>NC_090944.1:71894880-72197910 GCF_040807025.1 Struthio camelus | reverse complement strand
AGAGAAAGCTGGGAGTCTCTTCCAAGGGCAGCTGAGCAACTCAAGAGTGTTGGATCGATTTAGTGTCAGTAATGTGGCAATGAATACATGATGAAGGCAAACAGTCTGCCCAAATAAAATCTGGGAGATGGGGATGTCATTTTGAAAATAATTTGATTTGGCTAAGCTCTATTTTCTATCCCATCAAGGGTTTTTCAACCAACATCAGCAGCGAGATTTCCAGATCCCTTCTCTCACTTCAGAGTGTGGGTCACTTTGAATGCCACTGTGATTCATTGCAAAAGTACTTCTGGGGACCTCATCTTTATTATTTGCAACCATCAGAAGCGTTAAAAAGCGGAAGCCAGATGAACGTCAAGGGGGAGAAAGGTCATCCAACACAGACCAGACTATGAGAAAAAGGGATAAGCCTGTCCTCCCCTCCAGCCTCTCCCCAAACTCAGCTCTTATTCCCATGCAACTACACTTTGAAAAGCTGCTTATAAATGACTGAGGCCAGGACAGCCTGGACACGGGCACAAGGGGAATAATGAGCACAAGGAGCTGAAGGAGCCGAGATATGGGGAGACCTTTCTCTGCTTGGGTGGCCTTAGGGCTGAATGGTGACAGGAAGGAGTTAACAAGGATTAACTGAATAAACAGGCTGCTATCTTCTCACATCCTTGGTAGCTATTATAAGTCTAAAGTATAGTTCTGGTATCCACTAGAACTGTGAGATGCAAATTTTAATGGTCATTTATGAGCACAGTAAAAACAAAATGAAAAAGGAAGGATTTTGTCTAAATGTTGGATCAGGAACCTTTCTCTAACACTTATACAATATATAAATCTGTGCTATGTAGATTAAAAGATGTGTTCAGTCCTGGTCTAGACAACGCATGGTAGACCACGGAAGCCACAGCCTTTCCTCTCTTCTTTATAAATACAGTTTCCGCTGTTCACTTTGATTGAGAATGCCTCTCCAAAGATCATTTCCAGCTTCACTGTTTTGATCCTATTACATCTCTCTCTCTTTGCCTCTTCTCTGCCTCATCAAACATAAGCTGCTAGACTTCAGTTTGTAGCCCACTCTTGTCTTTGAGCCAGCACTGAGACCTAGACTCCCACTTCTAACCATCTGTGTTGACTTTTTGCATTTGTAAGCAACCACATGTGTGACTCCTCAAGTTGGGAAGAGTTTGCTGTAAACATCTACAAAGTCAGCTTTCCTACAGAACCCATTTTAAAACTTTTTTACCCTTACACTCAGGAACAAAAAGCACAATAAGCCTGCCCATGGGCTGAGACTTCTGTCCATCTCACTGACACTGCCTCAGCTGCCTCTTGTATTCCCTCTGCAGTGTGCTTTCACCTGTTGTGCTTCACTTTATTCTCAGACTATTCTCAGATTATTCTCTCACTGATTTTAGTGAGCCAGATCAAAATTAACTCCTTGTTAAAAAGTTTATTTTCCCTGAAACATTTTATGTTTTAGTTTCTCAAACTATGGTACAACACAAACAAAGTGATGGTGAACTGCAATGCATAGCTAAGAAGATGGAGTTGGGAGTAGAGAGGAAGCAAGAACATCTTTAAAAGTTTTATTTATTTTTTTTTTCAATCTTTGAACTTCTTTAAACTTCTGCCACTGAAGCCAGTCTACTGTGGGCCCCTTCCCTGGCATAAGTTTTTGTTTACTGTTGCTGTTTGTGTGTATATGAGATGGGTGGGACCATCTTTTCTTCTTGCATGTATACCACCTCTTGGTGGACAGGCTTGACTGAGCTTCTGGCTATGACTAAAAGCCCCTAGATGCTATGGTAATATTAATGACAAAGAGAAAAGTTCAACCTCTCTGGTTTAATGCACTTTTTATGTATCTTCTCCAATTAACTTACTGAATGCCTTTATATAGAAGAAAAGGCGTTAAGGGAAGGCAAGATTACGGTTAGATTGTGGAGCAGGTACTATATAGGTTGTTAGTAGAGTTCAAATGAAGTCATCACCCACGTTTTGCACAGGTGAAGTCAGTGAAACAGCTCATCTGAATAACTGCTGACAAAAATGCTGCAGAATTCAAACCAAATGAAGCTGAAGATTAGACAACTGATTTAGCATGTCCAGCTTGCAGTAGCTTCCCAGTTGGCAGGTGCCTGTTACTTCCTACAGGCCATATCTCTTTGAGGTATCCCTATTTGTACTCTCCTCAAATAAGGCATTCCCTTGAGAGTACAATGGCATTTAAAAGACATTTTGGGACACTAAGTATGGAAACAATCCTCACTAAAAACTAAAGAACTAAAAAGAACGAAGAGCTTTTCCACTTGTATGACAACTTTCCCTACTCTTCTACAAAAAGAGCAAACTCCTCCTGTTCAGAAAGGACAGTCTATACACAAACTCTGAGAGAGAGAAAGAGAGAAAGAAAGAAAGTAAGAAAGCAAGAGAAAAGAGAAGAGGAGAGGAAAGGAGAGGAGAGAAGAAGTTAGTAAGAAAGGATGGAAGGAAGGAAGCAAAAGAAAGAGAGAAAAAGAGAAAGAAAGGTATCTTTTATATATGTGAATTAGAGGAAAGCATCTGGCTCATGTCTGTAACACAGAGAATAAAGATCATATTCCCAGAGACACATAAACTTTACTCCTAAGACAGAAAGCATGATTCATTTTGCTATCCTAGAAGGAAGGCATCATTTGGCCTCCCCACCAATGAAGAACACAGAGTGAGTGTATTGCAGACACATATATATCAAGAGATTTCTCATGTGCTTTATTTTGTTGCTGGAAGGAAGCTTGCTCCCCACGCAGTCTGGCCGGCTGATTGCAGCAGGCTCTCTAAGTAGGCAAGCATGGTGGGTATCAGCAACGCGCGCCAAAGACCAGAGCTGGACCAGCATGCGGAGGAGGAGTTGTGAGCACAGTCAGCGCTGCAATCCTAGTCTGCTGGTAATTGTTCTGCTTCTAGGGAAGTCTAACACAGATACCTCCACCATAGGGGCACATCTCCAGGTTAAAAAGTGGAAGGGATTACAAACAGAGCGTAATGGAACAAGACGGGAAGGGGAATAGATTATAAAATATGAAGATAATGTGTGTATTGACATTATATTTACTAATTTTGGCTTTTTTTTCTCTTTCATACATAGTTACAGCAGCTTTTAAAGCTATGTAATTCTTTTCTGCATATGTTTGCTTTCATATGTAATATATGCTCATTATATGCGTACATGAGCAGTTAACTTACAAAATGCATGTATCTTTGTGTTCTTCCATCCTAAAAATGTTTTAGAAATGAACTAATCTTTTCTGCTTTGAGAGTAAGACCGAAACTAGCTGAAGGAAATTACAAAGAAATCTCCCTTATTGGCAAAATACTCCCTTAGTGTCTTGCTTGAGGGTGTTTCTTTTTTTTTTTGGCTTCTTCTGGAGCATCTGGTGGGGGTCAGCCCTGGAGCCAGGTGTCAGGCTGGAGAGCTGCACAGGCCTCTTCCAGGATGCCAATTCCTGTATTCCTAAGAGAATTGTCCAAACTTTATAGGACTTTTCTGCATTCTTCTCTGCTACAACTAAGTGTAGAGTAAGGCATTTTTATCATGCTTTACTGGCACAGTGTTAGGCAGACTACAACATCTTTGCATTTTTATGTTTTGAAATTTATCCTTTTTCTCTGGTGCTGCTCCATTCCCTGTTGCTGGAATCTATGAACACGTGACGCAACCCAGGAAATATTTTTCAATGACACTTGGTTTTCTTCCCCAGACTGCTTTCTCCCAATTATAACACCATCCTTTTCCCTCCTGGTGCTACAATGCTTTCATAATACAGAGAGAAAACAGAGATCTAAAGCTAACTTTTTGATCCAGCTGCATTTTCTCTGCACTGTGTACTGCAGCCAGCCAGCTCTGAAACCTAAATGTTGAATTTTTCCTGCGGAAGAAAATTCCATGCTAGCTCTCGATTTCAGCAAGTAGGACTGAGCGGGAGGAAATGTACCATTTTAATTGAAACTGGAATCCCTCAATTAGGTTAGAGAGACATTTTCTCAAGGAATTTGTTGGGAAGTTATCTTGTAAGCACCATAACTAGGAAATGAAACGGATCATCAAGTAAATTCTTCAGGCCTTTTTTTTTTTTCTTCCAGTGTCCATCAAGGAAATGTTTCCCTTATAAATCAGCTCACTTTTTCGTATTAGAAGTGATTTGATCTATGGAACAAGAAGGCCTGGGGCAACAGAGCATTATGTGAAAGGCGATATTAGACAGTGAGGGAGGAGAGAATTAAAAGCAAGATGAGGGAAGTAGATATGATGCCAACTGCTTATGTACTGTGCCCAGTGGAAGCCAATGGGTCTCTCAGCATGCATCTAAACTACCTTTATTGGATTGTAAAATGAAATTAAGCAAATCATGTTTTGCTTTTGGGGAGGCACACCGAACTCAAGATCTCCATCTTCCTATTTTCATACCGGCAGAATTAAGCACAATAAAACTTAAGCAAGAAAGATCTTGTACTAATTATTGAAGAAATTGATTTGCGGTTTTCAGTTAGAAAAAACAAAAATGTATTACCTGCCTGACATGTAATGTATGTTCCTATTATACAGAAACAGAACATAGCAAAAATATGCCTTTTTCCCTTTCTGTGCTGGTGAAGCATGGCGGCGGCCACAGAGGGCTAGCTCGGCCTCAGTGGGCCGCCCGGACTGGGCCTACGCAGCTTGCAGCCCCACGTGCCGCAGGGTGCTGGGGCCGCAGCAGCTGTCTGCTGCCCTGGGCTGCCATCTCAAGGCTGAAGTGATATGCACAGCGCAGGCTATAAAGCATTATTTTTTCCAACTCCCGAGCAAAGTGTGAGGAGGATTCAGAAGTTTTACCCGTGCACAGAAGCACTGGAAAAGCAAAAGCAGAGCACCATTTTTGCAACGACTAGCAAGCAAGAGAGAGAGTCTGAAGAGGGCTATGCGTGAGGTCAGCTATCTATCCCCTGCCCCCACGTTAGCGAAACCCTCACGGCAGGGTAACGCAAAGGGCAACTGAAATATTGAAAACCTCCTGTCTAAAGAATACTTTTTAGTAAGAAATAATCAGCAGAACTGGGAGAATAAAAAGTACTTTATAAAAATGTTGATACCGACATATTAATAAGTTGTGCTGTGCCCCCCTGCTTTCCTCTACTTGAAGCTTAGAACAAGAGGCACTCAAGAAAAGAAATATGACCTGCATTGTCGTAAAGCTATCTTTACATACAACTGCATAGTGGAGACCCATGTACTGTCCATCCTACAGCAGATACTGTCCCGTTTGTCGTTACCTATCTGAATCCATCTCTAGCAAGATCGTGTATAGACTAGTCATGTTTGCTCATTCTCCTCATTCAATTTACTCATGTTTCTAAAAATAAAAATATTTCAGCAACAAAATTTGCCTGTCACGGTGAGGGAAAACAAAAGCACATATATTTCAGTAGGTTTCGCACAGATTTATTCTCAGCCCACATTGCTGGTTAGCTATTCTACTCTATTAGAAATTAGATTGAAACCATTAGCTCAGTTTTAATGAGCTCCATGTGCCATTTCAGTTTTTCTCCTAGAAAAAAAAAAAATCTATCATATGAGTCCCAGCACACAAAATTGAGATAAATCCCAATCTGGGCCATTTCTCACATGTTTGGTTTAACAGGATCTTTCTTAAAAAGACATAGAAAGACATTACAAAAAGTAAACACAATTGCACAAACATGATTGGTTCTGCTTATTGCTTCCTGTAGGTATTGGGAAATCGTGTGTGTGTGTGTGTGTGTGTGTGTGTGTGTGTGTGTGTGTGTGTGTGTGTGTGTGTGTGTGTGTGTGTGTGTGTGTGTGTGTGTGTGTTTGTGTATGTGTGTGTGTGTGTGTTCATTCATACAGTAGATGCTCACAGTAATACTGAATTATGACATGTATATAGCAGCGAGAGCACTCTGAACCAGACTGCTTTCTTAGCCCAATTTCCTAAGGAAATGAGTCTTATATGAACATGCTGTCTGTGGGTGAATGTATATGTGTGTGTTTGCCAGAGATACTCCAATAACTTTCAAACCCTTTGGCCTATTTCAGCCAAATTTGACAAGGAGGGTAGAGATCTCAAAGATAATGAAGTTCCTACCGGCTTGGGAAAACAGGTGACAGGCTAAAAGGAAATCCCATAAATGCCCACACTCTGGGTAAGCCGCAGCATGACCTTACCCCTTACTAGACATTAGAAGATCCGCAAAGGCGCTTGAACCCCTCCTCCCAGTTTGAGACCCAGCTGTATAGAAAACCTGACTTCATCAGATTGGTGAACTATCTGTTTTTATTTAAAAAGAAACAGAGAGTCAAATACCTCCTTCACTGCTATGCTCTGCAACTTTAACAAAATAATTTCTTCCTTCATTAATTTATGTGCTAAAAAAGGATTATGATTTACTTGTACCTCTCTTGCATAGCACATAGGATTAAACTAGTACGACCGTTTCTGCATTATGAAGACAAAACTGAGGTACAGGGATGTTAAATGAGTCACCCCGAACCAACAAACAGACCACAGGCTGACAGAGGAATTTGATCACAAGCCCACAATCTCTCTATTCTGCCTAGCACAAGGATTTAAGCATAAATAGTTTTCTGTATTTGATGAGGAAAAAAAAAAGCTTTAGAAAAGCGTCAAAGGTTTCTGGTTTGCAAAAACCCTCCTATCAGTGTTTTTACTGTTTGAGAGTGAAGACGACTTCAGCTGCAGACACTGATAGAAACATATCCCCTCCCTGAGTTAACGTACATTGCTTAGAAAGCAGTACTCAACCTCTGACTATAAAACTATGTGCTTGTCAGCTGGACATCATGGATTAGAGGACTTAAAAAAACATTTAACCAGAAGAGGAGAATCTGACAGAAAACTATTATAATTCAGTATTTAACCTATTTTTGTAATTACTATGGTTTGAATTACAGTAATTCCAACCGAGATGGGGCCCAGATGCCAGGCACTGTACAAACACCTAATAAGAAACTGCGGCTGCTCTGAGTCACTTAGATCCTGATCCTGCAAATGTTTAAGAATGCGTTTAACTTTACTATTGTCAGTATTAATGGAGCTACTGAGAGAACTAAAGGTAAAGAGATGAGACCAACAAGAGCCAGAGATTTTGAGACTGAAGTGTTTAGGTGTCCAATTGCCGCTGGTCTCAGGATGTTAACTTGGATCCAGTCTTATACGACTTACCTACATTTGCACAGCAAATCTTAAACCGACCCCGAGCAAGTGTGCAAATTCAGCTCGTGTGGCTTTCAAACCAGCGCAAGGCTATTCCTAAAAATTCATTCTTGAAATGTCTGCTTATCAACTTCTGTAGACATCTTTATCTGAAACCTCAAAACTCTCTCAGTATTTGGGTGCCTTTCACTTCCTCAGCACATGGTCCAGTAATGCCCCCGCTGCTGTTTGCTCAGCCCCAGCCCAGGGGCTGTGCCTTGCAAGCTGCCCATACAAAATGCTCTGGCAGAAATGAGGCAGCAGGCAGGGGTGCTCTCTTGTACAGCCACTACTTGTGCCCTAAATAGCAATATTTTAAAGATGAATTACTATGAATTAATAGAGTAGAGAAGTTTCTTTCTATTCTGATGCTTTTCATTCCCTTCTTGCTTCTGGTCAGTCTGCAGTTTGAAGTCCCCCCTCCTCGCCACCTTCTCCCCCTGTTTGCTTCCTCCCTTCCTTCGCTTTTTAAAAATACAGTTTTCTTTCAAGTCCTCTACAGTTACAGTGTTTCGGCCATCAAAGTCCCCTCCCAGCCATTTTCATTTACCTTGTGACTCTGACCCTTTGTAAGGCTGAGGATTTTCAGAGTAAACTGATCCTCAAGGTCCCCAAGGATGTTATTCTCATTTATTCACTCAGTCCTTTGAATGGAGCAGCCTCGAGTTGGCAGCAGTTCAGCAGCCTCACATACAGAGCGCACACAATCCTTTTGGTTTCAGGGGCCTTTCAAAATAAGGCCCAAGGTTTGTCAAGGAGCTTTAATGGCTGTCAGTCATGCAGCAAGCTACGTTTCGTTCCCAGCTGTTATTGAATGTGATAAGCAGAGGAGGAATAAAAGGAAAGAGCGGACAATAACAGCAAAGGATGGTCTCCGGGGACGGCATGCTGCAGCACAGCGTGGAGCACCTTCTCCGGCAGTACGGCATGCTCGGGGCCATGGGCATCTGCCAGAACAGAGCCCCAGCAGCCCAGCAAGGGCCTGACACGCCGAGGCCTGGGGCAGAGAGTGGCATCCTGCACATCCATATTGGGACAGCTGGGCAGTGGAAATTCACTTTTTTCAGGTGCGCGAGGGATTGACTGAGTACCTTTAGTGCCGTCTGCATGTGCACAGGCAGTCATTAGCTCTGACAGCTGGTCGGCCTTTTCAGGAGGGAAAAGGCCCTCCTTTGCATTTTCATTGCAAAATGTTTGAGAACCTTCCCCTGAGACTGATAAGACAGAGACAAGTCTGTGAGTGTCCCGGAGGGAGGGAAGAATGGAGGAAAAGGCTTGTGGTTATGTACCACTGTACCTGCCAACTGGTGTGTCACAAAAGGCTAAAATTACCGGCCAGTCAATTATCTGATTAAAGAGAGCCTTTCATTTGAGATTTAAGGGGAAAAAAAAAAAAGAAAAGAAAAGAAAAAGGGAAGAAAAAGAAAATTCTGGCTGAAAGCAATACCTCTGCTAGGTTACCAGACTTACTAGACATAGCATTCTTCACTTTTTACTTCTGGCAGTGATGAATAGCAAAATTAAAACATGAGGAAACATGGGGAGAACGAACATATTTCACTAATCAAATATTTTTCTACATTTCTTTCCTTTAACACAACATGATCTCATTTATCTCCCTTTGCACAAAAGGCTGGATTTTTTAAAAGAAAGAACGACTGCCCATTTTATATATTTCCATCCTTGTCCAACTGATTAAATAAGGAACATTCCCAGGAAAGCTATTCAGATTTCATTAGTTTACAGTTGCCTTGGAATCTCTTTGAATTACAGAGAGCATAAATTATCATTCTGTCAGCTAACGTCAGAAATGCCTCTTTAAGGCTTCTGGACTCAACAATGGCTGCTAAGGTTTGGGAATAAATGTACGATGTGCTGGGGCTTCACCAGCTGGTTAATGACCTGCTACAGTAGTTATGGGGCCCAAGACGAAGCTGAGGAAGATTAACTAATCTGGCCGGTCACTAGTTTGCTGGCTCTAAGCACAGAACAGTGTAGAGTGCATGATGGCAAACTTTATTGTCTGACCTATTCTGAATAAAGAGGACTTTTTAAAAAAAGTTTTATTAATAATGTTTCCAGTGTTTATCCTTTCCTGCTTGAATAACCAAAAAGGTAATTTCCAAACAGAGGAGTCAGCAAAGCCACATTTCACTCAGAAAGGCCCTGTTCTCTGCACACAAGTCAAACAAACATGGTTCAGGTAGCAAATTATTCATGCATTACACCAGACAAAACTACAGCCAAACGTAGTTTATTCTCTTCATACAGGCCCATTCACACTGTCCACCCTTCATTTCCCAGTCACTGAGCTACAGATGAAATCCTCAACAGAGTGATGACTCTGTAAGTCACAAGCTCCAAAAACTCTTTAGATTTAATAAAGTCTGAAACTTTTCTGGTCTCATCCATCTTCGTTCCATGTGATTTCCTCTCCAAGCAATGTGAAAGAGTAACAGGAGGGGAGAGTGCTCATACCAGATTGGCATGGCTACGAAAAAAATGGGTATGTTATTGTAGTTACAGTGCAGCTAAAATGAACTCCCTCTTTAACACATCTTAAATCTTTTCACTTTTGAGCAACTGTTTGCTCTGCTATCCAACCAAGGACACATAGACAGTATCTTTTAAGTATGACATATTTTTATAATGAAACACATCTTCTGAGTTTCTTCATATGTGAGGAAAAAATATGTATGATGTTAAACGTATTTTCCTAGTTGGTTTCTGCTTTGGACAATGGAAAAGAATTGGCAGAAAATATATTACCTTTTTTTGACGTTTTGGAAATTGCTACAAAGCAACTCAGCCGGACTGGATAAGAGCAGGAGATCCTGTCTCCTGCCTCTCCCATGGTACTGACCAGTACCAGATTTGGGAGGCAGATACAGGGTGGCCCACCTAATAGAGAGATTTCCTCCGGTTCCTGGAATTTGACAGTATAGTTCAAACATCACAGAATTATAATCCTCCCAAAGCTCTTTTATTTAGATTTTTCCATTTGAACTGGATGTTCATATTAACTCTAGAAATCTTATATCTTTTTTTGAATCGTTCTAAACTCTTTATCTTGTGTCAAAGTGTTTCCGAGTCTCACAGAAAGATTTAAGTGCCTAATTCGTAGTGCAGTGCCTCAATGTCATGTTCATCTGCCTTCTCTTCCTGTCAGTGCTCAGATTTTAAATTCTTTGGTGCCTGCACAGCTATTGGCAGAAACATGTCCTACCCTTACTCCCTAGGGTCCAATGTCATCTTCACGTTCTTTGTAGCCCAACTGATATCTCAATGCTTCATACAAACTGCAGGGAGATACACTCAATGACCGGGGCACTCACTGGGCATGTGGAAGACCTGGATTCAGATCCAAGCTCCAGATAAGGCTGGAGATAGGTCCTGTTTGCCTCCACCGTAATGTTCTCATGGGAAAGGGTTGCCAATCTGCTGTATCTCCATACTTTCTCTGAGAAAGGAAGGAGGTGGTTTGGTGCTTAATTACAGAAGGATATCCTTGGTCATGAGAAGAGAGTGGAGGGATGTGTTTACTTCCCTAAGAGCCTCTGTTTGACACTGTTTGTTAGCGTACAGGGTTTTCCCCTCAGAATGAAGATTTTTGTGAATTTTATTCTTTACCACTGTATTCTGCCTCTGTGCTAGTCTTCGTTCTGAGCTGAGCCTCAAAGTGGACTTACTTAGACTGCCTCTTCACAAGGAACTTGAATGCTGCTGTGATTGATAGCAAAGAAGACCTCCCCGAATACTGTCTTATAGCCCCCGGGTAAGTCTGAAAATGACTCTCCTGCTAGCAGCTGTACAAGGTGCCGTAATACCACTAGCTAGAGAAAATCTGAGAAATTGCAAGTTGTCAGGATTTTTTTCTTATCCCATCTAGGATGAGTAATATGTTTGGAGTCAGATATAACACCAAACAATTTGGGTTAGAATTGCTCACACAGCTGCAACTCTCAGTAATAGGGCAGCCCCTTTGTGCTAACCTGGGTGCAAGGCCCATTTAATTTTCACAGCTCTGTTAGTGTTAAGAACCTACTGTTAGAGAGGTGAAGTACCATATTAATCTGCCTCTGGCATAAGGCTGTCTTACTATTGCACAGACTGAGCATATACTTCTCAAATAAATTTCTGAGACCTTTGATGCTTTGCATTCACATGCAGTCTAACCTTAGCTGTGAGAAGAATTAGGAAACACATGCAGGAGTTGTGGAACTGATATTTTCTTTCCACTCTAAAGCCTATCCCTAAACCAGAATTTAACTGGGGGGGCCACAGGCAGCAAACACCAAGGTCATAAGGTACACTGAAACGTCCTGATGACAATCTGGACTCCAGTCTGGCATCTAAGTAAAGCTACCTTTTTAAAAACTCCAAAAGATCCCTGCTTGTGATTTTCCTTGTAGAGCAGTAACTAAGGAAATGGAGAGAATCTTCCACAGTGCAGCTGCTCTTTGTGATGAAAGAACGATCACCAAAGGTGAAGGTGGTGAGCCCAAGAAGAACTACGTGTCCCCACAGTCCTGGGGAGACCGGGATTGTAAGGGTACATGTGGAAGGCACAGGCAGGGTCCTGAAGGATGATGGCGTGTGTGATTTGGGAGGTCCAAGAGCCTGGGATGTAAGGGCCTGACACACTGGCAGGGTGTTGGTCTAAGGGAGATTACCCTGTCGTGCAACAAGAAGGAGCAGGTTGTGGGGATTTAGAAGCTTGGGCGCTTCAGGGGCCGAGGGGTGTTTGCATGGCAGAGAGGAGCTTGAGCACTGAGGAAAAGAGCAAAGGAGGGAGCAATTGAGAGGACTGTGGAAACCTGGGGAGATGCTGAAGCAATGCAGTTCTCTGCTGCACCTTGAGAAACAAAATAAACTCTAGCAGAGTGGTATAGAATATGTGAGCCTTGGGAGAAAGCAAGGAAGGGCGCCAGAGAGAGCTTGGGGAGTGAGGGGGGCTGCCTGCAATAGAGACAGGGAGCGGAGCAGGAGTGGAGAGTAGCAGAGTAGCCTGACAGTGAGGGATGTGCTATGGGGAGGGGACAACTCTAGGTTACATGAAAATAAAGTGGGGGATATAAGGAGGGCAATGACCAGCACTTGCACACCCTTCCCCTTCCTACCCCTCACACACATACCTGGGGAGAGACATTCATGAATACGCACTCCTACATCTATCTAATGAGTGGAAAATGGGGCTGAGGCAGCAGAGGCACCCTGCCCTTCCCCTTCACTCCTGCACTAAGCCCTACTTCTGTTCTGCCTCATCTCAATTTTTCCCTCAGTCTATGCCTTTAAAAATACTAGCAAAGCCCTGGCTGCAGAAAGTTAAGACAGCCAACCGTAGAGATGTTATAAAATTCCCTCAGTGCCAATTTATTAATGTTAATGAGACTTGTGTGTACTCAGACTAGATATATTGCTACAAGGGAGGCCGTCACACAGCTAGAATCAGTCCTCATGGCTCCTGTGAGATATAATCTACCAATAAAAGCACTGCTTGAACAAACATTTTTATTGTAAGGGCAGGTTTCCTCCCCTCCTGTACAGCAGCCCAAAAAGCAGCACTCTCCATGCAGACACCCCTGGACAGATCCGGAAACTCATCAACTATTTAGTGCTATTTAGAGCCATTGTTTTCCTAAGACAAAATCTGACCTCGCTTGCAATGAAATACTGTGGAAGTGTGACATGCAACAGCCTAGATGGGTCGCTGTGCTGTGCTGGCATGGCTTGTAGCATGCTTGCTGTGCTAAAATGCAGTGAGCTAGATTGCTGTTTTTGCTTCTGTCACATACCCAAGGAAGTTAAGGTGATGCTGAAATGTGCAACGTTCTCCCAAAATCCTGGAGTTCGGAGCATTGAAAAGAGGTAGCCACCTCCTGCACTGTCAGAGTGCGTATGTGAACAGGGGAGTGAGGCGAGTTATCAGGCTTGGGAGCGGGGTCTCACAGCAGAGCAGAGATTCGGGACAGTGTTATGGGTCATATCAGCAGTCTCTTGGCTGTTTTGGCTACATCAGGACCTTTGAAGTAGCTGGGATCAAGAGAAAGTAATAGCAGTTGTGAGCTGTGTACATCGCAGCCCTCTCAGGCCTGTGCAGGTGAACAAAGAATTGGCTCCAATTGGAAATGACACCCCAGGAACTTTGTTTCATAAATAAAAATCATTTTAAATCCCTGTGTTTGGTAGTCCCTCACATTCCTGACCACATGAGTTAGCAGCAAAAACAAACCTGAAGCTCACTCAAGGGAAAAAATGGGCCTGGCAGAGGCCAGCCAGCTCATAAGACTTAGAGAGGAGTGTGCATAGAAACGTATTGCCAGTTTTTCAAGAACTCCATGGGAAAGAGTAGGGCTATATTATGAGCTGACTCCTTACAGCAAAACAAGCTATTCAATGACTGTGATCCTTTGAGTATTTCTTTTAGTGACTCCCTGACCTAAGCTGAGGTAGTAAACTCCGGAGTAACTGATTTTCCATTCAGGAGAGAGACATCTATGCTTGCAAATTTGGCTGTGGGATCAGGGCCTCCGTCTCCTCAGCATATCTTAGCTCTTCCCCCCCAACACTGCGAAACTTTTGCAGCTTTTTGTTGTGGCACTGTGACATTTCTTCATAGACCCCTTGATTTTAAGACTAAAAGGGATCCTTAGATATCTACTTGACTTCTTGCCTAGCAGAGGCCCCCGAATTTTACTGTCCACATCTGACTTGAACTCAGTAACTAGAATATATCTATTATACATCTTCTGTAAAGAAATTCAGGCTTCATCTGAAGTTGCTGAGATAAGAAACTAATTTTTTCCCTTTATAGCTTGTTTCAGTGGACATTCACCATCTCTCCTGAAAACCCACTCCCATTTTCACCTTGCATTCCCGCTGGCTATAGCTGCTAGTCATTGAGATGCTGCAGAGCGTGCCAAGGTGCGGCCATAAGGGCAGTGGTGCACCAGGAGCAGCCACAGGGCTCAGCCTGGGCACTTGCAGCATTCAGTGCCATTCTCATGACTCGAAGAGCCCCAGCAGGCCCAGTTCAAGCATGCAAGCAACAAGCTGAACCGTGCCCTAGCCAGGCACAACCCCACTTCCATGACACTTGCCCGAAAAGCAAAGCCCTGTCAAGCCATGCAACTTCTAAAACTGCTTGTGGGTTCACGTAGTGACTTACCTCCATGGAGCAGACTGCATTTTTTATAACCTTTCAAAATAAACTTCTTAATAGTGTCACTGTCCACTTGTTCTCAGCCCTGTGTGCGTATGCTCGTCTACGGACACATAGACAAGACAAGGTTTGTAGACAGAAATATATCTTTTATTAGGATAGCTACTATAATTGGAAATGGCAGACAAGCCCCTCTTCAGTCTGAAATAGAAGAAGCAAACTTTAAAATTAAAGACAAGTTGAAAACAATTATCCTGAGCTCAGTTAGAGTTCAGTAGTCCTCACACATGTGGGAAGAGCACTTTTTCATATGAATTTTTGAAATATGGAAAAAATATGGAGCACGGTAGAATTATGTTACCGTGCTCATCCCCAGTAGCCTAGCAAAGCCAGGAACCAGGAAAGTCTCTATCTTCAGGGCAAGCCTACAGCTGGTTGTACAGCTGGGATTTTTCATGATATCAAATAAAACGTAACCACACACATTTCAAATGAATTCCATAGGGATCTTCAGCTCTCAGTGGCACAGCCACATCTAAACAGGGTGGTTTGCAATGGAAATAGCTGATGGGCTTTGACTAGGGCACAACACTGCCCTAGTCCTGATATACCATGCTGTTACAGACATATGCAATATGACATACTAATATAGTGCTTTTAGTATTCAAACCCCTGCTTCTTCTCCTCAAAGCTTCTAGAGCAGCCTAAGCAGCACAACCAAAGCAGAGGAGATGACTGAGAAAGGGAGGACTTGGGAAGCCTAGATAAGCAGAAAGATGGGGCTTTCATCATCTCTGGAAAAGGCAGACAGAATGGCAGACTTTCAGTGGTGCTTTTGGGAATCTTGCCCACAAGCACCAATGCTGAAAAACCTTGCGCCTTGTGGGAACTTTATACTTGCAAATCACCCCTCTGAACCCAGTCAAGTGATTTTCCGTCATACATGTGTTTAAGATTAGTGCCATAGAATCCAGCACCGTAGTAAGTACGCTGATTGTTATGATTTAAAGTATCTTATGCCAAGCAAGGTAAAATAAATGCCAATAATCAAACATTCAAGTGAAGAACATCTGAAAAGCACTTATATGGTCTTTATTCAGTAGAAAAAAATCAACTACTGAAAAAAATAAGACACCACTAGCAGCTCTGCTTTGCTGTTGAAATCAAAACTGAGAAGCTTTAATGCTCTGAGGTAGAGAGTTTTTAGGTTTGTTGGTTTTTTATTTTACTAAACTCCCCCAGCTGCCACAATTCATGACATGCTTAGCAGAAATTCAAGTGTAACTGACGGCCCAGCCAAATTTCTGTCTGCTGGTCTTCCTGTCAGTAAGTCCTGTTTCACTTAATTTTTATCTGATGCAATTGATGGAATAGACAAAGGAAATCTCTAACACAGGAGTTCTGTGCTGGGAAGTTTCGGACTGCTTCTTTCAGGAGAAACTAACACAAACATAGATAAAAGAAAGAGAAATACTATCACCTTAATTTCTCCTGACAGAATCCAATGAATTTTTCTCCTAGATGGATTTTTGTGGGGTGCTACAGACCAAGGACTTGATGATAACACAACTGGACTTTCGATATTATCTGAACCTGACACAAATAAAGGTTCAGAGAGGGCTTACGATCCTAGGCAACTGCATTACCACGGCACAAAATGCTACCCCATCAGCTGAAAATGGCAACTGATTCTCTGTGCATTCTCATTGTGCAACAGATATGAAGCAACTCCTCCTGTCATGACAAAGATTTGAGATACTAACAAAAACAATCAATCCACCTCCTTTTTAATTTATTGTTCAGCTATTTTGTATTTTTTAACACAGCTCATGGCAATAATTTAATCTCCAGTGCAGTCCCACAAAAATTGCATTGGCAGACTGACATAGGACTGAGCTGCTGATTTCTGTCATAACCTTTGATGATAACCTCTTAATAATAATCTCCAAATTTGGCTTCACTGCCAGAGAAAAGGTATGTGAACTCCCATGTCATTAACACTTATCTCCTACAGAAATATATTAGAAAAGAAGCTAGACTCAAGAGCAGACCTATTTCCTCTTTCCTTGATTATTAAGGGAACTAAGGTTTGAACTTAGAAGCTGTTCCCTTGAGTGACTCAAAACTCTCAAACAACATTTGGGAAGTTTGAATATGGATCAAAAGTTTGTGGCTCAGATGCTTTTCCAAAAACATGAGGTGCTGAGTAATTTTGCACAAATCTCCTTTTTGTCTTATCTACTACAGCAAAATTACACGCTAACAGTCAAAAAATAATGTTTTGTAATGACACTTTAATTAAAATGGCATTCCTATAAATGTTGAATCGATTAATATTTTTAGCATTGTTTGAGTTTACAAAGGATATGTACTTTCTCATACCATTGAATGCGTTTAGTACTCTCTCATTTCATAAACAAAAGTTAAAGTCATAAAAACTGTGCATAAAAATATTTTGAAACAAGCTTTTGTTACTGTATTCATATTACAGTACCCAAAATTCATTTTGTCTCTAACATCCAGGGACTAACCCTTTTTGCACCTCTATCAGAGAGGGTACCTTGAAATTACCAAAGGCTGGATCTAGACTCTGTTTCACAGTGTCTTAAACCTTGACCAATGTTTCAGTTCTAAAGTCACTAAAAATAGCTAATTCCAGTCATGATACTAAAACAGATGTGATTATGAATTGCATATATGATACATGATGTGCAGGGCTTTAGTACAGTGGTTTAAGGGGCTTTTAACATAAGAATGAAGGCAGAAATCAGAAACATGCTATAAAGGATAAAATAATTACCTGAATCACTCTTAGGCAGGAGGAGAGGAAGAAATGGCCCAATTCTCTGCAAATAAGCTGCCTAGCAAATAAAGCTGGGTCATTCCTTTTTATCTAGAGAGGAAGCATAACTGCAGATGCCTTGGGCTGTTCCATCTTTAATGACAGTAGCAGGAAAGATGTGACTAAGATCTTTCCAACTCCGTAAGCTGCCTGAAACATTGAAGCAACTATGGAGGATCATCATCATCAAATATGATCTCCATCAGGTAATGACAAAGTTAGTGCTAGCTCATCTTGTGTGCACACACACACACACATATACATATGCAGTCCCATGGGATGGAGGGGTAGCATCTTCCAGCACAGGCGGCTGGGGGAATCCATGCCGAGCTAAATATGGAAGTTGTGGAAAGATGTCTCTCCTGGCAAGCATCAACAAAGTCCCTCTGATAATTAACATAGTGCAGAGAGCACTTGAGATGCAGGGCTTGCACAAACTCTCGTTATAATGCATAAGGGAAGGGATGTATTTATACATGTTTTTGACAGAAGGGGCAGTGCACACAATGTAATCAAAATCTAAACTAAGTCATCTCTTTTGTCCAGCATTTCCCCACAGTTATAAGCCAGTACAAGGTAGGATGATACATGAAACTGATAGTTTGACCTCATGAAGTGTTAAAGTCGCTATGGCATTTTCAGTTAAAACCTTCTTGCAGCTTCTGGACACAATATCCATCTTTCCTCCTAACCTGCTGCATTGCTCTTCATCCTTAGGGGACTGTGAGAATCCATCCCAGAGCCAGCTCTAGCTGTATGGTGATGCTCTGATTTTAGTATAACTAAAAATTGCTCATCTACTTTGGAAAGAAAAATCCTTTGAAATCGAATGTGTAACATCAGTGTTAAACATGAAATACTAGTAATGCAGTGACACTTACCTTAGACAACCAGCCAAAGAACTGAGAGAAAACTGTCCTGCTTGGTAGAAGAGGTCTCCTGGTATTCAACAGAGTTGTGTGAACAATTGAAATTTTGTTTGTTTGAAATAGTTAATGAAACTTTGCCAAAAAGGGGAGGGAGCTGAGATGGGGCAACATTTTACTCCAAATGAAATTAA
Organism: Struthio camelus; assembly: GCF_040807025.1. NCBI lineage: Eukaryota > Metazoa > Chordata > Aves > Struthioniformes > Struthionidae > Struthio > Struthio camelus. The sequence continues at coordinate 72,179,599 of NC_090944.1, read as the reverse complement.
TTTTGGGTTTTTTTTTACCAGACCGAAAAAGAAATTTCCCTTCCATTTCAAGCCTTTTGAACAAAAACAGGGCAATTGAAATAAAGGACAAGATCCTGGCACTATGAGTAAGCTTGCTATTTTGTTACTCATTAACGTAGGGATGAAGACAGCAGCTTCCAAACTGGAGGATAGTATTCAAATTTACAGGTGAGGCTGAAAGCCCCCAGACATGGGGTCACGAGGGTGAAAGGTGGGAACCCTTGTCTTTGGAGCAGTAGCTGTGGGCATCTCAAGCTTGATTCTTTCTCTTTCCTGAGGAAATAAAATCTCCCACGCTTCGAGAAAAAGTATAGGCAAGGGGTAGTGAAGCTTTCCATAGCGAATGAAAAGCTGCCCTAGAGATCCCCACTTTCCAACCCTTGGGATCATGAAGCTGGAGACTAAAGTGCTTCTTCAAACAAAACTCTTTAGCAAACTCAGATCAAAATAATATTTTCAGAATCACTGGAACACCCTTTTCTGTTGAACAGTTTATTGCTAGTAAAAATTGACCCTGCCTGGGAGCACAGCAGCTCTGAAGGTTTTCTGGAACAGTCTCTTCAGGCAGGTAGCATCAAGTAGATACTTAATCCAAAGTGTATTTGCTTATTCCTCCACATCTGTTATGAGCTGTGACCACTGTATCCTGTGCTAACTTCCATGTGTTTAGCACACCTCAGAAGGCCTAAGAAAGTATGATTGAAGACAGCTGACCAAGAGTGCACGTCATGACTCGCCCAGCAGAGCGAGCTCTGAAGCAGGTACCCTCATGCTCTCCTTCCTGCTCTGTTTAATCGTTTACGGTAGTGCCATGTTCTCCAAACTTCTTCCTCTTTTTCAGTCTCCCCTGTTCCTTATTTAGCATTAATATATCATAAGAATACTATTTAAAAAGACAGTATAAAGGAGGACATTTTATTTTGGTTGTTATTCCCAGGCATAAGCTATCATAACTGTACATAATAACTAGAAAGTGATGCAGTAGTAAAGATTTGAATTTGTCTTCTGCTCATTCTCTCTGCTGGAAGAGTTATTAAGATTATCAGATGATGCCAGTAGGAATGTTGCTTTTTCTGTGTAGAAATGAGTCCACTAGGAAGTAAATATAGGGAAATAGCTCATTTGATACTGGCAGCTGATGAAAAGGTGGTTCCATTTTATATGGATGTAAAAATCTTTAGTATGGCACATTTGATTCTAAATGTAGTGCATGGAAAACAAACTAACTTCAATATTATAATTAAGCAAGTTGATTTATTTGGATAGGAGTTACATTCAATGTGGGAATATTTCCCACACTAAAAGTAAAATATATGGGGAGTTTTATACACCAGGATATCTCTTGTACTTGTATACATACGTACACATACCCACAAACACAAAGAAAGTTGTTTATGTATATATGAAAATGACAGTGAGCATAGATAAAAACAGAAAATCAACACTGAATTCTTGCTGGAACCTAACGTATGCACTCCAGCACAGATTTAATTACATCTAAACTGGACAACTTTGAACACAAAATCTACTATCAAACATTGATCTTGCATATTAAAATGGGATTTCTTTTGAAGAGTATTCGTTTACGTCCTGAGTTGCTAAGCTACAGAATAGAAGGGTACTGTAATGCACATCTTAGTTTCAGAGGCAACATCTTTGTATTCAAGGACACCAGCACATAATAGTTTGGTTGTTGCCTTTGAAAGCAAGCCTTTTACTGAAACCATTGATATTCTGGCCCAGCAGTGGGAATTTTGCTATTTACCAAAATAAAGTCAAGATTCTATTTGTACTGCACGATTGTTATTGATTGCAATCTCATTGTGTGCTTGCAAAATGGAAAGGTAGCAAACTGCAGTGGTCTTTTACCAAGGTTTTCCTACATAGAGCAGTAAAGTGTTCTGCCACACTAGCATCACTCATTTCATCTTTTTAGAGCGCTTCTGCAATGGTTCACTCCTGCAGAGCAGTTGGTAGGACTGAATGAGAGTGTCTCAGAGAGCCCTAGGGGACTGCAATCCTCCTGTTAGCTCTTCTGAAGGGAAGCAGAAATGCACACTAGCCCCATCAATATCTCCATTAGCCACCCCCATGGGACAAGAACCACGAGGAACCAATGTATTTAACAGTAATGCTTGGACACTCCTCAGTTAAAGGATATTACAGAATGGTTATGGGTGTGGCCCCATAGCTCTCAGTGTGAGTGTTATTTTGAGACACGATGATCCACTAGGATCTTCCAGGTTTCACCTATAACCTTCTGGAGATACGCCTACATAGATGAGGACAAACAGATCTTGTTCTAACATAGTAGCGCTAACTCCATCTAGAAGCTGGAGCAACATGACACTGTCTGATTCCCCTTGTTTTTGCTGCTTGCAATAAGGCAGGCATAGCAGTTCTAGACTAGAGCTAGCTTGCACTCTGTCTCGGGAAGAGGCAAAATATACTAGATACACGGTCTCTGTGTCACAGAGTTCTTAAACTGTGGCCTGTGTACTGCTGATGGCTGCAGAATATCAGCAAGGGTCATGGTCACAGCATGATGACTGAAGGTGCTGCATTAACCTCTGTGTTTCCAGCTGCTAAGTGGCAGTAGAAATCTGCCTAAATAAGTAAAAGATTTCTTCATGCTACATTTAAACTTGCTTTACTTGCTATAGAAGCGGTAGGTGATGAAAAGGACAGGATGAAAAGTGATGTGTGTGGCTGTGAAAGAGAGAGGCAAATACAGCTGGGCATCTCTAATGAGATGCAGTCCAGTTCAGGAAAAAAAATGGTTGGACCCAGCTCCCTAGCACAGTAGAGGCCCAGATTCTTTGCAAACAGGAACTAATTGCTAAAAGGTCTCCAGAGGATTTTTTTTCATTCCTTTCAGTTAGCATTGGCAAAGACTTAAACATCTCATCAAGAGGAATGATCTCTTAAAAGTCCTTCTTTCTTAAATCTTTCTTCATTTTTACTGATGTGAGGATTGGCACCAATTTAAGTACCTTCTTTCATCTCTGAACATGGACATTCTTAAAGTGGTTTAAAATTGTAATCCATTTAGCTGAAGTCCAGTCTAGTCAAACCCATTCAAGAACTGCATAGAACAGACCTTCAGTGTTTCGCTCAAACCAGTGCCCTGTTAGCAAGAAGAGTAAGAATGGCAACTTCAGTCAACAAGCTCGTGTTGGTCCTTCTTCTAGTAATCCACCCTGACACCTTCTGCTGACTTGTAGAAGACTTTGGGGGATTTCTAAATCGGTTTCCAGTGAAAGAGAAATCAGTGTCTCTGTGGTTAATTGCAGCTCTACATGTATGCTGGCGTTTTTCACACTTACATGAAAGTTGTGAAAGAAGAGAAAAGCTCATACAGCCCTTACAGAATCTCTACATCTTGGATTCTAAACTAGCACAGCAATACTAAAGTAATCCTTCCTCCAGAATTGCCCTTAAATGTCATAAATACAGCAGACAGTTATCTGCCATTTTTTTTCCAAAGGATTTTTCAAGCGGGAGCAAGATGACTATCAACCTAGTATTTCACCAAAGACTAGATATTTGCTCCTAAGTGAAGAAAAAGGTTGCAAAACCTGGCACACCAATGTCTTTGGCAGGGTTAATGATTTTTATATGCCTATGTGAAAGAAGCTAATGACCAAGAAGTAAATTTATATTTCAGGTAAAATTTTACACAATTGGCTTGATGCACTTTGGGAGTTTTCCCCTCCACTTGAAGCATGCAGTATAATCCCTTGTCACAGACATGGCCGACTGTTCATCTCTTCCAGTTTGGCAGTTCCAATCTGCAACCTACAAATTACAGGCTGCTTTTTCACTGTAAAACACACACATTCTGGTCCCCCAAGTTCAGTTGCTCATGATGTTATTTCTATATTCATGAAAACATTAAAGTCAGGGTAAAAGGGACAAACAGTCCAGATTTGATGATTTTCCAGCTAGACCAAAAAATGCTTCATGGCATGTGTGTTTAGCATTAAGAGGAAAATAAATGTGCTGTTTTCAAATTTTTGCTTCAGGGTCAGCCAACATCAGTCTACCATGTAACAGCTTTGAGGGGGGAAAAAAAGCTTCACTTAAGGATATATCTGCCAGAGTAAACAGTGCCTCAAACCAGGGAAATTTAAAGCACATGCCTTATTGTCAAGTTTGGTTTAACTTGTTTTACAAATCAAAACAGCAGCTCAACTTTTAAAACCTATTTTTAAGTCCACTAGCGTTTTATCAAGAAGGTTAGAGACCTACATTAGCGTTTCAGTCCCTGCATTTTAAATCAAATATGATTCACCAATTTCTCTTTAGTGAATTAATGTCTTATCCCATTCTAACATGCACCTCTTCCTGTCTTCTCATCACATTTCATAAATCAGGGGGTAGGATTCTCCATTTTACCTGTCCTGATATACCCTGTGCTCCAAAGACAATCTTTACTTAGCCACAGGTTTTTTTTTATGAACTGCATTAATGCTCACTGTCGGGTGAGAACAATGGCCCTCTAATACATGTTGCAAGCAGGCAAAATATTGCTCTCCTGTGTGTGAATAGGAGGAAGTTTGTGCTTAGAACTTATTTCTTCTTAGGAAACAAAGCACATACCAAAAAGAAACCTCCTGCACTTAGGATATATGCAGACAATTCCTCTGATTAATGTGGGAGTTCTTGCATGCATATCTGAGGGAAGAATTTGGCTTTTCACTATTTAAATAAAACATTGAAGAAAATTTAAGGAGCAAAACCAAACCTGGAATGTTTTAAAGACATTTCCAAGAAGCTCTAAGAAAGGAAAAAGTCTCTGCCAAGCGTAGACAGACTTCATCAAACCCTATGGCTTCGTTTCAACTTTTATTGTTTCTATTTCCCCACAAACCAACCCTCAGCAGGTAATTCTGCTTGCTTGACTGAAGCTGAAATTTCACAATTACTTTATTCCAGAAGACTGAGCTGTGTTGAAAGGGATGGTCCTCTCCCTCTCCTCTGTATGCAGAGCTGCTTGCTCCCTTGCGGCAGTGCGTGATTTGTTCAGTCCTGCAGGAAGCCAGATCAGGCACTGATGCAGCTGAAATTTAATTTTCTGTGATCAGTCCTTTAGGTGTCCTTGCCCCTCCTGCGAGGCTGCAAGGGCAGTATTGTCAGCACAAAGAAAGGTGGGAATATGCAAGTGATGAGCAATGGGAAAGGAGGGACTGTTGTTTTCATCACAAACCACACGCATTGGCTGAAGCAAGCATGCAGCTTCAGCCTGAATGTAAGGGCGATGTGCTGATATCAGTCTTGCTGCAGAATTGCTCCAAGGCCAAAGACGAAATGTGCTACGTGTCTTCATGAAACATAATGAAGGTCTTTTAAAAAAGACTTTAAGGATGGATGTAATTTTAAAACATTCCATTTCCATTTTTTAAATGTCAGTAGCAAATTTTTCCATCAGAAGGGAACATCCATTTCTCTAAGACTGTGTACAACATGCATAACTGTTTCGGTATGTGGCATATAACCATATTGCATACTGCCATACTGATGCATGATGAATAAAGGGAAACCACTAAATTCAGTGGAAAGATATTACTATTTATTGCTGTCTGTGTTGTTGCATCAGTCAGCTATGTGTAACATTGCTGAACCCATCTATTGGGAAATATTAGTTTGGTGTCATCAGACAAGATTTTCTCAGCTTGGGTGTCATTTTTTGCATTCTTTGCTTTCATTTGAGAAAAATGGGTGTTATCAGGAAGTCGACTTCCCTATCACTCTAGCTTTGTGAGATCTCATGGGGCACTGAAAAAGCTAGGATGCCACTGTAGTAATAATAATCTACTTTAAAAAAATCTCTAGATACGAAATATTTACTATAAAATGTGATCAAGACGAAGCAAAAATAGGACATGTCCCATGCTATACAGAAATCTATTAAAAACAAATCCATACCTATAGTATGTCCAAAGCACTACTTAATGAACATTTGTTAAAAAAGTAAGGAGATTAAAGTGATGTTTAGGGGCCAAGTTTTGAAATTCATTCAAATCTGTGAGCCATTACTTAACTCTAGTAGGACTAGTTATGCGTGTGTAACTGCTCACCAATATCAATGTATGTCTAATGTATTTGATTTTTTTCAATAAGGCGGAAGTCAGTTCAATCATTCAGGTGTGAAACTGGAGTGAGGTCAGAATTTGGCCTAATACGGTATGTTAGCATGAGCTGTAATAGAAGTATTGACTGCAGTATGCAGTTGGATTCAATGAACAAAGGAAATAAAGCACGTATGATGCCTGCCCAATATTATCAGATTGCTTTGAGATGGGCTGAAATTGATCTTCTCAGTAGGATCATTGTTTGAATTGTTACTTTCCTTTTGGGCAGCTAGAAGGACTGATTCAGCTTCCAGGCATTCCTGTGAAAATTGTTTAAATGGCACTTGCTGGAGCCTCCCATGCAGAAATTTGGGAAACTGAACTGTATTCTGTGAGCACTCAGGAACAAGCAACGCTTCACCAGGCAGAAGCTCGGATTTTAAACAAAGGGGTTTACATGGACAGAGCTTTACAGGAGGGAAGGGGTGAGGGAAGAAAGCGCAATAAAACAGCAACTCGGAAAGGATGAATTATCAACAGTAGCCGAGACTACCACCCTGGCGCAGTAACTCCGTCCTCCCACAGTTGGGTGGGTGGGGGGGGCTGTCAAAGGTTTTTTCTCCAGTGCCCACAGCTCGATGCGGAGACAGAAGGGAAGTCCTTTCCCTGCTCATCCGTTTTCCATTTGGGCACCAGTGGGTGCAGCTGCAAGCAGAGAAGGCTGCAAGGGGCTGCTCTCAGTAGCCTGAGCTCAAGATGGTGATGGTCCCTGCCCAAATTCTTCTTTCACAACATAGCCGCTGCCTGCTGTTGCCGCAGCTCAATGTTGGGATGTGTTTGAACAGCCAGTCTTGCTGGCCATTTCCGACAGCAGCCTTAAAGTGCTTTGGCTCTTTTGCAGTGGAATCAGTGAGTCTCAGTGTTCTCTGAGAGCCCATACACCCAAAAGGGAGATAATTCCACATAGGGTTTTTAATCCTCTTTATCCATTTCTCCTGTGCCTTCCAGTTTGGATCTTGTACCTCAGTCCTGCAGGTGGTCTCTTGGCTAGAGTCATCCTCCACCGAGGGTGCATCAGGAACAGTTTTCCTCACCAGACATGGATACAGATGGTATTCTTGCCCCATTATTTAGCAGCTGTAACGGAAAAATTACCTCAGACTGTTACCTGCATACAAATGCACCCAGTCTATCCAAGCAGTTCCTTTTCTTTCCGATATTGGCAAAGAGCTGCTCTGCCCTAGCAAGCCTCTATCCATCTGGAGACCTCAGCTGCCCAGACATCTGGTGTCGACAGTGAGCTGCTCTGTCTGTCAAGGTTTTAGGCCATGAGGACAACAAAGGAGGAGAAACTACTTTCAGGGAAAGCTTAGTTGTGCCTGTCCAAGAACAACACAAGTCAGGTATAGATCAGATCAGTCACATGTACCTGTCATGCTGTTGTTGTATGTGAACAGTATATCCAAATCCACTAGTTGACTGTAAACTTCTTGTGGAGGAGGTAATGGAGGACTTGCACAATTCTCTTATGGCAACGTCTTGTGGAATAGGATAGCTGAGAAACAATCCCATTTGGATCACTGTGCAGAAATCCTTTGTTATCAAGAATTAACATCTTTAATTTTGCTTCAGGCTCAAATTTAGCACACAGAGTCTCAGCTCAGAGGAAATCTTTTTACAGCAGCTAACCATTTCAATTATAGAAAGACTACAGTAAACTTCTAATATTAGATACATTTCACACAGTCCTTGTTATTGAAAATAATGTCTTAGGGCCATATCCAAAGCCCACTGAATTAGTGGAAAACGTCCCACTGACCTCATTGTGATTGGATCAGGGCCTTAGTTTCTTAAAATAAAATTTTATAAGGTGCAGGCTATGCCTATTCCACATATTTTTAGTAAAATGGCTGACTTTTTTTTCTCACCATTAAGATCTGTGAGTAGCCAAGGCATAGCCACAATAACTTCTTGGCACCAAATATTTTCTAAGGAATTTAAATATAAATAGATTTTTTTTAGACAGTTTTACACCTGGACTTCAAAATGATTAGCTCAGTCTGCAAGTCTCACAACTGCCAAGGACAGGCAGTCATGATAGACAGCATTTTAACTCACTTTGAAGTGTTTGGAGAGCAAGTAATTGTCAGCCTTCTCCCAGAAAACAAGAAATGAACTAAATATAAAACTCCAAAAAGCGCAAACCATTCTGGAGAGCTTAGAAAATTCCCCAATTATTTCATTTATTTAATTGTTCGTATATACACAGGCTTTAGATGTTTGTAAGGAACTAGAGCTACCAAAATACTGTATAACAAGCTGGGCCTGCGGTATGTCCAGCCACACCAAGCCCAGAAAGTAATAGGGAACTCACAGAAATGTCTGATTTCGTGATTTTCCAGTCCATCTTCCAGCCCATAAAGTTTCAGATACACCTTAGATGAGCAACTTAAATTTAGGGGGACGGGGAAGGGAATGCTATCCACAACTAAAATGTCAGCCTACTCTCTCTATTCTGCTCTAACTTCTGGCCTAAACTGAAAAGGAAACATTTCAAAACAAATAGGGAGATTAACAGCACATCCAGTCAGACTGAAATAAAAACTTCTTGTGCTCTGAGAGGAAATCCCTTTCCTAGGCCCTGCAAGAACAGTCAGGCCTGGAGTGGGAGACTTTTCTTGTGTTAATATCTATGGCATGACAAAAGGTGTCATTTTAAAAAGATTTAAAAAATATAGAGAAAGAAAAGAGAAAACAGGCAGTGAGAAAAAGTATGAAAGTGGAAAAAAAATAGGTCACGCAAAAGGGAGGTAATGTTCCCAGTACACCTAATTTTTGGCAGCTATTGACACTATATTTAGGGTTTTTTTCTTTGTTTTCTCTATGAGCTCCACGTTACCTACCGTGAATTTTAAGGACCTTGTAGCTAACTGCGTGAAAAGCTCGTACAACATGTTGGCCGGTTTGGTGAGCCCCTCGCATGCCAAAGCACCCTAGAAGTCAAGGCACAAATGGTACTGTGCCCTGAACAGAGTCAGAGCCGTCTGCACGGGGCCATCTGACACACTGCCTTCTGAAATTAGTGGATTTTAACAGGATCTGGATGTGGAGGTCAGCTAAAAACCATACAGCTCGAGTTATAATTAAAGTGCTCTCACAGCCTGACACCTTCAAAAAGTATTTTTATGCTCTGATATGCAGATATGAATTCCATGGGTCAGATGAGCGAGAAGGGGCTAGAAAAACACAAGGAAGACAAAATGAATCCATGACAGCACCTTCCAATTTCACCATGCAGAGTAACGTATTCACTTTATGCTTGAGCCAAGGTTTAAATTGCCAGCAGCTTTGTGTCATCATATCCTTTCACCCCAGCACTCTTTTGTATATAGCATATCACAAGACACAACAATTCATTTTCTCCTGCCTCACTTCCTGTCAGATCCTCTTGTATGATGCATTTGGATTTCTTGACCCATATCTAGGGATTAAATATCCAAAGGATCCAACAGTACAGTCTAATGCACCCCTTGTTTGATGTTTGCAGGTTGCTTTAGCCCTGTCTTGCCCCCCACCTTGTCCCTCTAAACACATGTTCACATTTCAAAATTAATTTTAAGTTTAAAAAGTAACTTTCTCCACGTTGAAGATGATCTGAACGCTCCTGAAAGGTAGCTAGTGAATAGGCTGGGTGTAAGTGCTGTGGAAAACAGGGGCGATGGCTCTATTCACTTTTGTATTTAGCACTGCAGTGAGGGTACAAACTTTTCTGTGCTCAGCCTCCGGGCCCCCACCCCTGGCTTGGCATAGGCAGAATGGCTTTAATGAGCTTAGGGTAACATCGTGGCAGTGCTCCAGTTTAACGTGAACTCCAAGGTATGGGGACAGCTAACACGATTCTGGAATTATTGTATTCCTGAATTATTCCTATGTCCCAGACTACTCCTGGGAAGCTCTTCTGACCACCTGAGCTCTTTCTCTGGGCAGCCAGGTGGAGTCCACACTACTGACAGATGTCCTTCTGGTGGCCCCTGAGGAAGGCTCTCAGTGTCACCACAAGGAAGGACCCCTAGTCACCTCTGAGCCCAACACTACCACAGGGCAGACAAAACTGTCCCAGGGAGCATGATGCACATGATATTTCTCCCCAGCAGTATCTGTGGGGTTGTCCACAACCAGCTCCACCGGGAGTCGTAGGTGGAGGCAGGATGGGCAGAGTCAGCCACCGCAGCTTGGTCCCCTCCTGAGGGCCAGGGCTCTTGGCAGCCCTGACGCAGCCCCAAGCCTCATTCTGAGCTCTGCCTTTTAAAACAGCTTACAAAAAGAACTGTAGGAACAATACAAGTGCTAGAAAATATGCCTTACAATAAGAGACATGAAGAGCACATTTTATAATCATAGAAAAGAAGGTTAAGGGCAAGTCTTGTCAGACAATGCACAAATGTGCCACATGAGGCTTGTACATATGTATTCACAAGCCTGAAGCCAGAACAGATTTTTAGATGAACTTGTCTAATCTCCTGTCTGCCATATATTACCTGATTTTACCCAGTTACCTCTCATATTAATCCTGACCTTGTATAGATCAAACGTTTGTACTTCCACGCTTATCTAGATCATCAGTTTGTATTGCACAAGCTAGCCAACAACTTTCATCAGATTTATTCTTGGCATATATTCAAGGCTTGTTCAACTGTCATGAATTTGCGGTTTCAGTAGAGCAACTGGTCACCCAGATTCCATTGTGTTCCCCCAGTCCTTGGATTAGATGACTTAACCATTCTTAAACTCTTTCTCTGTGTATTTAAAATTGTTTCATTTAATCAACAAATAAATGTTGTTTTGTGAGAGAAATATAGCTGCTACTTGCCTAAAAGGCAGTCTCCAAAAGATTTGTGCAGCTACAACTTTTATTTACAGAAGTGATCACAATAAGCAAATCAAGATGCTTGGAAACAAAGCTCAGGGAAAAGTTTTTTAGATGTTATTGAAATGTCTATAAATAAGATTTCCCACTACTTCCTAGGCTTTGTCCCCTAGTGGTTTAGTGAGCCAGACTGCGAGTAACATTTTATGTCGGTGTAAACTATATCATTTCTATTGGCTTCACAAGGGATGTGACACTGAACTCAATGCTAAATTTTACGTTTTTGCGTTTGGAATTTGCAGACAGGAGAACAGACAGCTATTTGTAGTTGTATTCCAGTCATTTTTAACAACAATGTGCAGAAAAGTTCAGCCATTCATCTTCATCAGTAAGAGGAAACGCCTCATAAACTCAAAATGCTACACTAAGGACTCTTTCAGTTTTACTTCTCCTTTTTATTTCTTTAAAGAGCACTTTGTTTCCACTGCTGTCTTGTTCCCATTCAACTCTGAGAAATACAACCTGCATGCTTTACCAGTCTGCCCCCCCAGGTATGCTTACAGCCAAATATTGCTTCCTGTGCTTTTTTTAAAAACCAACATCCTCTCGCTTGTCTCCCTGCACTTCTTGGAAGATATTACTGAAGTAGCCAGGACACTTTGCAGATACTTGAGAACCAGCACAGAAGCTGTGTGTTTTACCAGAGGATAAATTACAGATAGCTGATGTATGCTTGATGCTGACGCACCCTGGGAGAAGGGGGCTCCTCGCTGGCCCAGCGCTGAAGGCTCGTGGGGCTCGGGAATACCAGGCATTGCCACAGCCCGCTTCTGCCCGGCGGCAAGGAGAGCAGCAGGACAGGACAAGGGCATTCTTCCACAGGTCACTGATGCTGCAGTCAATGGCCCTTTCTGCCGGGAAAGCATGAGACAGCTGACAGCTTCCAGGCTGTGGATAGGCAGTCTGGGTCACCAAAGTGCCTCTCAGGACCAGCTAATGGGCTCTCTCCCCCTTTAAAAATAACTTGGCTTGCTGCTGTTTTCTTTTCATGACCACGCAAGCTTCTAGTTCTCTGAAACAAGGACTTCACGTCCTTTTGTCTAGCTCAATGAAAGAGCAGCAGCCAGTCCACTGTTCACCCACTCACCAACCCTGTCCCCAAGCACCAGCTTTGTTTTTATGATGCTTGAGGTATTTTGAGTTTGCATATAGCAATCATCACCTGTATTTCTCATACCAAGATCCCATTTTCCAGCCCAAGAGCTGAGTTGCCCACGTGCAGCACTTTAATTATCAGCCTTAGAAGTGCTTTAAAATTAAAACACTAAATATAGAAACAATAAGCATTAAAATTAATCTGTGGGTGACCCCTCCAAGAGTGGAAGCAAAGGTGAGTGAAGTCCTTCCTACCCTGCCCTAGTCACACCAGGTGAAGGTGCCAGGTTCAGCTCCTGGGCTACCTGGCTGCAATGTCCAGAGAGAGAGGTATTCCTAGAGGCACAGGGCACACCCTAAGGGTACTCAAAAGCCAGTGCTTAGCCAACATGGGCCAGCAGAGCTTATTTTTGCCATGCTTTTATTTGAAGAATGGTAATTCTTTTCCCTCAAGTGAGGCCTTGCAGTTAAATTTTCATAAGGACTTCAGTCTCTGCAGGCCCATCTACAACAACATCTAAGTATTTGACTCTAAAGATATGTAGCTGCTAAAGCTACAGGAGTATCTAATTGGATTTCAAAAAGCAGCAATACAAACTTGATCCTATAGTGCTGTTGATACAGTCATGAACTCCTAAGACTCTGTGTTCTTGAGGAAACGATCCAAAACCTTGTCTTAATACAACTGTAATGACTAAAATACATTTTGCTATGTACGTTGCAGAAAGAGTTGTCTGGATGGGTTCTTCTGATCCAGAACACCTCAATCATTTAGTTTGATTGCATGGCTGATATAAGGGCTAAGCTGTTATTTTCTAATTTGCCTCCCAGGTCTTCGTATCTACAACTCCAAATCACAGAAGGAACATGAACAAGAATGATAAGCACCTGCCACTGTGGGAAACTCCCAGGATCACATAACAGCCACATTAAGGTATATGTCAGATCTCACAGAGCATATATCAATTACCACTGTAAATGCAACAGTTACCCAGGGTCTTGCAGCTTTAGAGAAGTAAGCCTGGTATAGGTGGTAGCAGGGAATAAATTTGTAAATGATGCCTGTTATACATAAAACTTGATAAGGATATAGATGTGGATATGGATGATATGTGCAGAACTTTTCTTCCTCCCAAACTAAGCAGAAGTCATTTACGTAGTTATTGAAAAACTACTAAGCACTGACTCTCTTTCCAATCTGCCTCTGAAGAGAAGAGAGTAATCGTGAAGATGCAATTAAAAGAAAAACTTAAAAATGTGAAATGGTTCAGGGAAACACTTAGGTAGAATTTAATAGACTAAGTGGTGCCTGCTTTACTGAGATTTAGCAGTACATTTTCAAAAACTTTCTACACCGGTGTCTACAAAATGCATAGCCTTAAAGCAAATTTAGTCACATATATTCAGAATTTGCAAAAGCAGTTGAATATCAGGCATTAATTTGCATGTACAATTCAAGCAGAAGTTCAAAAGGCAGGTATATATTTGGCAAATAAATAGCACTTATTTAGTAAATTTAACCTTTATTATTGGAGAAAATACTATAGGGAATTTGGATGAGCTCACAAAATTTAACAGCAGTTAATGCACTGAAGTATTGCTTTCGTATCCCACTCACTCAGATGCCAAGATTCTTTAAGCACAAGTATGGTACTAAGGACAATGCGTATGGGAGACACATTTTGCTGATTTTCCCAGACAGACCTTTCTCCGTAGGAGAGAGTTCTTTGTTCCTGGGCTGTTAAATGATGTGGAAGATATTTCCTTTTCTTAGGTTTCTCTGTCATCAACTATGCCCAAAAAGAAAGACATTTATGTTTCATGAAGCTTGGTCTAAAGCTAAAAATTGTGTTGTGATTAGTTTGTTGGGATTAGTTTCAGCAGCTGAGAGCATTAAGTCTGCCCATCACTGGTTAACGGAGGATGCATCTACACTGACCCCTTCGCTGACATCCCTGTGATATGAGGGAGCTCTGTCCAGACTGGCCACCAGATGGTCAATACTTGCAGGAATGAGCTCCAGCTCCCATCTAACCCATAATCTGAGCTGGTTTCCTGTGGGGACTGATGCATATTGGCAAGGACACAACAGGGCATTCGCTCCCAGACCTGGAGCTAGGAAGCTGAGACACCAGCAGAAGTTCTTCCACAGAAACTTTTACACCAGTACGGCCTACAATGGAGTACTGAGATGAGCTTTGGGCTCCCCCATCTAAGAAAGATATTGATGTACTGGAGTGAGACCAGTGGTGGGCCACCAGGATAGTTAGGGGCTGGACTACCTAATGTACAAGGAGAGGGAGGGAGCTGGGTTTGTTCAGCCTGGAAATGGCTTTGAGGGATTTATTGCTATCTTCAGCTGGGTGTAGAGAAGGTGAAGCCACACTTTTCTTGGGAGGTGCACAGCGATAAGACAGGAAACAAATGGCACATTTTATAATGTGAAGAATTCTTATTAGATATTAGGGGAAAAAATTGCCACGAGGATGGTCAAACACTGAAACAGACCAGTGTCAGACCAGTATCTGGTGTGGGACCTCCAGCCTTGGAGATATTCAAAACTTGACTGGACAACGCCCCAAGCAACACCCCTCTTTTGAGCTAGGGGTCTGGATCAAATGATCTCTAGAGGTCCCTTCCAAGCTAAACTGTTCAGTGATTCTGTTAGAATGGGTCTACGCTATGCCAGCAGTGCTGTGCCTCCTCTATTAATTGTCAGCAATTTTAAGTGTTACACGAGAGTGTGGAATTAGCTGGATACCTAATAGGCCCAGGAAATTAGATTTTCTCCTTCAAATTAAACTGTCATGGCAGAAAGGAACATGAGCAAGGATTGATAGTGCTGTGCAGTATGTTACATAAAATCAACTATTTTTGTTGTTTTTAAATGTCTGGAAAGAACTTTATTTTCCCAAGTGCAAGAAAGTATTTTAAAGCAATGTAAAAGTCAAGTAAGCACTCCTTTTTCTTAGCTTTTATATCTCACTGCTCTGCCTTCTTCTTTACATTATTTTTGTGTTTCTCATATGGATTTAAGAATTTTTACCACTACTCCATTACTTTAAGCCATTTTATCTTCTCTGCCTTTTCCTCCACAGCCTTTGTCCCCAGCCCTCCCTTCTCCACACTTTTGCAACTGTTACTAGCTGTCTTCAGCTGCACCTGATCTACAGATAACAGAAGAGCCGGAGACTGATCTGACTTTCTTCATGTCCAAGGAATTAAATGCATTTTCTGTAAGAGAGGCTGGAAATAATAGCAGTCACTGTTCGAGACAAGATCACCAGGGCCCGTCAAAATTAGAGCCACACTGCATGAGGGAGCTGGAATTTGGAATCAAACTTGGACTCAAACTTTGAATCGAATTGGAATTTGAGAACCAGGAGACTACTTTTTGGCAAACTGTCTGTATGCAAGAGGCAGAAGCAGTCATGACACTCAAGCGTTCAGGATCAAGTGAAAAGACAGTCTTAGAAACTGTTTGCAAGGAAACTGCCTGCTGCCATTTGTTTTCTGTATTCTCAGGATTTTGCATGTGATCATTGTTAATTTGCTGGATTGTGTCATCTGTTTCTTCTCCTAATGAAAGTAATCTGGCAAGTCCTGGATGTTAGCTAACACCTCACAGCAGCATGGTGACAACACAAGTAACCGACACTGAAAGTGTATTTGACCTCTGAAAGAAACATCTCCTGCAGCCAAAGAAGAAAGTAGCAAAACATCAGAGAAAACTCAGCAGGTATAAATGGGGTAAATGTAAGCCTTGGCCTGAAAATATATCCTGGGAGTCTTTTCCATATACTTTTGAACATCATCAGTTTTACGGTTTTTAGACAAGGACTATATTAAGCTGAATGTAAAATTGAAAATGCATAGTCATACACTGGGTTAAAAACTTTTTTTTTTTTAATGAAGCCAGTAAATATAGTGTCATGTTTAGACTTGAAAGGCACTCCAACTTCTTAAGGTGTGGAAAAAATCAAACAATAGAACTAAGAAATGAAAATTTGTCAGTGAGTAATGGTTGGGTTACCTCTACTGTAATAATGGAATCACTTATTAATGACCTGAATTACTGACCTAAGTTTAATTCTAACTATAACAAGTGTCATTAATAACATGGTTTGCTTAAAATCAGTTTAATGAAAGCTTATCTATATGTGAATTTTGCCTACACTTGTAGGCATATACAGAAGAAATCTGTACTGCTTCATTTTTGGAACTATTTGTGTTCATGAAAACCCAAGAAAAATGTTGCACTTCTTCAGGGGCTTACTTGGGTGAATTAATCCACAGATTTACTTGTAAAAAAAGCTCAAATAATCAAATAATTCATACTGGGGGGAGAAAAAGGGTGTATTTCGTGCACAGTAGTTTTGAACAAAAAATTCAAAATAGCTGTAATTATTGAAGTCCTCACTTCAGAGTACTGGAGAACTGAAGAATAAACCCAATGTTGCAAAATGTGAGCTGTTGGTGACAAAAGGCCATTCTCATATAGTATATTCAATTTATATGGCATCTTATGTTAAAAGAAATATTATAATGATAATACTGATCAGCAAAATGCAAAATCTCCATACAATTTTTTTAGGAAATGTTAGCACTTGGGTGAGCAACATGTTTTCCAACTCAGCTTCGTGAGCCGAGGTGATAACAGTGGTTAGTGAAGAAGTAGTGATGTGAGCACAAGCTCACTATAAAAAAAAAAAAACACAACTGACTATAAAAATCCTGCTCTGTGACCAGTGTGGGACATAGAACAAAAGTCTCCAGCAAAACATGCTGCTTGTAAACCAGTTTTTTAGCTACAAACAAAAGTTTCCTCAGCACCAACACCATGCCCTAATCAAGCCCCTCCCACCATTTATCTTATATTTAGCATTACAGTCAGTACTAAGGTCAGGGGTGGCAGAGGTCAGTGTTACCATGGCTTCCTTGACCTTTACAGTGTGTTCTCAAGCCTGCAATTCAGCCACTCTTCCTGTAGGCATCGTGTGCCAAAGATAAAAGCTTACGAAAATTTTTTGCATTTCTAGCACATCCATAGAGAAAGCTCTTCCATTGGCTTTGCAAATAGGAGAGTTTGGTCATTTTGCTACAAATTCTTTTTCCTAACAACAACTCAATGACAGATTACTTCTGGTTTTAAAGTGGTGAGATAGGCTCACTTAAATGGGCAATTTTCATTTGGTAGTACGTGTGGGAATAAGGAATTTCCTGAACCGGGATTTCTATCATTTCCTATTACAAAAAGGTGGGTTCACCAGAACTGGAGGAAAAAAAAACAAATCATATTTGCCTATTGCAAAGCAGTGCTGTTAATATATGGTATGAAGCTGAGATACCACAGTTAACATTTGCAGTCCCCAGGCTATTGTAGTGCAGATGAAACAGGCTAGCTAATTGCCAGTGCTAGATGGGCTGATGTTCCATTGTCTTGGAATTGCAAGGGAGAAGGAGCACAGCCATAGTAATTGCAGTATCTCAGCTGGACACGGGACCTTCTTAAAATGCACTAACATGTGGAATTGCTTAAATTTGCAAAGCTTTCAAAGAAAGGTCAGAGAGACAAATCAATCTGAAGTTAAAGTTAATTTCCAGTGCAGAAAATTCATTTGAAAAAAAAATACAGTAAGTAGGGTCTTTGAAAGATGTTATTTTTTTATTTTTTTACAAAACTCACTTTGTGTGTGTGTATATGTGTGCATGCATGAGTGCACGTGTGTGGTTCCTTTGGTTATTGTATAGCAGGCTGTTGAATTATCGAACCAGTAATTTTGCCATCAGTTTTTCAGTTTGCGTCTTGCATGCATATTCTGTGGTCAAATCCATTAGTAAGTTATAGTGATAAACACCTGGAGTCTATCAAAAACAAAGAGAGTCTTATTCTGTAGGTACAACTAGCCTGGTGAACATACCAAGCAGAGACTAACTGCATAATATAGAACTCAAACAGGAATATGTTTTTTATGATGTGCCAGCATAAGGGAGATCAAAGACTAAAGCCAAATAAATAGCAACTGGGTACCAGCAAAGGAAACATATTTAGACCTTAAAGTAATCAGAAACAAACCCAGTGTATGCCAACACCCTCTGAATTCAAAAGTAACTCTCCTCCTTTTCATAAGAGGTTCAAGAGCTGGCAGATCTTGTTTTGTTTGTAAATCTACTATTTTTTACGACTGGAAGGGAATTTTCATTTCTCACAGATAATGGAACATTAAGCACAAGCTTAATGTCTTGTATTAAGCACAAGAAGCATCCCCTCACCCCATCAGCCACTTCTTTTTCGCGGTTTTAGGGAGTTACACCCCCTACTGCCCTCTGACTGAATTTTCCTTGGCTGCATTGTGGAATTTGCCAGCTTACATTAACCATTTATCGAGCTTGACTCCTTATCTGGAACATCGCCTGGCAAACTGAAACAATCTGTCTGGCATCTGGGGACTGGCAGAGCAAATTTTTCCAGGTGGTACAACCAGATACCTAGAATTACGTGCCAATGCTACTTTGTGAGATAGTTTGATCAAAAGGAAAAAGACCAAATGACTAACGTTCAGTGTCATGTTTAGTACCTGCAATGTATCTACATAAACAGTTTTAAATGACTACTAGTACTAAAAAACATTTGGGGGCGGGGGGAACAGGGGAAAGATACAAAGGAGGTAGTGAAATGACAGGCTGAGCCTGAGGGCAAAGAGCTACATCTGTACTTGATTTGTCAGGGATTTACATTAGTGAAACTTTAACTCTGCAGATGATACATAAGATTACACTTACAGAACAAGTTTATGCAAATAAAGCTCAGTCTGCATAGCATGCGGGCCCAAACACAGTGGATCTGGCAGGTTTCATTGAGGCTAGTGGCCGAGTTTAATATGTTCATTTACATAAAAGATTAGGACATCTGGAAAAGTAGCATGGCATTTTACTGAAATATAAATAACATTAATTGAAAGGTCACAGGTATGCAACATACTCCATATATGCAGCAGAAACTCATGGAAAATGAAGGGACAGAGACCTGCATCTTACTCTTAGTTACATGAAGCTGTAGGTACCAGCTATGCCAGCTAACCCATGCTTTTCTAAATGCTACTTTTGGGTTTAGACCCCATTACCAATCCCTACTTCATGATAAATATGCACATAAAACAGGCTCTTTTCCTTTAAAACACCCCAACTGATAATCTGATCATGCTAGGGCCTGTCAGAGTTGGTTCATGTCAACCAGAGTCAGGAGGCAGCCAGAACTGAAAGAATTTGTAGAAACTATCTCACCAATTGGGATTTAATAAGCAATGGGGTAGGTAATTCAGCTTTACCCAAAAGCCTGATACCCTATGTCATGGCAACAACATCTCTGTTCAGCAGCAGAAGTAACAGTAAAAAGTATGTTTACCCCTAATTTCAGTTGGCTTTACTGGCTTGGTGGCACATACTTACTAGACTTCTAGATTGCAAACACCCTAGTGAACCGGTGTGCATGAGCTACCAATAAGTTGTACATGATCAAGCAGTTTGCAAGAACTATACTGTGCCCCAGCATTAACTTATAACTTGGTAAGCGATTCTAATTCCCTTTCATTGTTTTAAGGGTACAAAATGAGAGTTTCTAAGTATGAACCAACAGCTGAGCTGAGCACAGGCAAACCTTTTGCAAACGGCTGTAATGTCCATATATTTACATTTCAAGCAGTTTCCAACAAAGATTTAAAAAAAAAAACCAATAGAAATGCTGCTTTTATAGAGCTAAAAATAGCTTATTCAGAGTTTTTTTTCTTTTCTCAAGTTTTTTGGTAAGCTTTGCTTGTCCCTTCTCCAAGATATTAAGTGCATGCATACAGAAGATCTGTGCACACACATTTTTATTGGGACACAGCACTGTACACATGCCCCACACAGAGAAATACAGGTGAACAGCAACGATGAACTCATCTGAAGTAATATGCTGCTGTCTGATCTGACTGTGCAAGAGCTCTGTGTTAAGCCGCTTGGCTTTAACTCTTACCTAGGACTGAGCAATCTGTTAGAATTGTTGCAAAACACACTGAAGAAATATATGTGCACAAGGCAAAATGTTTCTACTGCCTGGTCTTCTTAAAACAGTTTTACTCTTGTGCAATCCAATTATATCATTGCTATATTCAGGCAGGGGTGGGACTATCTGATGGAAATATGGGGCAGGAACAGCTGGACTCATGTAGTCAGTGGGAGTGTTGTTGCTGTACATATTGACCTTATCCAAGCAATTCAATATGTAAAATTAAAAGCCAAGACATATAAGCATGAGCTATGAACATAGCAGCAGCCATGTTCAAAAGGGATAAGCTTTTGGAATAGCCAGTTCAGCTGCACGCTGCTGCTGGCATCTGGTAAGAGACGGGGAAAACACTCTTCATGTCTTGGTCGGTGAGCCAGATATATCACTTCATTCATCCTTGTGATGAGATGTTGATAAGATCTGAAAGCAAACCAAGGTGTTGATTTGGAATGGCTGCTAGTAGGCATTCACAGTCTCTTTCCACTTATCATGCTGTGCTTTGATTGGGTCTTTTCCCCAACAGATAAGATTATAACCTGCCTTAAAAGAGTGGCCACGTTCACTAATTAATACAAACCGTGATCACAGTCACAATGTAGATGAGGCTACAGAACCCCAAGAGATACAGCCCAGCTCAGTGAATTGGGGTTGTAGAGTCTTTATCCCATTTATGAGCTTCTCACTGAAAGAAACATATGCCTAAGTAATTTCTTTTCCTCAAGCGTTTATGGTAGATAAATGCCAGCAACCTTAAGCTACTCAGTTCTCTCTGTAGCCAGACTAGTTAATTCCAGCCCATCACTGGACCAGACTGGGGAGAGACACAGCTTCCAGCTTCTGTCTCTCTTGATTTGGCATTCAAGCCATTACCCCACTCCCGAGTCGGCTGGCTTTGTAAAGTCAGAGTTCAATTTCTTGCTCTTTGAGGAACACTACAAAAATTATCTTCAATTTACTGTAAGCCTCTGCATCCCTTTCCCGGCATTATCAAGCTATAAAATCTATTTTTACTCCTCACTACAGAAGATTCATGTCTGAAACAATTCTTAAACAAACTGCCTGTTAGCTACCTAGCAGGTTACAGGTAAAATTGCCCTAGAATAGCCCAAGATCGGAGATAGAGAGGGACTGCTGAAGAGCACAGAGTATTTCACACCGCTGTGAGTCATTCTGGTTAGCATTGCCCACTATACAAATCTTCTGCTTACCACATCTCATGCAGTTTGTTCCTGAGGACACTTGGTAAAAACAGCCCTATTTCCTTTGAGGTGAAAATGTAGCGCTTCCCTGAGGCAATATATTATGTAAAGGGTACAGAAAAGCAGCTTATGTTTTCCTCTCTCAGACCGAGCTAACTAGATATTAGAATTAGAACTGTATTAAGTAATCTCCTTAAACTCCTAATAGCTCCCTTGATTTCTGCCAGTGCATCTGCTGAATGCTACCGTGCTTGTGGAAGGGTTAATCAATATAAACCCTATGACTGCAGCCTAAGTATTTTGTTGGTCAAGGAGCTCAGTGGGAAAAGAGACCATTGGGCTCCCCATCATCCACACTGCAGAGAATGCTTACGGCTCTCCTGTGTCACTGTCTGCAGTAACCAATAATAGCAAACTGGAGGTACTTAACTCTGCTGCAATCATAATTTTCGCAGTTGTTCCTGACTGGGGTTGAGAATTTAAATGCAAAAATATACTGAAATTCAAAGCTATAGTTCCCACAGCAGCTATAACTCAGTCGTTGGTATTTGGACATACATTGTGGAGTATAGACACAGTAATGCAAAACACTAAAGCTACCCTTGGTTATGGTTGGCTGGGGGAACCATAACTCTGCGTTTCCTGACTTTTGTGTTAAGATCTCAACCATAAATATTGCTTTAATGTAGCTTTGTGCAGTGGGTTTACATTGGCATTGGGAGGTGCTCATACGGAAACAGTAGAGAATTAGTGTGGTATGCTTATTAAATGAGTAATGCTTTTAGAATAATTCCTGGGGTGAAATCATGGCCCCGGTGAAGTCAATGGAGCCAGGGTTTCAACTCAGAAACGTCTTATTTATTCAGGGAAGAAAGCAGCAAAAGTCCTGGTGGTTTTGATCTTTATTATAAAGGAAAGAATTTCAGATCAGCTCCCTCCTTCAAAATCAGGGCTCTAATGACAGAAGAATCAATTTAGTAGAGGTGGTTGGGAAATAGTTGGCTTTTTTTTGCCTTTAGAGAGGAGCTTAGATGTTGCCGAGTTTGGGATGCTCCCCCCAGCCCCCCTATTCAATATCCCAAAGTCTCTATTTTTTCACAAAAAGTTATTTGCAAATTAAAAAAAAAAAAAAAAAGAGCTTACTCTATTTTTTCCCTGTTTATCAGTACAAATGACAGTAGAATTAATGGCCCTGTAGAGTGTCAGGCAATGGAAAAAGGATCCCAACTGAAAAACTTTCAACAGAAAGGTTCGATCAATCTTGGTACTAATTTCAGTTGTCAATTTCTGCGTGCTTATTTTGACGGCAGAAGAGACATACCATAATTTTTTCTGGTAGGATGTTAATGAACATTTTTCCTTGAAGACTATTTTTCTTCTTTATTGCGATTAAGTTTCCACAAAGCAGCCTATTTCAATATACAAATAAAAAAATTAAATCAGAGATGTGCTGGTCACAAGAGGAGAAAATTTTGTATCCTGCAGTCTGTGACCAGCCAGAGGAATGCTCCTTTTGTGCCAATTCTGCCTTGTGTTTTCAGCTGGGAAAGACACTGTGCAAACTGATAGCAGATGGCAGAGCTGAAAATAGGTGCTTTACATGTTTGACTGGGAGCCAGCATTTTGTCATTTAGTTGTCTCACGTCATTGCACTGCGTTATGTTGTGCAATTGCGTGTGCCATGCTGAAATCAGCCTTACCAAGACAGTATTCTCTGAAACAGGACTCTGCATCACCCTACCGCAGTGGGCAAGAACGTGATATGTTGTGTTTACTCTTCTTGGAGAGGCTTCCTCCTTCGGAAGCCACCCTCCAAGGAAAATCTCTGCTGGCTTCTCCTGACGGAATGGCTGGCAGTGCCACCCAGAGCAATCCTTGTTCAAGCAAAGACCTCCACAGAGGCAAGCCAGAGCCCTTGGAAGAGACTGGCATGGGGAGGGGGCCTGCAGAGAGGGAGGGTGGTCCCTGCAGAGTGAGTGTGATCTGCACAAATCCAGCGCCACTGGCTTGCTTTGCAAAATGAAAATGTTCCAGCTTCCTGCCAAAAAATGTCATGCGGCAGCATGCTGACACCCCTCTATTTTTAGCTGCCCAGGCAGCTATGAGTTCAGTTCTTTCTTGCTTAGCAGAAGCAATGCCCTTAGACTGCTCTGGCATGAGCATGACATGGTGCATGCCGGTGAAGACTGAAAAGAAGGAAGATGTTTTAGGGGCTAAATCTCTACCCTAGTGCATGGAAGCCCTATTTTAATATTCATGAATCTCAGATCTGTCCATTTCACTGCTTGTCAGGCTATAGCTCCTCTTCTCCATTACATTTCTTCATCTGAGCGAGAAAAAGCAGGGTTAGAGAAAAGAGAGAAAATATATATCACTGCATAGAAAAATACATGGCAATCTTCTTCCATGAGACTGTCTTTCATCATGCTGTCTTTGCCTTTTTCTAGACCTGTTAGAGTATTTTCCATATGGCAGAAAACTAACAACAGGAAAACAGGCCTCCAAAATTTCCCTGTAGAAACTAATGAACACAGGTCGTTGCTTGTGATACTTTCTCGTTGAGACTTGCTGAGCTTGTCTTGCTGGGGAGCGTCTTCTGCGTCTTCTGTCAGTGATGTTTCAGTGAGCGATGCTCTCTCCCTCTTCTGCTTTTCAAACTTTCCGCATTCAGTGGATGTCTCAATTCACCTCAATTTCCACATTTACTGACATTCCCAAACTGATTTAGATGTTTTCTCCCTTTTATTGTTGAAAGCTGCACTAGAAATCAGGAAGTATGAAGCTGAGATTGTCACATAAGTGAAGATAAAAAGCCTGACCACAGTGCTTCAAATGCCCTCCCTGAGTTTGTCTCTTCAGGAGTCTTGTTTCCTCTAAGGTAAAAGCCAGCAGAAAAAACACCCATCAGCTCCAATAGTGTCAGGTGTTGGGACAACCCAGCAGTCCATCACACCTTGCAGTCAGTGTCACTACCAGCTCAGTCTTGATATGACTCTTTCTTCTGCTTAATAAATCTGAAACTAGTTAGAAGAGGAGCGAAAAGATAAGCTCGCTGGTATTTCCCCTTTGCTCTCACCCTTCTAGAAATAAATGTAAATGTTTTGTTTTGATTAAGCATTTTCAGCGGAAACATTTAATTCTTTTTTACAAGAACTATCACAGGGAATTATGGTAATTCAAAGACTGAGGATGTTCTGACCCAAAAGGGTCAGTAGGAGTCCATATGTTTAGGCATACATTCTGAAAAGGATAAAGAAAACATATTTGGTGGGCATTGCCTTGAAGACCAAGTATATTCGTGGCCATTTTACTCCCAAAATGGGAGATGCTATGCCTGCTGCATCAGGACAGGCAAACAATATTTTCTAGAAAAAAAGACTTTCTGTGTTCTCTTAACCATACATTAAAATAACAAAAAATAAGCAGTAAGATACTGTGATTTTTATTTCCTGATTGGAAGTTGCTGCATACATATCTTTGTTTGGTTTGGCTAATTAACGTAATGGAATCAAATGAACCTTAACATAAACTCTTCAGAATATTACCATTGCAAACATTTTCAGGAAAAGGCTCTTGTTTAAAACACTATAGCCTTCTGTGACATAGGTGTTTTTAGAGGGATTTTTACTTTGCATTGGACATAGCTTCGTATTTACAATTTGTTATGCAGTTTTAATTCTGTTTTTAATAGTACTTAAGGTTTGGGTACGGTTTTATTTAATTTTTAAACTACATAGTGCTTATTTATTGATTTCTGATAGAACCTGGAAACAAAACAAAAAGTAAGGAAGTTTATAAGACTTGTTTAAAAAGTTTATCAGATTTTTTAGGTTAGAAAATTAAGAACATACGGCACAAATGTTAAAGATAACACATAAATTACCTGTGACATAGAAACATAAATCCTTCTGTATGGTTCCAAATAGTTTGAATTTTTTTTATCCAACCATGTTTTCCTTGATATTCACATCCAAAATGTCCATTAGCTTCAGTGGGAGTTTGGAGTGCATATCTCACAGCACGAGCACTCCCTCCGAGTCATTTCTGCAGTGCTGCAATGCTAACTCATTTGGGAATATTTGTTTGGCACATTTGGCCCTGGCTTGAGCGTTGCTGCAGCAGATCCCGTCGTAGCCTGAGCTCCAGCATAGCTGGAAGAGGAAGAGAGCATGGAAGAGAGCCCAAGGTCCCCGCAAGGGATAGGGGCCCTTCTGACATATTTGTTTTGAAAGCATCTCAGGCATAGTCAGTTGGGGTCAAAAGATCCTGAAAGCAAGAGCCAAGAAGTGCAGTAACAGTGTAATAGTTTAAAAGCTAGGCCTTAATTTAAGACATGCATTCAGGCCTTCCTTGCAGTGTAAAGTCCCTTGCAGTCACCAGTTCCATTTTACTGGGAGCACAGCTACATCGAGCCATTTTCTATTTACTCATTTTCTAACCTTTTGCATCGACTTGTGCTGATAACCTGTCCAATATCCATAACTCCCATGGGCCAAAGAACCGGTACAGGTCTGTGGAAACTACTAAAATCAGTAGAGTTACTTCAGATGTGGGCCGGTTTGTATGGAAAAGAAATCTTGCCCATGCTTTATACAAGGGATCTTTGTTGCTGAAATCCGTGCCATAATTGCAGGTTGGTTTGTTTTTTTCAGCTTACTTATTGGCAAGGACACCAATGTGACCTCTCTCTTTCTTTCTTTCGGAGGCTTTTTGCATGATAGAGAGGTATCTGGCAGAGATCTCTGCTTTCTTTTTTTTTTGAAAGAGCAATGATCTTTCCCTAGAGTACATTTTGATGCTAAAGCAAATGTAATTCTGAAAAATGACTTTTTTTAAAAGATATTTACAAGTTTGATCAAAGGCAGGTTTTTATCTAGGAGGATAATTCTTTTATTAATAAGTTGAATCATCAAAACAGGAGTTATCCTATTCAGTACAGAAGAGTGAATGCGGTGTCTATGAAACTGTAGCATAATAAACCATGCTGTCTAAGGCAAAACAAAACCAATATCAGGCATCCGATGAAGAAAAAGATACAGCCTGTATACTGCTAAAGTAGTATTTTAATCTCAGCACAGATCTAGCGGTATTCACAGACCTGCTTCTGTTCCTATTTACTTCAACAGTAACAAACTGAGATTCTAACCGTGACTCAAAGTAACTGTTTGAAGGCAGAATAACTGCTGAAAATGGATTCAAGTTATAATACTGTCTTGGTGATGTGACGAATTCAGCTGAACAATGGTTTGTGATCCTGTTCAGCTACACTGTGCATGGAAAAAAATCTTTCAAAGAAACTTATTTGGATTCCTTTGCGACACACACTGTAAACTCATGCAGGAGGTAAAGAGCAAGATTCAGACTTCATCCTGCAGTGCGCAAGGCAAGACTGAAATGCTGCAATCCCCCCAAAATCCAAGGGAATAATCGAACAAGCTCCAGCAGCTCTCCAGGGCTGATGGCACGTAAATTCAGTAGATGCAGTTCATTTTGGATCACAGCATTCCTGGGCAGCTGTGTTTAAGCTCCTAGCCATGTGCCCAAGTGCTTTTGTATGAACCACACAAAAAGCTTAGCTGCTGCGTAAGTTACATCACTCTCTGAATCTGGGGCAGGACAGTGCCTAAACTCTGCCTGATCCTGGCTATTTTTGGTAGATGAGCTTTAGGCATGGCTCACGCACTGAAACAGTGCTAACCACAGTACAACTCAAAGCAGCCACTTGGCACATGTTCAAAAACTGGGAAAGGAAAAGAAAAAAGTATTGATGGTGCTAATCCATGCCTGGGGTTTTAAAATACTGTAGAAATTTCAAAGCACTTTTAGGCTCCAATCAGTGCTTAACATCAGCTGGGGACATCAGGCCAAGCAAAGCTGGCAAAAAGAGGGACCTTAAAACCAGGATACATTTCGAGAGTGGAGCCAGGTCTGTACCTTCTGTATTGCCTCCAAAGGGCCTTACAGAGAACAGATCCAGGATAGCAATACAGGCAAGCTCAGGGGTTACTCCATCTCCCCCACCAAGTAGTGGGGGATATGTAGTCACTCCCCACTCCCTCCTCTGGAAAGATAAAATTGGTCAATTGGTCAAAACACCAACAAATATGAAGCTGTGACATGCAAAATTGCTAATGAGCATTTCTATTTATTTCAGATATCTCTTGAAACAAACTCCCATACCATCCGATGTGAACAGGAGAAATTCTAAATCTAGGAGGGTGGCTGTGGTGAGAATTGTCCAATTCAGTCCAAATCAGACAGTAATGAACATTTTACAAGCAATGAATACTTAAAGAATCTCTTCATTGCTTTAAAGAGACTGCAGTAGAGTCTGAACAGGTTGACCTAGATACAACTTCCAAACTTGCTGAACTTCATCTACTGTTACTAACGATAACCAGGAATAGAAAAAAGACTTGTAACCCCTTTTAGGTACAGCTGCTTATCTTTGGCCTGTCATCTTCTCTCCTCTATGTGCCGTCCTAACTCATATTTTGTCATATTCACATGTGTATCTTCACGTGCCTATTTCATAGAGTACCCATTAGTATCCAGAGAGAATCCTAGAACTCTAACGTGCACATCAAATAATGTATATATTTCTCTAAAACATGAAGGAGATGACATGGCAAAGGTATTGAGTCAGGTTAATATCTGCCTTTTGACGCATATGCAAAACGTTGAAACTGAACATTAGGTTCTCCTGATGCTCCCTGTCATATCACATCATCGTAACATAATAGCAAAGTCTGGAAATGGCTTATAATCAAACATTCCTAAAGCAAGCATTTCCTTCCCCAGAAAGATGAGCTTCTGGCAAAGGAGTGAAACATAACTATGATAAGGTCTTTTCTGCAACATTCAAACTGGTGTTCATAGATCTTGGGAAAGAAGAAAAAAACCTGCCTTCCACATTTTGGAAAAGTGGCACTCTTAAATCGACTCAGTAGGTTTTATCTGAGAATCGGCATGGATTTACCCAAATAACTTATCCAACTTCTGTTAGTTGGCCAAGGAGATCTTAAAGCTAAAAATCAGATAATCTAGTAAAGCAAAATAAAAGACCTAATTAGTGATGGTATCTCTGGCCTTCTAAGAAAATCATGTGATTGATTTGGAGCACAGATCAGAGTGCTAGCTCCGGAGAAGTGTTATTCCAGCCACAGAAGGTCTTAAATACATCTTTTAAAATGTATAAAACAATGCCAGATGGTTGAGCCACATCTGAGTTTTTCAGGCCATTGAGTAGGCAACCAAAGTTAGGCAATCTCTCAGAGAGTAAAATTGCTAAGGAATTGTCATTGTGGTTAGAGTGAGCACTAATAAATTGATTCTGGATCTTGTTCTGAAAAACTCTGGTGTGTGGCATTTCTCTGAATTAGGTGTTGACTGGAATAGCCTAGTTTCAAGTTGTGTCTTTCAGTTGCAAATGCAATTCTTTCTAGTACTTTAATAAAATAAAATTAATATAAAGCAATAGTTTGTCTAGTTAATAATCAAACTTCTGAATTCTCTTATTACAAGAAAAATGGTATCCAGCTCTCAATCAGAATCTCGGCAGGCTCACTCTTGAACACAGCCTGCCCCTTGCTGGATATTTTGGCTACATCTAAACTCTCTTTAGAAATCCTTATATGGGTGGGAGCTAAACTGGTCAAGTTCTCTGATACAGCATATATCAATATTGCTGTCTTCAATCAACCTATCCCTTGCAGGATGAGATTCAGCTTTACTTTAAAATACATAATATTAGATGTACATATGTAGGTGTGTAAACTTGCTAAGAGAGAGTGTGTAAACTTGCTAAGGGAGACCTAGTCAATGCCATCAGCCGTGTCTGAATGGCAATTCACCACAGTCCAAAGCAGAAACTTAGGGCACAGTTGCCTGCACTTAGGTGTCTAGTGCTATTTGAGCAGCTCTAACGTATCTGAAACTTACCAATGGGGCAGGTAGAATTGACAAAGGACTTACAGAAGACCCTTGGATTCCCACAGTGACAGCCAGGAGGTCAGGCAGGGCACCTTAAATAATATCAGGCACTGAGCACAGACAGACTAATTAAGTGACCAGTCAGCTAAATCTCTCTTTTGACTGCAGAAACTGTATTGACTTCTTCTCCATTGACTAGAAAGGGTTTCAGATGCCAAGCCCACATGTAGACACCTAAATGTAGAAGCCTTCATCCTAAACGGAATCCTAGCCAAACTGTTAGTCTGCAATGTGTAAAGACAGCATCAACTCTGCCTGCTTGATTCCATGGCCTTTTATGCGGGCAACATAGGGCCCCTCTAGGAAGGCCCAGGGCTGTATTATACCTTACCCTGGTTGCCTAACAATGACACAAATGTAGCTGATAAATACAGAAGTGGCTGAGCCACCCACACTAAAGGCAAATGCACTTGGGCTTGTACTGAGAGGCAACACAGGCCTGAGATCCCAGGCTCTTTCTCTTCCCATGGGCCTCAGCCCATGTCTGAACACTGATGTACACCCAAGTGTCATGAAGAGTTTCCACGTGGACTCAAGCACAAGCCCTCTTTTGCCTCCCATACCATTTATTCCTCTATACCAGAAAGCCCCTGGTTACATGCAAAGGTATGGAGTGGAGAGAAAATTCAAGAAGAGCAGCAAGGAGTGCCATGGTTCATGCTGCCATGGAGCATGTCCCTATTCACCACTCCAGTGGTAAAAAAGAGCCTCTAGAAAGATGGAGGAGCTGGCTGGGGAAAAAAAAAAAAACCTTCAGAGCAGGAACATCATCAAGAAAATTTAAAGCAGTTTTATTTTGTCCCAGTTAGATTGTCAGGTCACACTGGTATAAAACTGGTGCAAACAACATGAAATAACACCTACATTTTGCAAGTAACAATGAAAGGTAATGGGTATAATAACCGATGACGGTACAGGTACCAGTATACCTTTCACAGCAACGGTAGAATTCTGCAAACACTATTTTTTTTAAAAATGCAAAAGAATGAATTGTTTTGTCTTCAGGCTTTTATCAATAACTTCCTTGATCATGGTTTAGGAAGGAACTAATGAGAAACCGTTATTGGACAAGGAAATAGTTTGACAATATGTTATTTATTTAGTGCCCCAGCCTCCCTGCTGTTTAACTTGTAAACAATTGCAAGCACCCAGTGATCAGCAAAACAGACATGGAATTTCAAGTCCACAGCCTAGAGGCTAGTTATAAATATGTTTAAAAGAGATGTCGGACTAGATCCTCGGCAGGTGTCCCTCACAGTAGCTCCATTAAAGACCTCACTAATGTCTAATTAAGCCTCTCTATATGCCTAATCCCAAAGTGGACTTGATTGACTGTAGATTTTTCTGGGTTAATTCTGAAAAGTCACGACTTGTTGCAACTCTTTCATGCAGCCTTGACATTTTGGTGGTTTATTAGTAGTAAATACAGTTGTTACAAAGTTATAAAAGTTATAGTTTAGGGCATGAAAAGCAATTTGGTAGGATTATCTGTTTATTTTTAACTTGATCTTTAATGACATGTTTATACAAACTCCTAATATTAATTTTTCCCACAACTTCCACTTTTTAATCATACAAATGTGTCAAATATGTAGCCCTACTTTTTTCTTTCTTTCCTTCACATATCAACTTTCAGTGTGCTTAGAGGCTATTTCTTCCCCTAAAAACCTTTTATACTTTTCACCAGAAAATAAATAAATTTTAAAAATCATATTTTTAGGATTAAAAAAAACTTTACATTTATAGCATGAAGGAAAAAAAGAGGATTTCCTCCCACTCTA
This sequence comes from Struthio camelus, assembly GCF_040807025.1. Classification (NCBI taxonomy): domain Eukaryota; kingdom Metazoa; phylum Chordata; class Aves; order Struthioniformes; family Struthionidae; genus Struthio; species Struthio camelus. Next base: position 72,148,463 of record NC_090944.1, on the reverse strand, counting down.
GTAAATAAAGCTAAGGCGCTTTATCATGAAGGGTTTGAAGTAACTACCTCCCTGCTCCTGGTAAGACTTCCTAAATATCTGGATGACTTATTCTGGACGTACATAGAACATTTAAGTCTTGGCAATGCTGAGCAGCTTGGTACGCAGGTCAGCGATACCAGGACCCACAGGCAAGATCACCCTACAGGATACGACCTACTAGACAGTCTCAGAGCACTGAGGATGCAGTATAGTTGCTACCTCTTATCACTTTCAGTTAAAAATCTGACTTATCTAAGGTATGGAAGAGTTCTTCAAGCTTTGTTTCTGCTTGATTCCCTAACTCTCAGGCTCTCCAATATCCAGAGTTATGGTCCTCTATGTCTATCCTGCTGAAGCTGTTAGACTTTTAGTTGAATAAGTAATAAATTGGTCATTGAAGAAGGGAACAGCAAAGCCCTAACGCCTAGATCAGTGGCTTGAACAAGCACTTAGGAGTGGGGAGACCTGAATTCCTATAATGACTTCACTGAAATTCAGCTTTCTTGTATAGCATCAGCTTTAGGTTCCCTAATTGTTCTGTTAAAAACATAATGGCTCCAATGGGAGGAATTAAAAGAGATCAAAAAAGATTAGAAGAGAGTTTTCTGAAGGGGATGGGGGGTGGGGCATTAGGAGAATTTACCAAGGTGGAGGGAAGTATGGCTTCAAATCCCTTCCTATCCTGGCCGATAGGAGGGGATTCCCTTCCCCTTCGCTTTGTGGGACAGAGGGGTAATTAGCTGCTAATGGCAGGTGAGAGTTCAAAACGCTGAGCCATAACCAAAACCAAACATTTGCTTCCAGCATGGAAGAGCGGACCAAACCTGTGAGAGGGGAAGACTCTTCAAAAGGACCATGTTTCTCCATCTTTTCTCCATGCTTTCTCCTGGGTAGTTACCCAACAACCCATTCACCTAGCGGTGAGGCTGCCCTCCTCACTCTCCAATACTCTTATTTCTGGGGAGTAGTACAGATCTGTGCTTGTCTTCGTAATGTACAGGGCTACTGCAAGATCCTCCTGCTTTTCCACAATCTTCTCCAAGTCAGAGACAAAACTTGGAGCCCTGGTGCAGCTGTTAAAGCCACATTTCTCTCTGCCCTGCGCCTTGCAGCAATACGTTCCTTTCCCTGCCCCTCTGGAGAAATCATTCTGGTATTACAGGGACGCAGGTCAGTCTGTACCTACATCATCTGCAGATATCGCACAACATTTTTCTTCCTCAAGGCATTCTAGCATGTTTACTGATGTCTGCAAACTTGCCAGCTCCTTAAGCCTCCCTAATTAGGCACTTGTGATATGACAAGCTTCTTAACAATATTGTTTACTTTCCTTGAGACGTAGCAAGGGAAGGTTATGTTTCCCTCCATGCAGAAACCAGTAGCATGATGGACAAACCTTAAGGAAATGTTATACTGGCTGGTTGTTCAAGTTTTAATATAAAACATATTTGTCTCTGGGCTGGACCTGAATTTTTCAGCAAACCTGAATTCCTATAAGGAAATTTTAATTTCCTTCCTTTGATACAATTAGGCTTTAAAATCTTTCATCTCTTATTTTGCTAGGGAAGAAAAATCGTTTTAACTCTCACAGCTCCTTTTGATATTACACAAAGATATAACAGGGGAGTCTTCTTTTCCACTGATGTTGTTTTACCTCCAGTAGAAGGAAAACGAAACAACAGCTCAACTAGTTTGTCTATCATGTAGACAAGCACGCAAATAATAACTGAATAACAGAAAGGGAAAGAAGAGTGGGCAGGGCACCTGAGGGAGGAGATGAGGCCCCTCCATAGCACCACGCTTTGTGGCATACGGCTGTGACAAAAGCAGACATCCCCCACTCCCTCACCCACTGTCTCCTTTTCTGCCCTGGCCGCTCCTCGTCCCCGCCACAGCATGATGCTGTCCTTCAGCACAGGGCTTGACCTTGGGTGGTACTTCTCACCACAGCTTAAATTAAAAACAAAGTCGTCCTTTCTTCAAATTGGGAGAATTGACATTTTTCCCTGTTACATCTGCTTCCCTTAAGAACTGTTCAGCAAAATGATACCCACCAGCACTTGGAGATGTTCCAGCATGGGGCCAAACGATCTTCTGCATCCAGCCTCTCAAAAGGCTGTAAACATAGATACAGCATCTGGGCCACAGCTTTCCAGTGAAGTCTTGGGAAGTCACCTAGGGCTGCTTCTTGCTTTTCAAACTGAGCGGCTGCATCAGTGCCAAAGGAGCTACTGGACACGGGGCTCCTCCTCTGGTCGCATCTGTTAGAGCCTTCACAGGACTTAAAGTGGTTGGGCACCACTTTTACCAAGCTAGTAAGCAACTGTCACGACTCATATCTTTTTCCAAAAGTATTTGAAGTTCAGCTAAACTAGAAAAATATAAATAAACAAAAAAGTTTACTAGACTTCGTGAACTTCAAAAAAATATATCCAAATGATGAACCTCAGAACTTCATTTTACACCTGTGGATCAATCTTAAAATCAGGAGGTGCTGGGAGATGGCATCTGTTGCATTATTTCGGGGGTGAAGAAATATATCCTAAACAATTTTTGACACAGAGATAGGAATTGAAGGGAACCCAACACTTTTCAATGCAAGCTAATGAACCACAAGCCAAACCAATTTAGTTATGCAACAATACTTGGTTTCTCTCCTATCCAGCATCTCATGCCAAGGAAGGATTATAGCAACAGCAATTTGTTTCAGATTTACTCTGTCAGATCAGCTTCTGATAGCTTCAGACCACCCTAATCTGGGAGAGAAAATGAAGCTATCTGTTGACAGAAGAGCCGTTTGTGATTTTCCTGAGGCATTTCATTATTTACTTAAAACCATTAAGGAAGCCTAGGGTGATATGAGTTCAAGCTCCTTTTAAAAAGATAACCAAAGAAACTCCAGATTTACGATTCTATATCTCAGTTCTTCTCACAAAATATTCCAATGTTCTTGACTCAGATAAAATTCAATTCTAAACACTAATTGCAACCACAGTGCCCGCTACTGCAAAATATTTGGTTTCTTCTCATAGAATACTAAACAGCAGCTTAGCTTTGGGAGCTGTAACTAAATGAATTGCATTTTGAAACAAAACTCTGAGTTTACATCCTCTTAACTAAACTAAATTAGGTGCAATGGAAGTTACATTAGATCTTTATATGCTACTTAAAGGTAAGACTTTCAGAGACGTCTAAGGAATTTAAAATATCCAATTCCTATTAATTTTAATAAAAAGCTATACTCAGCTCCCTTAGGTAATTTCAAAAACTTCATCTTAACAGATTGTGTTATAAACCTTAAACCTAGTAGATCCTTGGAGAGATTCGCATGGAGTTCACTAGGTTTGGATCAGGCTTTCATCACCTTTGCAGGCCAGGGTCCTCCTCTTCAGGTGACAGGGTCCACAGCATAGAGGAATAGCCCAAATGTCTCACCAGTTGTGATCGTCTAATCCATAATTGCAACTTTTCCCCTAGAAACACAGTGAAAAAGGGGAGTGAATTGCACAAAGTTAGAAACACCACATAAAACAACCTCCTTGCAACCCAAAGAGTTTGTAAATTTGTACAACTTTTTTTTTGTTTTGGGAACAGAACTTTCCCAGTTTGAGAAACAGGCAGTTGCTGAAGGCCTCTTTGCATGCTTGAAGAGAGTAAACCAGGAGATCTTGTCAGATAACTTTAATACTAGGAGAGAGATTAGAAAGAGGGTATTATTTTATTTTATACCAAGGCTGCCAAGATCCTCAGATTGCTTATGTCGAAGGAAAAACTCCCACTGCCTGCGATGATGCAGAATATCCCCTGGCCCGAAACTTCTGGATGCCAAGGAGAGCCCTTGGGTGCAGCCAGCACCCCATAGCTCAAGTCCATTGCTACACCTTCTTCCGGTCAACTCTGACCTGCACCAGGGACGTGTCCTCAAATCCAAGAGATGCTTACACACACTGTAGATGTTTGCCTCACCTCAGGGCCAAGCCCTGAATGAACAGTGTGTGCATTACTTAACACATAATTTGGGGGAACTAATTAATTCTCCATGTTTGCAAGACTGGATAAGGATTCTTTTTCCACAGAACTCAGTGGAAGCACAAGTTAAACTGAAGTTTCTTTCATACATAGGATTTCCTTAAGTTTGCTTTTTAATCATAGGAACAATGCTGTTTGAGAGTCCAGATGACATAATACTGTATATTGCAAAAATGAGAAAATAACCACAGGTAATTTTAAACCAAACACAAAATTATATTAGTTGCACTTGAATTTGAAGCCAAATTTTGGATTAGGGCTCCATTTATTGGCAATTCTGGGAAAAGGTTTCAATATAATCCCCAGTTAATGAAACCTTTGCTAGTGAATTTCCTTTGTCAACACTGCATTTAATGTGAGAAGTGCTTATACCTGCTAGATCATCAAAACCTGCAAAGCTAACAGACTCAACTGGAATGTGAAAAACAGGGAGGATTTTCATAAAACTTTAATAAAAGGTTTTGGCCTAGAACGGTGTAGGGTGATTCCTTTAAAAACAACTCTGCTATTACTATTCTCCCATTTCCAAATACTTTTTTTTTTGCCATGAAAATTGACAGATAGCTATGCTAAAAAAATACATATTGTAAAGTATTTCTTGGAAATGTTGCACAAGTAAAAGAAAAATTCAACTGTAAAATCCCTTGAAACCTAGCCAAGCTGAGTCTGAGCTTCAGATCCTTTTAGTCCTTTGCAGTGGTTATAGTCTCAAACAGACGTCCAGACCCAAATAAACTGGGCAGAGAGAAAACCAGTCTTGACCACTGATAGCAAAAAGTAAGGAGGAAGGCTGTGTCAGTCCTATCAAATGCTAAGGCTCCTTTGCTGCTGTGCCAGGTTTTCCTTCTGTGTGTGTATGTACAGTGACTGACAGGAGCATGACAGAAAAGAGATTTCTAATCTAATCTAATTCCAGCAAATCCATTCTATCCTGCCGCAGAAGCAAACGCAGGTGCAGTCTGTGTTTCGCGGGGTATGGATAGCTGCATCAGAGATATTTTAGCAAATCCACCTTTAATGAAAGAACTGTAGGGCTGTGTTTTCCTGCACAGGTATGTGAGACTTCTGTGCTGAAGGTGAAGTTGTTGATTCCCTTCTTATCTCTTTTCATTGACAAAAAGTCAGAAATACTTACATAGGAGGACTATCTCTTTCTGGTAGTATTAATTACAGTTTAGAAAAAAATGTTTCCTCTTTCAGGAAATTGAGGCAAAAAATGCTTTTGAACACCATTACATGATTCTTTCTCCCACAAATCAGAAAACTGCAGTGATCTGCAGTACTGAAGTTAGCCCCTGATGCTATTTTGCTTTCCTTCGTCCAATGAAACGCATCTTACGCTATAGCAGTCGTTCCCATTATTAGTTGTCAGCTTGAACTTCAGGTACTCCCTTCCTCCCACTCATATATGAACCCATTTGCCGCAAGGATTTGGAAATCAATAGTGAAAGAGACTTTCAGAGAATCTTTCTCATTGTGTGTAGCATGTGCTGAGACAAGACTTTGGAAACTCAGTTAATGCTTCCACGAACACAAGCAATGTGTGAACATACCTGTGGCTGTGTACTTCCCTATGAATCCTTAGATGTAGGATTAAAGAAACTTTTGGTCAAGCGAGATGATTATGCTGAAAAAGAAAGTGCTTTATTTGTCCTTTAAAACGTTAAACTCTTCATTTCCAGTGTGTTGACTTTGTGTTCAGAAAAAACTGGAATGCTCATGGAAACAGTATTTTAAAATATTTTTAAATACTTGGGAAAAACTAATTTTGAAGTTCTACAAAAAATGTTTGCAGTGGAAATTTTATTCCCCTCATCCAGTCAGGAAATAGAAATACACCATATACATTGTACAGCCATTACAGCTGTTTGATGTGTGCCAAGATCTACTCATAAATTAACTACAGACATAGAATTTTATAAATAATTTTGGTTAATAACTAATCAAAATCTTCTCAGCAGCAATTCAACCGAAAAAAAAAAAATGGAAACATTCGCTGGAAAATAAGGAATTACAAACTGCATCTCTAGCTCGACTTTCAGTTATCTGGACAAGTATGCTACATTCTGCCAAATGTATCCCGGTTGACTGGTAAGAAAAACTTCTGCTTTATTTTTCTTCCCTTTTACTTGCCTCATTTCTAACTGAGTTTTTCATGACAGTGCTGTCTTAGTGGAATCTATGGGACTGGACAGCAAAACTCCTAGAAAAACAGTGGAACTACGCTTCACTAATGTCACTGGGTACGATCCTCACCGGCACATAGACCTGTCTCTCTGATTTCTTGCCACGTCCCTTTTCACACTTATGCTTAGTCTCCACTTTGAAAAGCACCTACGCACACGCTTAAGTTTCTCCCTATCTATCTGATGTGCATTCATGAGATGCCAGCCTTTGATTAACGCTAAGCACATTGTAAGTATGCCCTTCTATAGAAATGCTGTCCTGAATTTGGGCTGAAGTGCCAAGATACCAGACAAACAAATGGCTCTGTAATTTTGTTCTGCTTCTACTTTATTCAGTTATAAGTACCATAGTGCATCATTTTCTAATACTTTACTACCAATCATATTCTGAAGGTTAAAAAAAAAATCATTTCCTTAGGTTGAGATCAAACTGTGAGTGAAAACCAAAGGCAGGTCACCTGCAATTATGATTCCATTTGAGCACAACAGCAAACTTGTCATCATTTTTTCTAGCCATGTGTAGAAGAAACCTAAGCAAAACAACAGATTTCAAAGATAGATTTTTCATGAGTGTGCCGAACTTCATACATGCTCCTTAAAATACAGAATCATCCAAACCCCACTGAAACCAGTTTGGTGTCAATGAATTTTGCTTTAGGGGTTAAATTCCTCTTCCTGGTTAGTGAGGAGAAATTAGCTTTATAACTGCCTGCAGCCAATGCTAGCTTAGGTTAAAGGAAAATTATTACCTGAATTTTTCTGAAATCCAAAGCTTCCTAAAGGCAAAAGTTTGCTTCCTTACCCATATAAGTAAAGCTTTCTGTGATGCAGTTGGCTAATTTTACAGATTTTTCTACAGCCTGAAAATTCAGCAATAGGGTTACCCTCCATTTTGAGTTATATTCTGGTGAATAAAGATAAATACATTACTGGACTAAAAATGAGAAGTTTGAGTCAGAGGATTACATTTCAATAACATATAGAGTTGGTGCATCAGAGATACTAATTTTCAAAGGTAAGGAACATCACAAGAAAAAACTAGAAGGAAAAGAACAGACATTCAAACCTGGATGTGTTTCTTAAAAATAACTTATTACTTTGTAAGAAAAGGCCCAAGAACACTATTGCACTATTGCACAACTGAGGACAGCAACTTTGGCTAAAAATGTGTTTTGATGTAGGGGCAAAGAGAAAAAATTACAAGTATAGTAGAATATAATAAATCCAAGACAGAGATACAGCAAGCAATGCCTGCTCCAAAGTGTGGAAGGTTGATAAAGAAAGCCAAAGATGCCCACCTGATCGGGCTGAGAACAATAAAAATAAGCATGATAACAGGAAAAGCAACCATACTGCAGAATGAGATGGAAAGGGTTAGAATTTGTAAGAAAAGTGCTGAAATGGCAAAATAAATGGGTCTCTTCTTTGTTTTAAGGATCTAGAAGGATGAAATACTTCCCAGTGAGTCTGTAACTTAGAACACCTATTACAGAGAAATATTCTCTACTTCGACAGGTTGCACCCATTTTGGAAAAGGAGATGCTGTGCAGCACCACATGAGACTGCCTACGGCCAGGCGTGGGGGGAGCAGAGGGGCTGCAGGGACCGGGCGCCCCGGCAGGAAGGGGCATCGCCGGCCCGTGAGCTCGGCACGGCCAGACAGCTCGGCACAAGCTGGAGGGAGGATTTTCTAGTAAAGGGGGGTGAATGGCATGAATTAAAACAGTGTGAGGAAAAAAAGTAAAAAGCAGAGCATGAGGCTGTCAAAGCAGGATGTATAAAGGGGATGGGGAGTCGGGGGTCTTCCACAGGTCTTCTCCATACCCCTGGAGAGACTGCGTTCAGGGAAGTCCAGTGCCTTTTTGGCTGAGGGGTTAGACTGCTCTGATTTACATTTTGAGCACTGGAATCTATCATGGATCGCAATGATTCAGCCCTCAGCGTTTAAAAATGTTTATGACATTTTAAAATATTAAGAAATATAATAGACCCAAGTATAACATAAATAAATTTAAATATAATAATCCCCTCTTGCTTCCAGCCCACGCAAACTATGAAATCAGAAACTCAGGGACTGTTTGCCTAAGGAAAGAGAGAGACCACATACCCTTATGCACACACACAGAAGCTAAAGGATTTCTCTGTCCTGGGAAATGTCTTGAGGCTTAACCCTGTACTCGGAGAAAAGTTTTTTGCTATTGATTAAAACTAACCTTCCTTAGGGCCCATATTCAAAAGTCACATCAGCAAAGGACCTCATTCAAGGCAAGCATACGCTCCAGCACTTCAGTGAACAGCGCTGCACAGGGTTTTGCCAAATAGGGGTCTTGGTTTAAGCACTGTTTTAATGCTGAGCAACACCATCTCCTACTTTTCTTGTATTCCCCACCTTGGTCTCCATCTCCCCATTTTATTCTCAGACTAAACTGTTCAGAGCAGCTACAATGTCTTTGTTTATGTTGGCATAGCACTAAGCGCTATGGGATCATGACCCCTGACCATGCTCTCCAGACACTATCGTAAGACACAAAAGTAAAATCTGCAGGTGTAGTATTGCTAACACCACGTGCAGGCAAGAAATGCAAGGCAAGAAAGGAATATAACTTGGCTACTGGCTATTTCAGAGGTGAACGTAACTTACAAATATTTAAAATACATACCGTGCTTCTAATAGAGGGATTATACTTGAAATACATAACATTGTATGAATGGAAGGAGAAAAGGGAAGAGTACAGTTAGCACTAGGAAAAAACTTCTCAGAGGTTGAGGTATAAAATAGCTTTCTAGAAAAGTAATATAGACTTCAGCTTTCAGGATATTAAGTACTATGTTGGACAAAAACATTTATAACTATGCAATAAAACAGTCTTGAGCTGTCAAAAAACAGAATAGATTGTGTGGAATTTTTCTCTTTTGGAGCTGACAGCTGTTTACATTTATCTCCTTTTTCCTATTAGGCGTAATATGGTATGAATCCTATTCTCCTTTGAATATACTAATTCTTTGGAAATATTGTCCAAATAGTTTAGAAGAAGTATTTTCAAAATAGAAGTTGCATCTTAGTGGTTCACACTGACTAATCTATGTTCACAATAACAAAAAATATTTTTTGATCTCCTTCAAACTGAGAAAAATACTTTACACTGAGAAAAATAACAAACAAGAAATTATTATTCTTGGTTAGCTAAATACCTCAACAGAGTTTTCATCCTTATACCCATGAAATTTGCAGAGATCACTGACATTTATATACATACTCATAAGGTACAGTTTGGCTGAAGGAAAGAAGTGAAAAAATCCTATTTTTTCATATGATATCATTCAAACCAAAATTTGCTTTAAATTCTATTTTTTGCTCTCTATAATCATGATTCTGATTCCTTACAGAGAATTTAAACAGAAACATCTCGATAATTCTAGCCATATCAGCAGGACATAGGAAAGCACTTTTAAACCATGTATTTTCTGATTTGAATATTGACATTTGATTATTTTGGCTTAAATTTGCATAGTATATATTTGATTACAATTAAATCATTATTAAGGGTTTTTTTTTTTTTTTTAATCTAGTTTCAACATCTGATATGAATAATTCCACATTTAGGCTACATAGACATGGTTAAGTTCATCCTTGAGCAAAGAACTAGCATAAAGCCTAAGTCCTCTGATATAAAGGCCTAGATGTTTGCACAGCAGCCTACATTACTACATGTGTCACAGAATTACACTGAATTTAAGTATTTTTAAATTTACTGGCTTTAAAAGAAACAAAGCACAAAGCACATTTTGAAAAATGAAAGCTCTTATTGGTAAAAATACCTTCTTGCTGTGCTCGACCTTGAGTTCAAGTTCAACAACTTGAACTAATGCTCAGAACTAAGAATGTGCTCATAAGCAACTAAAGAAGTGGTTTAGGCAACTAGTTGAAAAGAACCTATTTATTAGTGTGAAACCTAAGCCAAATTCCAATTTTCTTCTCCAGTGAGGAGAAGAAAAAGAATAATCCTTGCACCCCTTTCTCTTAGTGCATAAAAGGGTATAAGTAAGCTCTCACCACTTCATGTTGTAGAAGTAAAAATGATTCTTTAAAGGTGGGTTTCCCATTCATATCCAAAATTGTATAACATCTCCATTCTATTTTATGCAGCTGTCAGAACACTGAATAAAGTCATTGACCACTATTTACAATTTCAGAAGAAGTATGAAGTATTGTCCACTTCTTTTAGACCAGGCTATTGGGTAGAAGTGGCTTAAAACAAAACAGAAATACAAACAAACCCTGGAAAGCATCTTTCTGAAACCTGCAAAATTTCAGGAAGAGTTCAGAATAAAAATATTTTATTTTTGCTACAGCGTAAATTTTTTAAATTAAAGTAATATTAAAACCAGCGGAGCTTCGAATCTAGAAGTACATTCTCAGCAAATATGACTTTAGATTACAACAGCAGATATATTAAAGCATAGAAAAATGACAAAATATGTTGAAAATTATTACGTACAGTTTCATCTTTGAGAAAAGGCATTTTTCAAAAGAAAATTACTTTCATGTGAAATATTTTAACTAGCTAAAATATAAAGTGAAAATGAGGGCATGTTGCACTACAGCTGCTACAATTATTAAGGGCCAGACTGTCTGCCACTTTGGTCCCATCAGGTAGTATCTGAATTCCTTAAGTAATCCTACTGAATCCAATGGGAAAGCTCACAGACTAAGGTACAGCTATTGTGATTAACAGTGGCAGAATCTGACCTTAAGGTCATTTTAATAAGCATTTTGGTGACTTGCTATTTCCTAAGGACCCCTTTTTATAACGCATTCCATAAAAATAAGCTCTAGAAAGATACAGTTTCTCCTGCTCCAATATTCCAGACATTTGGAAATCCTGATGAGAACAAAATGCTGCTTACTTGTCACTCTGATGGCAATACCCAGGAGAATATCTGCACACCAAGGAGGGCCATATAAATTACAACATTAAACTGTCCCCTGTGGATCTGTCCTTGAACTGAGCTGGCTTTTCACTGCTGACAAAACAAGACCACAGTTTTGCTGCTGTCTCCTTAGTCCACACATCACAAAATTCCCTACCTGGCTGGCAGATATTTGCTCTAGAGAGAATAGAATAATAAAGAATAAAGGTGAGGAAGATTTATTAGGTTATTTTGTTCTTCATCAACATCCCAGGGAAGATTATTTCCAACAGTACATTCTCCAGTACTTTGCTTAGTCCAGTTTAAATGCCTCTACAGGCAAAGTAATACAAGCCAAGACTGAGCAAGTTTGGCAACACTGTATGGAGAAACTTACATTATCACATTGCAAGCCGGAGAGCGTTGGTCCAGGGCTTCTAAGAGCACGAACCCTACTGACATTTTCTACAGTAAATTTGCTTTAGCTAACATCAGTCCTCAACGTGGTTGCAGCAATGCCAGGCCCATGAATACCACACATATCTTTAGCCCCAGGGCTGTAATGGGGAATGCCCACACACAGTGCAGAGCAGGATTTGGTTTTGTGTGCATTGACATGAAAGATTTATTTAAAACCTTCAGAAAAGCATGAAAGATGCATTTAGCTAGTCTTCGATATGAGGAACTAAGGAGGACGCTAAGATACAAACTGAGCTGCGGAACAAGCTGCGTGATTGCATCACCCAGACATCAGCCAGGTTGGAGGCTGGAGTGGCAATGCAGCTGCATCGGGTGCAAAGCTCCTCTAAAGCGAGCAAATGCTCGTAACATAGAGACTTATTTCCAAACTGGAACCTTCTCCATACTAATGGGTAATAATAATACACTGTGACATTACTGCCACTCTATTAGACAGGAGAATCAAAATCGATTGATTATTGATCAATTAAAGATCAATTAAAATTAAAGAGGCAGTGTCAGTACTCTGCAGAAAATGGTGCCGCTGAAATCCGTGAGAATACTGCTGGGAAATTCAGTGGAAATTTCATCCCATGTGCCCAGCTCTCACAGAGGAGTGTACAAAAAGGCACAGAAGAGGCACAAAGACTCTAAAAGACTCACTGCTCCATTTCCAGCTCAGCATTATCCTACTGAGGGAGAAGGATATGGTCTGTGGCACTGTGGGCTTTGCTGGGGCAAAAGCTTCCTAGGTCTCTAATTTAGGGAACACTGCAGGCAAAGAACACGTGGTCTCACAAGTAACTTCTGTCCCTGCTGCTTCCCTCCACCCAGGAAGTCTGCAGCCCCCTGCTCTCTTCCTACTGTGATGGAGCAGACCTGTAGGGGATGAAACACATCATTGACATTTTCATTCCCATCCAGTATCTTGATGTGTAAGCCTAAATGCTGAATTTTTAATTTGCTTCTGTTTATCAAGCTACTTTTTGCCCAATGTCATGAATAAATTTGTATTTTGTGGTAAAATTAACACACAATACTGTCAAACTATTCTTTAAATACCAATTTAAAGTTCTATCATGCCAACAAAAATTCCTTCTGAAGTGTAGAAATTTCTTATATAAACAGAACTTACTGATACTATTTCGACAACGGAAAATACAAATGTAGCCTATTCCCTTCTTTCATTGTCTTCTAGCTGTTGCCTCTGTGCAATAAGAAATACCATATGGCTTATGGACTGATCTGTCTGGCACAGCAGAAATGGAAAAGGCACAAACCAACTGGTGCTGGTGCTGAAAAAATGCTTCAGGTCTTGAGTGCAAACTGTAATATCCTACAGAGATTAATACTAAGCATGCCAGGTTTAGGGTTATTCATTATTAAGCTTCTGGGAAAATAGAACAATATATCCTGATAGTTTTAAATATATATTAGATCCTCTGAGTCACTACTGATTATTCAGCCCATATTTCTGTTGCCATATTTCAAAATGACCTGAGAGAGAGCATTCTGAATTTGTAAGGTTAAATGAAAAATTGTGGCAAAAATAACACTTGTACCCTTAAAAAGGACACTTTGTACCCTTAAAAAGGACACTTAAATGCTGACTGTAACAGAGTTCCACCAAGAGACGGGTCAGACAACGGAAGATAACTAACAATAACTTTGAACTGACCCACAAATATCAGCTACTAAACAATGTTCTCAAGCTTGCACAGATTGTATTTCCCATAATGGGAAGTAAAAGCTCATCGTCTTCTGCTCAAGCGACTGATTTGTTTTGGTCACAAGACCAAAAAGCTAATTATTTCTAGTAAACATAGATATTTACAAAGTCCTGTTTTAAAATCTGCTCTTATGCTGGCTTTGGAAGGGTAAGAGTAACCTGGTCTGCCACATTCAGAGTGTAAACGGATCTCTTGGCAGGTAGAGGGAAAGGGTAAATTAATTAGCCAGCTTTTCTTTTGTGTTACAAAGCTGTTTGTTGAGGCAGGGAGAAGGGGGGGGGGCAGGAAAAACAAAACAGCTCTTACATAAGAGCCTTTAGCGATACACCTGCATAAGAAAAGATGGCCAGCTGAATTCAGAGAAATAGCTTAACACATAAAACCTGAGCAGAATTACAGTGCAATTTATGTTAACCGAGATTATTTTTAATGCACATCAGAGTCGCACTTTATGGCCTAGCTTAGATTAGACACTATTGTGCTAGGTACTGGAAACACACATGAGAAGAAACTGCCTAGGAGTTTACAGTCTCGGTAGCAAAGACAGAGTGAAAGAAAATAAGTGTATAAGACCAATTTTGCAATGAGAAAAAAGCAGCTTAGGCAGACCTCAGGTGAGTGGTTCAGAGGAGCCTAAGCAAGATCACTCATACGCACGCACACGCACACTGTTTCATAGCATGCTTTCCCAGTGCACCGTATAATCACCCTTTTCAAGTGTTAAGGGTTTGGTTAGGGTACCTGCAAGTTTGTTCTTTGTATAGATCCAGTTCTAGCTATTAAATAATCTCTTTGAGCATGTAACCACCTCTGCAAAATTGAGCCCGTGCTGCTCGCAGAAGTGACTTTGGAGAGCGGTGAGTGGAAATAGCAGCAGTGCAAAGGTAAAAATGTCATAAACCTATTGTCTCCGTTTCAAATCCCCCAGGCCTAACTTTGCTTTGTCAGTCTTCTCTGTTTCATGAGGAAGTTGCGTTTGCAGTCAGTAACGCACTGCTTGATTATTTCATTTACCACATGTAGCAGCTCTCGTTGGGACAAGATGCTTCGTGTCCCTTGGCTCCTCTTCTCCTGGGGACTCAGGCTGGTTTCGCACCTCTGAAAGGCTCCCCTTCTTAAGGCATGACACCTGAGGTGGAGCCTTATGGATGCCAGAACAAGAAGTCTACCAGAGCTTTCCTTCTTAATGGATGTGGCTAATCAACCACCACAGCTTTATGTTTACAAATCAGCAATTCTGAGGAAAAAAACAAACAAACAAACAACTCCTCAAAACAAAGCCTGTATTAAATAAAGGACTAGTTGTGAACTCAGCCAGGCGAGTTCATCCAGTTTTGTGTAACTGATCGCCAACTAGAACTTGATTCCAGCATTGCCCTGAGTTTAAACAAAACCTTGAGGACTAACTTGCCAGTGACAACAGGCTGAGAGCAATAGCCTTGGCGGGCTGGAGCTCTCCCTTCAGTTTATCCAGCATCCTTGGTAGCAGTTACGGGAAACCGTATGTTCAGATCTCCATCAACAAATGTTCGAGTCTTTTGAGTGGATATTTTGTGGGACATCGTGACAACTGTTGATGTGCTAGCTTCTAAAGAAAAGGGGTGGGGGGCGGGGGGGGGGGGGAAGCCCAGAGCAACCTTTGGTTTAAAGTTTCTCAAAATTTCTGCCTGGAAATTGCATGGGGGTAAGGAGTCAGCGCAGAGCCCCACTCAGCCCTCAGTCAGATCTGCATATAGCATTCCTTTCTATGTTTACAGCTGGAAAGAAATTGAATTACCTACATAGTATTATTTTAGTATAAACGAACAGGAAGACTTGACCAAAATTGATGACCCAGCGGGTGTTGCCCCTCCCTGACTGTACTATATATGCAGAGCTTTCTAGACTCCAATTTATTGGTTTGTCAGAAACTTCAGTTATTTTCATCAAGTTGAGTTTTACATTAAACATTCCTCCACTTAATTGGAACCATGCGGATACATTTGGGCAGCATCCATATTCCTGCTCAAATAAAAGGGGTACTTTGTTACAAATTCAGCATACTTTGCTGTTAAATTATATTTTGCTAGCAATTACAATTAAATATGAAGTTCACACTTAATAGCAAACCTTGTAATCATGTGGGAGTAGTTCGCCTTCCGTGAACATCATGTGTGGGTGGGAGAAAAGAGAACCCTACAGCCTCATTTTAATAATGAAATAAACAGTTCTGCTGGTGTGTAATTCAGGGATTTTAAATAGGGCAGTGGCAGGATGGAAATTGTTTAAGAAGCTTATTTAACCCTCTCACCTGCTACTTTTAGCTCTCTCAAGAATTACCCACCAACTGCAGGCAGACCGGAGCAGAATCAAGAGATTTCTGGGGGGATCAGTGAGTGGGGCAGGGAATCGTGTTATGTCTGGTTTTATTCCGGCTTTTAGTCCCATTGTAAACAATTACTGAAGATAGCAAGGTGGCATTTGCAGAAAGCTTTTAAAGATCTATCTTTTTTTCTCTTGAATTCTGAATTATAACAACAATTCTCTCAAAATGTTCTACATTTGTGGCATTTGTCCTGGAAAAGAGTTAACATTGTTCTCTAAACTGAAATTTCATTTTAAATTTCATTTGTGGTTTTGTATTTTTATATTTGTTCATGACAGCCATACGTATGCCTAATAAGAAAAGGTACCAAGCGGTTTCATCAGAAGATGAAGAGGAAATATTTTGCCATGGGAAAGAAGATGCAGTACTTCAGTCAGTACTAAGCAGGCCCTTACAATTTTCAAAATGGAATGTGAAATACTGCAACTATCACATATTATGGCAGTATATCTACTATCCTGAAACGTGTTTCTACTCACATGTCATGGAATTACAGAACACAAATGTCAAAACAAAATACGATATATAAAACTTACTGCAAAACTGAAATTCTAAGGTCAATTTTGATTTTTTTCTGCAAAACGGTTTAAATATGGATTTTTACATGAGGAAAATTTATGGGAGGATCTAAGGGACTAGTTCTGAGGAGACACTGGGATTAAATCTGCTTTATTAAAACAAAGAAACCCCAAGACTGGCTGATAAAAATATTTCCAACCAACTCAAGACAATTTCCGAGTCATCACCCTTAAAATCTCTTTCTGTCATGCAAATGAACAAAGTTTTTGCATCGCCAGTTTAGGAAGAGTTGAAATTTGCCCCTCACGTACAATTGATACTGCCCAGCTATTGCCATCCATCGTTCCAGCCTAAGGCACGTTCTGCCTTCTGTCTGCTAAGTCAGGCTCCATATATTTGAAAGACAACTTCATGCTTGTCCAGCTCAAAAGAAAAGCGGATGACAAGATTGATGCTGTGTCAGCAATTCAAAGAAACTCCCCTTGCTGATGATGGCAGCTGCTCATGTTTGTGGTTACACTTTAGTGGCAAATTGGAGAGGCCCACATATCAGGCGGGCTGCGGGGATAGGATTTACGTCCCTGGGCACACTACTTCCACACAGAGACTTGTAGCACATACCACAGAAATCTGCACCAAGAGTCTCCGCGCTGCAGTGTGGAATTTAAAGGCGTGTTTTCCTTATTTAGCCCGCGTACATATCCAGTTTCGTTCCACCATTGTTGTTCTTATATAAAGCACACACAGAGAAGCTAGCTCCATACGGGTGGAAACCTTTGAGTTCTGCAAGACACAAGGAATTAAATAACTATGAGATCCATCGAGAGCAACATCCTACAATGCTATCACCGTATTTCTGATATTGCCCAGGGGAATTAAATCCACAAAAGCATACTGTTCTCACTGTACGGCCTGTCTTACAGTTTCCCTGGAGTGAACTGCTGAACTCTTCCAGCCGTCCACAGAGCTGATGTCTCTTTTTTTGGGTTCTGACGGGCTGCTAACCACTTCCCCAGATTCAGTTTGTTCTGTTTCCAGCCCTCCGAACGGTCTATAAAGCCTTGACATCTGTAAATATTGAAAAGTCCATCCGTTTAAATTACAGATGGGTGAATCTTGTGGAGTTGGAAGAACTGAAAATCCCTTGAAATGTTTTGGGGGTTCCCAAACCAGTTAAAACTCATAAAACACTCATGTTTGGTACAATTTAACTCCGTGTTTCTCTCATCGCTCCACTCTCTAGTTGTAATTTCATTTTAAGCTAGGAGAAAGTTTTTTTTCTTTGTCCTGAGCCTTTTCTAAAATGATCCCAAACATGACTGCACAGACAGCAAATCAAACTTTGGAATCTGTGCTGTTTGACTCCTTCTGAAATTGTACAAAATAACAATCCTTAAAACATCCTTATACATCCTCTATGAAGTCCCAACTAGTCACAAAGAACTTCCCTAGCCAGTATATTATAGTTTATTTCAGAAAAATTTGCAGTGCCTCACTCCAGCTCACACTTTCTTCTCAGGCAGCCAGACTTCCCTGAAGGCAGGGAACACCAGAAAATAGCAGCTGAAGAGACATGACCAGAAATAGTCTACAGAGCCTGAAGTACTGTATTTCTTTCAGAGCTTGAATTCAAGTCTCAAGCCTCCTGTAAATACTGAAAAGGTACTATGCAAGACGCCACATGCTGCACTGAAAATGTCTATCCTGTGCATCAATAGATGACTTCTGCTCTTTAAACAAGTCTCTTTCAACAACACACATTCTCATCTGTGCATCTTTAATAAAAGCATAATTTTTGTCCTATGCTTTAATGAATAGCACACAACTAAACAGTACATAGAAGACTGCAATTCCATCTGGGAGTTTGTTGACATTGATAAACCACTCTTTTGCTCTTGTGGTTCATGTCATTACAGCAGCTCAACGGGATTATAGTCCTATTAGGTGTAGCTGGTTATAGACATTATATTATATAGTAATGGCTGTACGTTTTATTAAAGGGATGCTTTGAGTTTAAATATGTAACTGAAAATCCTCATCAATGGTCGGATAATATTGTGCTAAAGCTTATCTTTATTTTTCATTTATTGAGTGGATTGCTTATTTTTTTAAGATTCCTCATCTTGGGAGATGAAAATATCTTTGTTGCTTTTAATTTTATCTGTACGGCGGGACAGAAGCATTTCCCTTGTAATTTTGTAGCATCACTACTTTTATAGGACACGAAAACCAGAACATTACACTCCCCCTAAAGGAAAGTGAACCAGACAAGCCTAGTAATTTCAGAGTCTAAACTGAGTTAAACAGACGCACACAAAAGCAGATAAACAGTGAAAACTGTTGTTTTACATTTTTTTCCATTTCCAAACCCTAATAGTGATAGTGACACTGCTACAGATGGTTTAAAATATATAATAATCATGCTTTCCTTTAATTAGATTATAATTAACAGATTGGCCAATCCACATGTGCATTTCCCTCAAAATGAAGCTTACATTGAGACATTTTTCCCTAGTTATGAGTGCTTCTTAAGCTATAGCTATGTGAATGGGAGCTTTCATTCTTCTTCATTTTATTCCAGTTTATCTGGATCACTTTGATTCTTCAAAATTTAGGTCGTGCATCCTGTCCCTAGTACGGCCTAACTTCTCTTGATGCCATTTAGCTCACAGTGAAATAACCACATTAATGAGTCCATTGAAGTCCAGATATTCTAGGCAGAATAGAAGGAAAATATTAAATACTGCTGATTGGAATTTTATTTTATTTATACAAACCGTTATAAATGTCTCACACCACTACCTGACAGAAGATTAGGGACACCAAGTTTGTTCTTTGGCCCTGCTCAGTGTATTCTGCAGAAAGGTTATTATCTGTAACACCCTGGGTATTAGATTTCCAGATTTCACTTTTTGCATCAAGTAAACATTTAACAGTACCGGCAGGAAAATCACCAGGACCAGTTATAGCAGACCACACATGTAGAATGACATAGAAGAGGTTGCTGTTGCACTTCTTCCTCTTCCCACCAGTGATTTTACCGAGCTGTCATTCGTCTCACATCAGCCCGCCAGATTCGGACGACTCACCCTGCTCCCAGCTGCTTTCACTGTTTAGCTGCAGCCATCGTTATATCTTGGGAGAGAGTGGAGGTACTCACACTGTCTCTAGTCAGCAAAATTAAGGGGTGAAATTAGAGGGCATGACTGCCTAAACAGTCAGGGAAAGCTCTTCTGATTAAACCTACATGCTCTGAATCATATTCTGGAGGTTGTGCAGATGCTAACAGGGACAGAGAGATGACATTTGTGAAGTGTGTGCTTTAAAGGACAAGCTACTGTTTTAAGTCTTCATGGTGTCCATAAAAGTATCCTGAGATGCCTTGTTGACTTCCTTCATTTTCTTCTGCCTAATCTCGTTTGTGCACTTTGTTTTTCCTGGTGGAAATTCATGGAAAAGGACTTCCTCGCATCTTTTCCATATCTCAGTTCCAGCATCAGGCAGGTCAGCCATTTATCTGCATGATTTGTGCTGAGGCACAATAGAATAAAGCCATCGATTTATATACAAAGACACAGTTGTTGCTGGGGTTTTTTTTGCCTTCCTTACAGACCAATACTTCCAGAGATGGTTTTTTTGCCTGAACTCCGACTGGAATTTGAGTTTACAAAGTTGTGTTTATCACATCATAGAAAAGGAAAGATATATAGGAAAGGAAAGAAAGTCTGAGACAGAAGAATTCGACTGCCTGTTCTTCCCAAGCTCTGTATTAAACCTGTCAAGAGATATTGGGGTAAATTAGCACATTTATCCCAGTTTGACGATCCCAGTAATTTCAGACTCCATTCTAGACCAGAAAAGCTGAATGTTAACTTTCAACATAAACTGTACTTCCACCCTGCGGCTAGAGTCTTCTCTGTAGTAGAAAATAGTTGCAGACAGAGCTTTCACAGCAAACTCCTAGTGGAGCTGTGGTGCGTATTGGCCAGAGATCTTTGCCAGCAGTGTTTATACCAGTTACCCAGATGACATAACTTATACCTCTTAATAGAACCTTTTGGTGGCATAGGTACATTTACCAGAACAGCTGATTTAATTAGTGGTATGTTTCTGTTCTTCTCTTCTCATGCTCTTAGCTGACAAAGCTGTATATGCAAAACATTTAAATGCAAACAAGGCCCTATTACTTCTGGGGAAGCTGCAGAACAGCCAGGAAACAATTCCCGGACTGAGCAGGGTGGGAGGGAAGGGGCTTGAAGCAATGCAGCAATGATGTGCTACGTAACAGCCTTTGAATAGATGCTGGGCAATGTCAGATTCTGGGGTGGGATTTAGGGCTGAAAGTTGCTTTTGTAAGGTTTTTATAAAAAGTTCTCCAGACTACAGGCAGAAGAAAGCAGAACAGAACCAGCAATAAAGCTAGTTTCTTAGTAATTTAAGATGCGTAAATGCTCTCACTTAACCTGTGTACTAAATTCTCATTAGCCTTAAAATATCACAATAATCAGAAAAACTTCAGCCTGGCACATTCCCAGTGAGCACTCTTTGTCATTCAATTACTTCTTATTTAATCAACACAGATTTTTCCTCTCTTCACACCCCACATTTACTATGACTCTTGGGAGAGTGAGATGGGAGAGAAGGAGGCAAGATATTAAATTATTAAATTACAGATTACAGAATCACAGAATCGTTTAGGTTGGAAGGGACCTCTGGAGATCATCTAGTCCAACCTCCCTGCTCAAGCAGGGTCACCTAGAGCATATTGCCCAGGATCACGTCCAGACAGGTTTTGAATATCTCCAGCGAAGGAGACTCCACTACCTCTCTGGGCAACCTGTTCCAGTGCTCAGGCACCCTCACAGTCCAGAAGTTTTTCCTCAGGTTCAGGTGGAACTTCTTGTGCTTCAGTTTATACCCGTTGCCTCTTGTCTTGTTGCTGGGCACCACGGAGAAGAGTCTGGCCTCATCCTCTCAACACCCTCCCTTCAGATACTTACACACATTGATGAGATCGCCTCTCAGTCTTCTCTTCTCCAGGCTGAACAGGCCCAGCTCTCGCAGTCTTTCTTCAGAGGAGAGGTGCTCCAGCCCTCTAATCATCTTGGTAGCCCTCCGCTGGACTCTCTCCAGTAGGGCCATGTCTCTCTTGTACTGGGGAGCCCAGCACTGGACACAGTACTCCAGGGGAGGCCTCCCCAGGGCTGAGGAGAGGGGCAGGATCACCTCCCTCCACCTGCTGGCAACACTCTGCCTCATGCACCCCAGGAGACCATTGGCCTTCTTGGCCACCAGGACACACTGCTGGCTCCTGCTTAACTTGTTGTCCACCAGGCCTCCCAGGTCCTTCTCGGCAGAGCTACTTTCCAGCAAGTCAGCCCCCAGCCTGTACTGCTGCATGGGGTTATTCCTCCCTAGGTGCAGGCGAACCAGATTATATTCTGTTGCAAATTGTTAATGAAATGATCAGCTAAGTGATTGAATAATCTTCATTAGGAGTGTAACACAGAAAGAATATAACTTGATTCCAGGTGGAATGCACAACACTGACAATTTTAAAAAAGTATTGTTTAAAGTAGGCAAATTTGATCTGGAGTCACTGAAAGAATAAATTTGGAAGACCACCAGGTCACTTTTACAGAGTCCCTTTTGTAAATGTAATGGCATTTTAATGGAAGCTACACTATATACACACATAAACAAGAGAATTAGTGTATATCAGTTATGATAATGTTTTCTGCTGAGTACTGAAAAATTACTGGAAAGCCACTTAATAACGATGTAATGTTTTATAATACTGTCAGCTTAGTGATTTTCTTCACTAAAGGAAGACACAGTCCTACAGTTAATTTCATTGCATTGCACTCAGTGACTCTTTCTGTATATATAAGTGCTCTTAATAGTTATGTTATTTATGATTGCATAAATGGAAGTACAGAACATACCCTCTGCTCTGCCAAAACCCCAAAGATATGAGATAATTTTGGTATTATAGACAGGCAAAAGAAAAGGCTGTAGAGAAGATTTTTGATATTTATTTTCTAAACTAACACTTTAATTTTACCCTGGGATGAGGGAGCCTGTCCATAAAACTATGCCAATATTCCACTAATAAAACAAATTTCCAGTAACAGCAGGAAGATTAGGGAGATATTTTAAGACTGTTGCAGGCACATATTTCTTACCAGCTCAAGGTTAGGAACAGTGAACAGAGAGTTAGAAGACCTGCATCCTCTGGTCTTGGCTCTATCAGTCATATGTGATGTCTCACCTCCTTGGGTCCTTTCCTTCTCCCATTTTCCTTCTTTCTTTTCTACTTAAATTTTGAGCATCTCTGGCACAGCTAAATCAGTAACGCTCCAAGCTCTACTTACAGCATCACTACTCCAATACAGATACAAATAATTTGTTTAACTTAAGATTGACAAATGAATCACTCTAGAGGAAATTAATCAGGAAGCAGCAACTTAAGACAGGGTAGCTCAGATTATGAGTGCAGATCTATCACGTGGGTCTAGCTACCAGAATTGCTGGGCCCTGTGCTTTGCAACCGGCATCACCCAGTGCAACCAGAATAGCACGGTCACCTCAAAGAGTTATAACCATGCAACAAACCCATATTAGCTCTTTCCTCCTCCTCCCTTCATATGGCTCACAATTTGGATCAGAGTTGCATCTACCCTGTACCATATGTATCTCAGAACTGATCTGGAGTGTTTCATTCACTAGATTATTTTGAATCCCACCATCTAGATGAAACAGCGCTGCCAAATTTCCATTCTTTTTTCACTGTTTTGCATTTTGGCTTCCTGTCTCTCCTCTAACATCATTGAGACTGCCAGAAGTACAAAATGCAACTAGCCTTGTTTAGCTTTTAGGTCATAATGAAGCTTGGATTAATCAGAGCTATTGTCCCATGAAGTACATGTCTGGCTGCCAGCATGGAAAAGGAAAGGAAAGAAAAAGGGGAAAAAAAGACCAGAAAACAGTATTCAAAGAGTTAAGACCTTATCTGTTCTGCATTTTGTAGGATCATTTCTCTTCCTGTATTCAGTGAACTCAGTATTGTGCATTTTCCCTAGGAGTATAAGTGTTTGTGTTTTACTGATATTATATATTGCTAGGGTTAAATATAACTCCAAGTCCTACCAACTGTTTTGTACAGAGATAGGCATCCAGTTCTGATTCCTTATTAGGAAGGGGGGAAAAATTGAAAGTGCTCTGTGTTTTTCAGAGTCGAGACAATCAACAGTACAAGGGTAAAGGGGTTTGATGGAGGAAGCACCCTAAAAGTGACTCTTTAAAATACATCATCTTGTATAAATATGCTGTGAAATAGGTGGCAAGGATATTCTTTTGTATCAGGTATTTTCATTCCAGACGATTACATTTCCAGGACTAATTAATCTTCAGGTCAAATTTGAGAAAGTTAGCACATTACCTTTCAAACAGCATGAATGAAGGGCCCAACTATCTTACTCAAATCTACATGCTGCTTCTTCCTATAAAACCAGGGGCAGTTACAGTGTGCTCACATTTACTGTGTTTTGTTCGACTTACAGCATACCTTAGCAGCCAGGTGGGTCTGCAGTCTCATGGGCTGCCATCTGAGCTTTGGGGCATATCCAGCTTGCACGCTGACAGCAGAACTGTGTCTCTGACCAGTTTTTAGGTGGCAAAATGGTGAGTTTAGGTCGAGTAAAATGGCTATTTAGTATTGCGTACGCACTGTTTTTAAGCGCTGACCATGACTTTGGTCTCCTTCCACCACTGCTTTCCCTCACATAACATTTCACTAATAGAGCAAGTATACTTCTTTCCCTGTGGGAATTTCTGTTTGTTTGGGTTTCTTTGGTTTGTTTGTGTGTGTGGAGATCTTCCCCATTTTTACTAAATTTGGAGAACAGAGTCTCATGCTAGTGGCTTCTACTCAGACTCTAGCAGAAAAAAAACATGAAATAAGAAAACTAAACATCCTTTAACTCAGGCTATCTCTGCAACACATTAAGGCAGGACTACTTAAATGGTGGACTTGTATCTACATCTAGCTGCCTGTCAGTGAGCTCTGTTCTCAGCATAACCAGGGCCCATGCACAAGAGGTACGTAAACATTTGATCAGTCGTCATAGGCTCCCTTTATAGTTCCAGTGAAGCAGTAGGGACCTCATTTCACCTATCATTTAAACTAACTACTTTAAGATGATCCTATTTTTTCCCATTGACAATAAGGAGAGTCACAGGTGACAACTGTGTCTTGTAGATACATAGATTTGATCAAACCAGCCTTGAAGTCAGAAATAGGTACAACAAGGGAGAGATCAGGGCACTTACCAGAAGGAAGCAGACAGCAGTTCTGGTATTTTGTCCCATGGACTGCTTAAGTATTTTATAGTAGACAGTCATCGAAGGAAAAAAAAATCAAACAGAATCCCAAGAAATGACTTGGACATCAAGGATCAAATCTCTCTCTCCCCACTCCCAGTTCAGGATTGTATCCTCTAAGCTACAGATCAGGATCTCTCCTGACTCCTCCCCTCCTGGTCCCAGGATTTCAGCATTCCTGGCTGCACAGCCAGGGATCTTCATCAGAGAAGGGGGACACTACTTATATAGAGAGACTGAAAGGCATGGATGGTTTGGAAAAGAGATCAGTAAAAATCACTAGTAAAGAAACTTCCTAAAGCAGTAAACAGCTAATAAAATGGACATTCATTTGCTAGAATAAAAATACACACAATTAAAGTACTATATATATATAAACTGTTAAACATTTTGATTTTTAAGCACAAATGAGTGTGGAACTCAGTGACAGAAGTATTGCTGAAGTCAAGAAATCAGTGGGTATAGAGATAACGTGAATATCTGCAAATATAAGTACCTCCTGCCCCCCTTCAGGGACTTTGTGCTGCCTTCTTGGTGGGGGGAAAGAGAGAGATAGAGAGAGAGGGACAGCAAGCAAGCAAGAGACCATGCGTGTGTGTGCACATGTGTGTGTGCACGTGCACATGCATGCATGTATGTATGAGTGCAAGCATGTGTGGTAAAGGATTCAGAAAAGGAAATAATTATATCTCCCTAGAGTCTCCAGGAAAAATAAATTCAGATTGTGGTGTATTTTTCCTTAAATAAGCAAACCGAAAGTTGCAAAACAACAATGTAGAGATTTCTTCTTTGTATCAGCACAGGTTTCTGTGAGGTGTTAGACTCATACATTTTAGGTTTTTGCAGCTGTTTTCGAGAGTAAAAGAATACTATCCTAATCTAATGGAACCAGTCTTTCGAAACACAGCTATGACTAAGAGAAAACATTAATTTGACTGCTGGATGCAAATGGTAGTTTCTCTCTTGATTTTATGCATATAAAAAAATAGCTCATGTTTAAAGCTGTAAGTATTTGTTTCGTCCGTTTGTCTTAATGTTATCCTAGTGTGCTATCTTAAGTATGAGAGGTTTACTTGGAAACTTATTTTTTTCATTCGACCGTAATTCCTTTAGATAATTGTTTTAACACTGCCTTTAAGGCTGGGCTATTTGAAATCTACATAGCATACCAAAATTATCTAGCAATAACCTGTTTAACTTCTTTGTGAGTTTTCTCCCAGGAGCCAAAACTTTTTACAAATGCTATTTGCTTCCCTGATGTCATTTTCTGATTATAAGAGCTGCTAGATTTCCAAGATCTCTTCTTGAAGCATCTTTGGGGTATTACTCCCATCCTGATTTCTGTTTTATGAATTCTCACATGGCTTTCCAAGTAATTTGCACTAAAGTTCAGCTCAAATTTTCATTGATGACTGCTCAACAACAAGGAATGAGCAGGCCCCTGCTAGGTCATTCAGATGCTCCAAACTGCCTTTAGACCTGGGAACTGCTGCAGCAAGAAACAGCTGCTCTCTAAGACAGGGAGAACATCAGTAACCATTAGGAACAGCAAAGGCATCACATGGGTGGGACTTTGGTAGGGCTGAACAAAATTAATTCATGATCCAGTTAGAAGTCAGCTCACCACCTGCATAAACCTGTTTTAGGAAAACAAAGAGGGTACACATTGCTACATCTCTAAACCCAAAACTTACAGTAGACATGTTGCAATCATATATCTGTAGTTGATATTACATATGAGTTTATCAAATTCAGAACACTGGTAAGTCATTACATTAGGAAGATTCCTTAGTACATATTCTGTACATAAAGTTTCTTTTCCATTATTACTAGGAGACTGTGATTTTGGGTTCAAAATACAAAGTCACATCCCATCCAAGACTAGGATCACAATACATACATCTAAGGCAAAGCAATTTATGTCCTAAAGAGCTTCCAGTTTGAGTAGATGAAACACATTGCAGGGGGGGAAAAAAAGCAGCATTGCCCTCATTTTGTAGCTGCTGAGCTGAGGAAAAGATTTTCTCTAGGTTTCACAGTAATCACTGGCAAAGCTAGAAAATGATCCAAGCCCAGTGTCCCAACTATCAAACCATGCTTGCTCTCCTGGCATAGAGAGAACCAGGAACATGCCAGAGGTGCAAACATGAAGTAGTAGACTGGCCTCCTAAAGTATCTGTTCCCTGGAGAGAGATTAAAGTCTTGCAGTACATATAAACACCTGCCTAATGACGACAGAATTGAATTTATTGCTTCATGCAACAAAAACGCCTCAGAAATAAGATACTAGACTTAATATTGAAATCATCCAAAACTTACCGCGTTTTACACTTACCACAAACTTCAGGTGAGCAGGCCGGAACATCTGCAATGCATGTACTATCTGGTGAATGCCAAGGCACAGCTCATACAAACTCTGCCCTGGACCCTCCAGAGATTGTAAAGTAGCTGAGACATGATAGACTTGAAAGAACACCTCACTTAATGAACTTCTGCCACTAGCCTGGCACAGCAACTCTAGCAGAACTATTGCCAAATGCTTAAACTGCACATCCTCTTCTTCAGTTTATCACACTGCTTGGTTAGTGAAAACACATTTTGGAGGCTGGGATAATAAGCTTGAACAGAAAGCTTAACACAGACCTGCTGCATCTTTTCCTCTGGGAACCAACTATCTCATACCAGCAGTTTAGCCATAAAGTATTTCTGAAAGAATACTTCTTCAAAATTATGTTAATCAAATGCAGCATTTTAAACAAACAATAAAACCTTCTAATCCTTCTTGATACATCCACATGGTTGAAAAACAAAGCAGCTGTGTCATAACCAACATCTGTTGGAACAAGTAGTATCAGATCCCAGACTGCCCATATAGAAAAGCTTAGAAACTTTAAGTAGATACAAATTTGGTAGTCTCTATTACAGTCTCTATACTAAATCTGACAATGATATTAAAGGTGAGACACTGTAATTTATATATTGGCTGTAACAGGATTAAAAACCAAGTGCCCAAATGGCACAACAGCCTACATTGCAGTCATCTGATATTGCCGTATTTCTTTCCTTCCTCTTATGAAAAACATTTTCATGGTTTTTTATTGATAGAAGATGTAATCAAGACAGTCAGTCTTGAATGAGGAGAGTTAATTGTGCAGGTTGAGGAGGAACTGTATTTGCAGGTCATAAATTAGGTGAAAAAGATCCATGTTGTTCATTTTTGTAGCTTCTCTTCTGGACAAAAATTCGTATTTTATTATCTGGAGCAACTGGCAAATATTTTAAAACATAGTCTTTACAAATTACAAATTTAGCTTCACTCTTCAGATCTCAAGCCAACAACAGCTAAGAGAAAGAAAAAACAAATAAATCCTTGCCCCCACTCACCCTTTCACCACCTTCACAATTCCATTCCTCTCAGAAAAACTTAAGAGAACTGGTGAACTTTGTAGCGTGCCAGAGAAGTCAACGTACATGGCCTGTTTTAGATCAAAGGGAGAAACGTGCTCTAAAGTGCCAAGAGCTCCCTCACTACTATACCAAAAAAGTGCCAGCTCACCTTTTCTGCTTGATGAAATATCACGGAGAGAGAGAGGAGAGCTGATTTGTAACATAGGCAGGTCTGGGTGATTAAAAACTTCAAGGAGTAGAAAAAACTTCCCATTTTTAACTCCATTTGGAGCACATTTTTAACTCCATTGGAGCACATCCTGGTGTACACGAGCAATATGCTTCCAGAGCAATAGACATTATGTTCCAACATCTATCCTACGCTAATCAGTTTCTGATCTGCCTCTATAAGTAGTTTCGAGCAAAGTCATCACAGTAATGCAATCCTCAAGATGTCAAAGGCACAGAAAGTGAGACCACTGCAAAATCTGAGCAACCTCAGAGGGAAAAAAAAGCCTAAGAGCTTTTAAATGCAAACATCTAACAAGTGTCTAGAAGGATAACCACATGAGGTAAGTCCACAATTCTAATATTCCCAATTTAAGTGACAGTAAAAAGGCTTATCACTTCTCTCACACCATTATTAGCCTGAGCCACCTTCAGTCTATGTTAGCCTTCATTTTTGAGCCAGCTGGTCAACCTAGCAGATTCCTGAAAAGTCTAATAAAACTAATCTAGCTATCCAAACTTCTTGACTACCTAGGGATCGAAGTAGACAGCTCTTCTTTATTTGCTTTCTCTGTGAGTGCTACAGATTTCTTTTTTTTTTTTCTTTTTAGAGATGTGATGATGACACAAGGGGCTCTAGGCATCCATTCAGGCTGTTTTGGCACTTTTAAATCATGTCCTTCCTATCCTTTTCTGTCAGAAATGCCCCAGAAGTTGAGACCAATGGCCCACTTGCCTAGTATTCGGTCTCCACAGTGGTAGTCAGAGAAGTTACTTAGGGAGAGTGTGTAAGGTCCGATCCTCATACTTCTCCTGTATCCACAGCTATTAGATTCGGGATGTCAGAGAGAAAAGCCCTGCATATTACTAACAGTACCGGTTTTGGACTTGTTATCCGTTAATTTGTCTAATCCCTTTTTGAACCACTTGATGTGCTTTGAGTCCACGCTCTCCTGCAGCAGGCAGCAAGTTCCAGAAGTTTAGCCCATGCTGCCTAAAAAGGTACTTTTAAAACCTGATTTAAATGATCCCTAGCTTCAACGTGTGGCTCCTAATCTAGTACTGTAGGTTAGGAAAATAAAAGTTTTGCACTCATATTCTGCGTTGACATCTTGATTTTGTAAACCTTAACCACACCTTCACTCAGCCTTTTCTCCAAATTGAAGTGACAGCATAAGGCTGATGTTACATCCTCTTAATAATTTGAGATGCCTTTTTAAAAAAAAAAAAAAAAGAAGAACAGCACTGTTTTTGAGATGTGGAGACCAACTGTGTGCAGTACTCAAGATGCGGGAGCACGAAGGTCTTCTACAAGGCAAAATGATGTCTTCTGTCTAGTTCTCAGTACCTTCCCTGATACTGGCAGCTGAACATGGAGCCAGTGATGACAGAGAACTGCTAACTCAACATGGTTTGGATTATTTTAAATCACCACACAGTTGTTTCGGAGATGCCGAAGCTCTCCAAACAAGTGATTAGATCAACACAACAACACAGGATAATACCATGCAGAGAGTTTTGCTTAGGCCCTGGAAGAGGTATAACCGTATTAATGTAGTGCACAGGCTCCTCCCAGATTTGACAGTAGCTTGCTCAGCTGCTGATTGCAGGGTGTCTGCAGACTCAGTACATTGGATAAAATGGACAAGCTAACAGTCTCTCCTGAGCATCTGAAACAGTTTCAGTATGACACCTCTCTTTGCAGGCAGAGGAGAGGGCTTCCCAAAGACACCCGGAGTTCTCTATACTGTGTGAACAACACATGAATTCCAGGTACTGGAGTTAATAGTTACCAATAAAAATCAGTGACTAACAAATTCTCCCCAATTTAAAACTTGTTTTCAATCACTGAGAAAATTTGCCAGTACTCCAGATGAAGGTCAAGGTCTAGCTATGTTATCTGACAGAGGAGAATAAAAAATATAAACTACTTCCTCTTCCCCCAATGCTGCATGTCTTCTCCCTCCCCGTGTACACCATTGATGCACCTCAAAAATATTTATGAGTTCTCATTCAAATACTTCAGCTGATAAATTTAATATCACATTCCCTGGGGTAAGCAAAAAATAAAATATTGCATTGGCCTTCACACATGTGGAGATTATATTACTTTACAATGAAACCCAGCAAGCTGCACATTACAGTTTTTACCACAATCTCCTTGGCAGGAATGTTTCAAATACATTGCATATGTGTGAATACAATATAAGCACACTGAAATGCTTTGAACACTGCAATACCTCAGACACTTGAGGGAGTGGAAAGAAAATACCTTCACCTACCCTGACTCTTATCTTAGGTCTATGCTGTCCCTTACACACTTAATTTCACACTGGTGTTCTCTGGTCTGATACATAGGGCTACTTATCTAGCCAATGGACAAAGTGAACTTCTAAAACTGACTGCTTAAACATATTCCCAAAACTTCAGTAAGTTTGCATTTTATTTAATAAATTAGGTATCTCTGTGAAAGAAAGAAAACAGACAATATTCTCTGCCCTGCACATAACAACTTTGAGAAAAACAGATTAAAGGAGTCACAGCTGTGCAACAAAGTTCTTTGGTTTATATGAACACATTTCTAAATCCTGTAAAAGTCTAAACATCTGACTCATTTAGATTTTACAAGGCTACAATGCTGGAAAATATGCATAGTAATCGACAACATTCAAAGGCATTAAACAGTTTCATTTCACATTTGTTTCCTATGTAGCCAGCTTGATGGGATCAGTGCAGCACCTGCTCCTATAACTCTAATCAGGGAGGTAGCCGCTTTACAGGCCTGTTCCCTCCTGTTGGATATTGCCCTTTTAGCTGTAGCAATGGTGCCATCTTCTGTTTAAATCGGGGAAAATTGTTCAGAATTGGCATGAGAGGGCACTGTCAGACTGAGGGGCAGAGCGGAGACAATCTAGAGGTAAATAAAATCAGGCATAGGGCGGCCCAAGCACATCCCCCTGGAGCAAAAGGGTTTAATGGGAAATATCTGCACAGCCTATTAGAGCCCTATAAATGGCCTTTTCCATCCAAATAGTAGACAAGGCATTATGGAACTCAAACAGCTGTAGGAAAATGTTGGTTTAAACTACAGGTGACCTCTATGTTGAGATGATCATCCTACCAAAAAAAAAAAAAAAAAAAAAGATGCAGGGGGCAAAGGAGAAATTAAACTCATAACATCTACATTAAAATAAATACATTGTTCCCACAATCCACATTGTCCCAATCAGGAGAGGTGGCATCATACGTATGCCTACATGCTTCAATACCGTATGAACAACATATGAAACTGTCTGTTCATCTTCCCCAGCTATGTGCACTGCATACTGCCTGCTAATTGTGCACTGTTGAACCCCCAAAACGTGTGCAAACATATGAGCTCATGTCCTCATGAGCTTTCCTTCAACATCCCTAGTAAAGTACTTCACAAGCAGAAAACACTGTCTCCCCAACACTCCTGAGGGGGATGATTTCCCCACTGTACACTTTGGTAAATTATGCCACACAAACTACAGGCACTCATCAATTTAGAACAACCAGTCTGACACTCTTGTAACCATTTTTCAGAAAAAAAAAAGTCTGCTTTGTAGCTTTATATGCTTAACATTACATTCCAATAGCTGTGAATGCTCAACATTTCTACAACACAAGCCACAGGCAAGTTGGTGTACCCAGAAAATGAACATACCTGATCAATCATCCTTTGTGAACACTTCTAAGTGACTTTCCCACCTCTGTGTAGGAACTCAGGGCAGACGTTGAGGTAGAAGCTACATCACCAGGGCAATGAGTAGGATTGCAACCCTGGACTTCAGGAGAGCTAACTTTGGCCTCTTCAGGGACCTACTTAGGGGAATCTCATGGGGTAGGGCCCTAGAGAGAAGGGGGGAGGGGTCCAAGAAAGCTGGTTAATATTGAAGTATCACCTCCTCCAGGCTCAAGAGCAGTGCATCCCTCTGAGTCAGAAGTCGAGCAAAGCGGGCAGGAGACCTGCGTGGATGAGCAAGGAACCCCTGGCAAAACTCCAACAGAAGAAGGAAGTCTACAGAATGTGGAAAAGGGGACAGGCCACTTGGGAGGAATACAGGGATGCTGTCAGAGCGTGCAGGGATGCGACAAGGAAGGCTAAGACCCAGTCGGAATTAAATCTGGCAAGGGATGTCAAGGACAACAAGAAGGGGTTTTCCAAATGCATCAATAGCAAAAGGAAGACTAGGGACAATGTGGGCCTGCTGCTGAATGGGGCGGGTGCCTGGTAACGAAGGATACAGAGAAGGCAGAGTTATTGAATGCTGCCTTTGCTTCGGTCTTTACTGCTAAGGGCAGTCCTCAGAAATTCCAGACCCTGGGGACAAGAGAGGAACGCTAGAGAAAGGAAGACTCTCCCTTGGTTGAGGAGGATCAGGTTAGAGATCTTTTGTGCAAGCTTGACATCCACAAATCCATGGGCCCCGATGGGATGCACCCACGAGTGCTGAGGGAGCTGGCGGATGTTATCGCTAGGCCACTCTCCATCATCTCCTCCAGGAAAGGTCCTGGAGATCAGGAGAGGTGCCTGAGGACTGGAAGAAAGCCAATGTCACCCCATTGGTAGATGAGGGCAGAGCAGTGGATGTTGTCTTTCTGGACTTCAGCAAGGCTTTGGACACTGTCTCCCATCACATCCTCCTAGGTAAGCTCAGGAAGTGTGGGCTAGATGAGTGGACGGTGAGGTGGCTTGAGAACTGGCTGGATGGCCGAGCTCAGAGGGTTGTGGTGAATGGCGCAGAGTCAAGTTGGAGGCCTGTGGCTAGTGGTGTCCCCCAGGGGTCAGTCCTGGGGCCAGTCTTGTTCAATATATTCATCAATGACCTGGAGGAAGGGACAGAGTGCACCCTCAGCGAGTTTGCTGATGATACTAAACTGGGGGGAGTGGCTGACACACCAGAAGGCTGTGCTGCCCTTCAGAGGGACCCGGACAGGCTGGAGAGGTGGGCGGAGAGGAACCTCCTGAAGTTCAGCCAAGGCGAGTGCAAGGTCCTGCACCTAGGCAGGAATAATCCCATGCACCAGTACAGGCTGGGGACTGACCTGTTGGAAAGTAGCTCTGCCGAGAAGGACCTGGGAGTGCTGGTGGACAACAAGTTAAACATGAGCCAGCAGTGTGCCCTTGTGGCCAAGAAGGCCAATGGGATCCTAGGGTGCATTAGGCAGAGTGTTGCCAGCAGGTCGAGGGAGGTGATCCTGCCCCTCTACTCAGCCCTGGTGAGGCCTCACCTGGAGTACTGTGTCCAGTTCTGGGCTCCCCAGTACAAGAGAGACATGGCACTCCTGGAGAGAGTCCAGCGGAGGGCTACCAAGATGATTAGAGGGCTGGAGCATCTCTCCTATGAAGAAAGACTGCAAGAGCTGGGCCTGTTCAGCCTGGAGAAGAGAAGATTGAGAGGGGATCTCATCAACGTGTACAAGTATCTGAAGGGGGAGTGTCAAGAGGATGAGGCCAGCCTCTTCTCCGTGGTGCCCAGCAACAGGACAAGAGGCAATGGGCAGAAACTGAACCACAGGAAGTTCCATCTGAACCTGAGAAAAAACTTCTTCACTGTGAGGGTGACAGAGCATTGGAACAGGTTGCCCAGAGGGGTGGTGGAGTCTCCTTCGCTGGAGATATTCAAAACCCGTCTGGATGTGATCCTGGGCAATATGCTCTAGGTGACCCTGCTTGAGCAGGGAGGTTGGACTAGATGATCTCCAGAGGTCCCTTCCAACCTAAACGATTCTGTGATTCTGTGATATAATATTATGTGACCCAGACACTTTGGAATTGTAAGGAGGAAGCAGTTACCAATGTCTGAAAGTTAACAGATATTTGTACAGTGTTTTTTCTTTCCATAAAAAAATTATATCATCATTTACAATAAGTCAGCTACATGAATCAGTCAACATAAATTTAGGTTTTTCATAGTTGTGCCCTCATTCAAAAGTAGTCCCAACGCATGAGAAAATTATATAACTGTATGTAGGATCATGACATATTCAGCTGCTCAATTTGTTAAAAAGATTTTCAAAATAAACATTTGCTTGCTACAATGGGAAAAAATGTAACTATTTGCTTAACTGTCTAAAATTAGAAACCATTAAGAAAAACATTTGCCATTTATTCTGCTTGCCTTCAGACTATATACATTAAATCACAATTTTGTGCTCACCCAGCACTAAATACATGGTTCAATGGCCTAACATAAAGTTAAAAATCCTACTGAGGTTTCAAATCCCAAATAGTCACCTCTTTAAAGTAGAAGGCAAGTCTGACAAACGGATGCATGCTCAGAGCTGCTTTACAGCAGTGCATGAGAGATCTTCACAAAGTCTTCAGAAAAGGAGGCGTGCTTTGGGGACGGCTTTTGCATCAGCCTTAGTAAAACGGGCAGAAGAAGAGCACTGACTTACAGTACCTATGTTGCATCATACAAACTGCAGAATTGCCTGTGCAGTTCCAGATCTGTCTAAATCAGGAGTATTAATCAGGAAATAGTTGTTTATGCTTATTTATAAGACAGAGTCTTAAATACGTATGCTTTATCGCTAAATATCTTTGTTGTGTGGAGTTAGCCTTCACCAGCCATAACATACTTTTTGCATTAAATAAAGCCAGAATATATACTTTTCTCTTGGCCACGCCAGCATTAAAAAAACAATGCTCTCCAAAGGAATGGTTGGAGCCTGTAGAAGTGCTTCTGCAGCATGGCAATTTGCTGCTGACAGGCCCTGATCCCCTGGCATTTGTGCTACTGCAGTTCCTATCAGCATTATTGCACTGGGAAACACGTATATGAATGAGCTGCCCTTGTAACAAATTACTTCCAAGCAAGTGCTCAGGCTCTCACCACACATTATGAGCACACATACTTCTTAACCAGAATTAGCATGGAATAAGAGATGACTGCCAGCATCCAAGATTCCAGGGGATCAAATAGTAAATACAGACATGGTCATAGGAAAGCTTGGATTGCAGGTACAGCCAGCTCCTACAGGAGTCATAGCCATGTCTACAGCACCATCAAAGCAGGTGCTGTGGATATACATGGGAAAAAAGTCCAGATACTCAGGCTCTATAATCTAAGACAAGAAGATTAGGTACAGAGGACACAGAAACAATACCGGCCCAGCATGACAGAGGTGGTTTCAGAACAAAATGAGCTTAGCCCTTTCTGAAATATTTTGCATTTTGAATTTCACATAGGACGTTCTTGCCAACACAATCTCGTAGTCATTTTAAGCACCCTCGTGATGACTTCCAAGCATTTCTTCAAAGTACATTGCTGGGTTCCCGCCTCACATAGAGGCCTAAGAATTTAGGCCTGGAAAGGACTACCAATCCATGCAAAAGCACTGAAACTGATATTTCACTTCAGAAAAAGAAATGAATTCTGCCTCTTCTGCACAACAGAGGCCACAAACATGCCTCTTCGAGCAATCTATTCTGTATTATCCCTATTTCATGTAAAAGGAAAACTTGTAAGGGAAGTTAAATAGTCTGACCAAGGACAGAGAAAGACAGGGTCAGCCCAGCCTTTCCACCTCCAAAGTCTGAAGTTCAACACTGCCTACTACATCCTTTCATGGGACAGGTAAAAGGTAACCTTTAGAGCAATGACTACAACTGGCTGTAATTTAAGAAGTAATCCAAAGTCTATTTAACTGAAACCTTGCAAGACTTATCACTGTTAATTCGTTTTTTACAGCAAAAACTTGAGGAAAACATGAAGAAACTGGGTCTGTTTAGTCTATAAAGGAGACATCTGAGAGGAAGATATGCTAACAGTCTTCCAGTATGCAAGAGAGAATAGTGATCACTCTTCCTGCTTGGCCAACCTGGATTAAAAAATAACTTTTAGGTAAGACAGGTTTAGGTGAAACAAAACTTGAATGGAATTTCATTCACAGCTGTGACCAACCAATAAAACCCTACAACAGAAGCAGGCTCAGAGGAGATGGACAAGGGCAAGGTGCCCCAGAAGCTCAGGAATACTGTAGCGTGTGACTCCTTAACCACAGCTGTTGCACAGAAAGCTGACTTTATCTCAACACAGAGCATGACCTTTGTTTCAGATAAGCAGCTGTTATCTGTTGAGTGGATCAACTGGTGTACATGTTTCTTCCTGAGTTTATCAAAAGAATGTGAATGTCTCCCTGAGTTAGCCAGACCAGCACGGGGCAAGTATATACATGGCTCAGCCCAAGACAGTATAGAACCTGGAAAACTAACAAATGAATTTTGAACAGAGCAACGGGCTTGAGTTGGCTTCAACCCACATATTCCTTCCAGCAACTCGGGACGCCCAGCATCACGACAGTGAGCGTATTGTAGAGACCAGTAACAGAAACCACAGTGCAGTATTGTGATTAGACTCTGTATTGCAATTGCTATATTTTGCTAAGTCTATACACTTGTATTGTGATTTCAGTATACTGTTGTATCTCAGT
The DNA here is from genome assembly GCF_040807025.1 of Struthio camelus. Taxonomy (NCBI): domain Eukaryota; kingdom Metazoa; phylum Chordata; class Aves; order Struthioniformes; family Struthionidae; genus Struthio; species Struthio camelus. The sequence goes on along the minus strand of NC_090944.1, from coordinate 72,111,783 downwards.
GCTAAATCAAAAATCCCATGTAACATCAAATAGCTTCAATATAAATTTTTATCTAAAACATTACCTTCTCAGTGTGTGGAATATCCAAGAGAACCTGGTCAGAGAGTACTGGACTCCAACAGGAAGTTTAAAAAAAAAACCTAATCAACACTACAGATAGTATAAAACACTTAAAGTTCTATTCAATTCTCCATTACTGACCCTGCCATGGATTCTAAGATCACATTACAAAACAAATCTTCATTTGAAACCTAACCACTCTGGTCATAAAATCAAGACGTTAACCCAACTCCTTCTGGAAAAAGCATTTAAGGAGCATTGGTTTCAACCCAGTGAAGAAACCTCAACAGGAAAACAGAATTGTCACTTCCTAGTGTTAATATTCGTATCAGTATAAAATGATCAGGCAGCTTATTTTTAAAATCATAGCCCTGAAGTTGTATTAACGTCTCATTCAATTTTTGCAAAAGAAACACTGCCTAACAATTTTGCTGCTGTTGTATACAGCTGTCCTTATTTGAATACCTTTTTCTAAATGTAAATAATCACGTGACAATAATTAAGAGGAAATGCATAATCCAGCCACTATTAAGTAATTCTACTGAAGGCTTCACTACCGTGAACTGTATGTAGGAAAATCTTGGAATAGCAAGAATGCTGAGAATCTCCCAGTGCTGAGTATTATTTTAAGCTTAAAAAGTGTTAATTTCTCACCGCTTCAAATATCAGCAAATAGCAACTTACATATTTTAATATTCATTTTAACAGGTGAACCAAAAACATTTTAACAATACAAAGCAGTTTGACTAACATCTTCCATTTAACCTAAGTGCCTTCAAATAATCACAGGACGCAAAAGCCTCATCAGTCAAGCAACCTGCTTCCTGGATATACTCATCACTCCTTTAATGTATCATAACTTAGGAAATGCTAAACAAACCAGAGAGAATATACACTAGAAAAAAAATCCACGTGTTTTTTATTGTTGGCCTATCCATAGTTCAACTGTCCATTCATTACAAATAGATCTATTTCCCTTGAATGCTGATAGCCTTACTGTGTATATATTACTTTAACCAAATCCACAAAGCTTTCAATGAGTTTCTTATGCATCTCTGAGCATTTGTAAACAACCTGCCTAGAAAATAATGAGCTTTACTACTCAAGCATGATTTCACAATTACTGTCTTGAGAGAGATGGCAAACATACTCTATTCTCAGTGGTAACATTTTTTTCCAAATCAGGATTGTCACATCAGCTCATGTGCTGGTTCATTCAAGCCAGTGGTAAAACTCCCAATAATTTAACAGGGTCAGAACTGTACTGATAGCTTTCCTACCCTGTACTACTGAGATTAGTATCCTACTGGATATATACAATACAGAAATTATCTCACTAATAGAAAGGTATGCTATTTTCTCACAATGAAGAGTAACAACAGTTAAAATGTGTTAAATGAAGCAGAATATTCTATGAAGTTGAGTAGTTGTACTGTGCTGAACTCTTACTTTCCAAATTGCTATTGTCTTGAAATATGTAATACTCCTTAAGGACATATTTACATTACAGTTATGAGCGAGTCAAATGGCTTGGCTAAATACATCAATTTGCAATGTGTTAACAATTCTTAGTCTTAGACAATTATAAATTCAGTGTGCATGTTTCCCGTATGTGGCTTTGAAATAAGGAAAAAAATTAAGGAATTCCACTGCTCCTGTCAAAAACAAAAGCAGTATCCCAATTCTAAATCCACGGAAAAGGAAAGGATGTTTGACCTACATTTGATGTGAATCTGAATTTGGTCCTATTGTATTATTCTAACATAATCAAATGAACCTAATTGTACCGCAAGCCTTCCTGTAGGTTACCAAGGTGAACTGCTTACAGAATACCAATTTTCTTTCACCTAGCATATCCAACTTCTCAAAGGTCTTCCTCTGCAGCACCATAAATATGCCACAAATTAGAAAATTCTCTTCCTGCACTGCTATAGATCTTCTATCTTGACGGACTCTTCCATACATAGGCCATAAAAATCCAGAACTTTGACTTTGTTCCTGAAATTCACTCATTAAGGGATACACAGTTGCAGCTGGACAGCAAATCCATAGAAAGACTAGAACGCACCATATTACTTTTAATTAGTTTTCCTCCATTAAGACATATTGAGGGAAGCAGAGAGAGTGCAGCTTCAGAAACTGAATAGACAGAACAAGATAGAGCAGATTGCCAACTGAAATTCAGAGGGTAGAGAAGTAACAAAGTAAAACCTAGATCAGTTTCATAGATTTTAATTATGGAAAAATGCTAAGCTTTATTTTATCCAGACTTATGGGGAATTTTTCTTTTCACTTTCCCACGATGATTCTCTCAGAATTGACATTCTTGCAGACATGAGTGTTTCTTCCACAAATTTCCATTTTTCCCCTCCAGTACCAAATTATGAAACTAAGTGGTGTGGCTGGCATTACAGTGCTTCACACTAAAGAGATCAGCATTCACTAGATTTACGCAAAAACATAATTGTACCAGCATAGGTTTTGCACGTTGTGTCCACCTTGATCTAAATTTTAATTTTCAGCTGGAAGGGTAGACTCTGCTTAAAGTAGTCTCAGGTCTACTGCCTGCCCATGCTAAAACAAGTACAATTTTATCACCAAGTCCTAAAACCTTAGTGCTTCCAGTTAAGGAATTTAATTTCCTAACCATGGAGGCAGGTGAGATTAACTTCACATAACTGTAGACCTCTAGAAGAAGAATATTTGTACCCGATTTAGTTGTCTAGACTCCCTCGGTAGTAAGAGTAAAACGTATATAAATCTGAGAGGATGCTCTACTCTCTTGCTTTCCTGTGTCATTTTGTTAAAATAAAGCCCCACATTTCAGCCAAATTACAAACTGCTGGAAAACCAGTTTGCACATGCTCAAAGATTGTCTCAATTCTGAAAATTAAAATCCCTGCAAGTTCCCTCTTTCTGTGTAATCTTCCTCAACCAGACAAACCAGCAACAGCTATAGCACACCTCTTGCACAGGCTGAAATGGAGCTCCAATCTGAATATGAATTCAGATAATTAATCTGCTCTCAACAGCATCTGTGAAGCCTAACTGCAAAACATGAAACACTATGTTCTCGTAGTGGTCCCTATGTGGAATAAAATAGGGATGGCTAGTATGAACTCGTACAGTTGAGAATGAAAAGTTCAAATGTATGTGTAACTACCGCTACATTTTCACAACTATTTCAAAAAAGAAAAATGTAGCAATGCCCTTTTCCTCCCATTTACCTGTAACAGAGTTCACAAAACAGAGGTAGTTATCCAATCACTTCCCTACAATTAGGCTAAGCATCCAAAATTAGATCAGGTTTTGACCATAATTTCTGAATTTTGAAATCAGTCCTTCAACATGTATTATAGGAGTCCTCAACTTATGCATGTAGCACAGTAAAGAAGTGGCAGTCCTCCTGACCACGGCCTTTTAGGCACAAGTTGGAAGAGTAGCTCGAATTACAGTAAAAGCCCTCTTCTAGCCATCAGCCTGCCTCTTAGTCTCACCCAATCAAGCAGGCACATATGAAGTTCTACAAATGAGATCTAAGAGGAGGAGAAAAAAACCAAAACAAACCCTGACAAAAAACCTTGACTCTTAACTGGAATCCCTGTCAGTAAGATTACTCCCAGATGCTTTCATCTATAGCAACTCTTCAGGCTCAGATAGGTACTGGACTTCCAAGTAAGCGCACACAGCTTGATGCAACACTTCAGCCACATCAATACTCCCAGTCAAGGTGACAGGAGGCATTCACCAACAGGCTCCAATTTCAACAGAATATATGCTGCACAGAGTCCAAAGCCCACTCCTTGAAAGAACACCATGCCAGACAGTTCTCTCTTTTGGCCTATTAACAGTATAGCCTGCAATTGATCCCCAAAGGTGATTTTTGTGTATGCTTATGCAACCTTGGACAGCAAGAATCAAATTTCAATCTCAGCAGTACGCAGGTTGTTGAATCCCGGTACCAAGCTTCAGTTTTGGACCCATGTCATTTTGTGACTTTAACTGTGCTAGAATGGAGAGCCAAAGAAAAGAAAGCCACAGATGCCATTATCAGACTGCTACCTAATCACTTTCTAGAATGCAGTTGCAAACAGCCTTATAAAAAAATACAGGAAACATGTATGCCTTAACGTATTAGACCATCTGTTTTCAAATGAGAACCAAAACTCTTGGAAGATGCAAATTAAGATAGGACAAAAGGTGAGGTGTGCTTTGGTATGCTTGTATGCTTGTGTGTATACACAAGCAAAATATTTAAGCTTAGTAACTAAACTGAACTGAGAAATTAAGTTTTTCAAAGGCTTTCAACTCCATTTAACATTCTTAATTTCTACTTTCAGCATTTAGAAAAGTCTAGTAACTCAGTGAAAGATACGTAACTGAAATCGGATTTACAAGACTGGTTTATTTCAACTATACTGAAAAAACCCTGAATAGAAATTGGTAAAAATTGTACATTTCTGTGAAGAACTTCCCTCTGTATAATACCAGCCCTTTTAAATCTGTAATACCTGCTTGACATGAATTAAAATGTAGTTGTGTTTAACATCCCTTCAAATGAGAAAGACTAAATATATTAAAGTCTTTTTTTTAAAAAAAAAAACTTGGAATTCTGACTCCATAATTAAGTACATCTCCAAAGCAAATACAGGAACCTCACTGAAATCAGAAAGCCACCCAACCCTAGCTGGCACTTTCTAGCAGCTAGGCAGAACCACAGGCCTAAAAACCCGAGAGCTGCAGGGAAGTGCATCCAAACACTGAGCCTAGCATCTGGGCAAGATGTCTCCCTCCATACTACATGTGTGACTAGGGATCTCCTAAGAGGGGTTACATAAACTATAATAGAAAGTTTGAGCTCAAGGGCTTAAGAGATATGCATTCTAGACTGCTCAGCCTGCAGGGGCCCAACTCCACATCTTCATAACCTCCATATCCTATTTATCAGGCTAATAAAACAACTCCTTATCACACTCCAGTTACAGTTGCTCTACTCGGCAGAAAAGAAGGTGAGAAATATGCAAAACAGAAAATAGAGAAGGAGGTGATCTTGAATTCCAGTTCCAATCCTGACTTATTTCCAACACAGAAAAGGCACAAGTCAGCTCAGGAGTTCAGCTACCTGGCTGCCCTGATGACCAAGAACTCTGCACAATCAAATTTAAAAGTACATGAGAATACTTCTCATAAGAAGCTAATTCAACACACTATTAGCTTCAGAACTGAGTGAAAAAACTACACCTAGCCTCTATAAATTCTCTGCATATATTAAGATAACATTTAAAGAACTCCTGCAACATCTCAGAAGATTTGGGTAACAACTCAGGCAGTTCTCCTCACTTGTTTCAGTAGAGGGAGCCAAATTTTCATCACAGATGCAGCAGTACTTCAGATTTTCCCAAACACGTTACTCAGGAATCAGTATAGGCCCAAGCCCTGCCAAGCCAGATGCAAGCAAAGGCAGTAATCAATTGTTTCAGTACTTTGGCAATTTAAAAGCTGTGCAAACTTCCATGAGTTCTTAACCTCTGGGGTAGGAACAGGATACAGCAGCACCCTAGATTAGGAATTGCAGGGACATTATCTTTTCAGGAAGCAGACAGCACTGAAAGACTAACAAACTACTCCAAGACCTACAAAGTCCTTTCACCATCTTACATTATTCTTGTAATTCAAAATTTTCTGACAGGTACCCACCCATCAATCACACACACACTAATCAGGCTCAATATTTATTTTTCTTTCATTTCTTGCACTTGAAGTATTCCTCGATGACATCTTTGGCCTGAGATTCCTTGCCATAGTCCTGTAATACAAGGAAACCCATGAATATAATACAGACCCATTCAAAAATTTATAACTTAGGTTTAAAAAGAATTGACATTCTCCGACACGATGTTTCTGAAGGCATTCCCAAATACATCCCTCTACACAGGTAACCTCAAACAAATTTCAGCTACTTTTTCTTAATTCCCCGAAGGACTACTCTGTTCAAGTGTAACACACCCACTGGCAGAGATCCAAAGGCAATTTCTTCATCTCTGCTTAAAGGAACCCAAGCAAGTCACGTGAAAACAGTAACAAAAGTATGAAAATACATGCAGAGGTCATTAGTGTATTAGGAACATGTAGCCATCTCTTGGGACCTCAAAGACAACAAAAGTCTTCAAGGCTCGTACTGTGGCTTCACTTTGCCAGCATTATCTTAAAATGTGCTCTGCAAAACATTGTCAAGTTAAGCAGATGCAACTAACTGGCACTTTATTTTTTTCAAGCAGTACCTCATCTCTTCCAGTAACAAAAGAGACTTATTTAATGTTTACTAGCAAGTGAGTGTAGATACTTTAAGCACTCTAACAAACTCAGAACAAATAAAAATGATTTTAAATAAACACGTTTCACAAAGGTGAATGGTAAATAGAGAAAAGTAGTTTGTTTTCACTGTCAGCAATGGAGGGCAACCATTTTAAAATCCAAGAGTTCTACTAACAGTTTAAATTTAGAACATTATATTTTTACTGCTCGTTTTCAAAAGTCAATACATAAGCTAGAATTAGCATCATCTTACTTTGACAACCACACAACTGCAGCCCACTACTTTGCGAGGTTTTCCTTCTCTGTCGATCTTGCAGAGACCTACCCATTCACCCAGTTTTTTGTTGTCATCAACCTGTGCAAGACATTGCATGGCATTAGAATTGGTCATTTATAACTGGGTTGAGCAAAAAAAAGCTGCTGTACTCTCAGAAGCATTGGGTAACGTATGGCTGCTTTCCTCACTTGTATCAGTAGAGGGAGCCAAAATATCATCATTGTACAGCTCCTATGGATTTTAATTTGAAGATTAAGCCATGTTAAGACCCCTCCCCTGCATCAGGATCACTGCAGCATTAACTCTATCTCTTAGAATCCAGGCTCAGCTGCCTCAAAACTGACATGAAATTTCATTTCAGCTTTACAAAATACTCAATATACATCCCTTGTCATTGTTATATCCAAGTTTTTTTTTTGTACTGCTGATATGACTGTCAAACAGAATTGAAAAAAGCACTGCTGCTGTATGAGAAAATATTTTACTCAGTCATATATGGAATTACAGCACAGTGCTTCAAAGATTCAACTCTCTGAACTGAAGAAAGTAACAGAGTGCAAGCATAACTTTTCTAAACTTAAGATAAAGTTCTGATACTCACCTTTATTAAGTTGATCTGGTGTTCTGCACAAAGTGCTTCAACTAACTTTACGTACATGGGTTCATCACAATTTGAAGCCAGAACACAGAGATGGGCTTGGCGTCTAAAAAAATGCAAGAACTGTCAACTGCAACTCCAAAGGCTAAGTTTTCTTTAGTAATCAAAACACTTAAGTATAAGAATCAGGGCGTGTTTCTTTGTAGATAGCCGCTCAAGTTTAATTTTTGCTTTTGATATACTTTATGGACTTTTGAAACACTAAATATAGTTTTGATAGACTTAATCTACTTATACATTTAACATTTTTCACACACATAATAAGGCTAACAATGTATAATTAGTGTATTATCAGAATCTACTCATTTTGGAAGCCTCTTAAAACCCCACTGAATAAATTCTGTCTTTTGAAAATGATGCAATGACCAGATAAACACCAGGTCCTACAAACAACTGGTGTTGTTATTAGAAAGCAACCAATTTACAAGCTGCTTCTGCTGTTTACCTCAGACATTAATTCAACATTAGAACTGAAATTATTAAAAGCTTGAATTATGTCAAAGTGTTATAAGCTCTTCAGAACAATCTTTTCTACTTACGTCCAAAGAAGCTGTTATGACAGGGCCCCAATTCTAATTAGGATCTTTGTATACTGCAGTACAATGTTAAGAATATCAAAGGGGTACCTGACAACAGAGAGAGCTGTATAGGTCTTCTATGTTTAACTTGATGTAATTTGACCACTGTAAACAAAAATCAGTCTTCTCTATGCCTTTCCTCACCACTAATTTCACCAAATTGTTTCAGAAATAGTTTCCAAGCAAAAATGGTCACACACAAAGGCATAGAAAACATGCACATGCAACCTCCAAACACACAGTATGTGAAGTTGTATCTTACTTGAAAAGAGCTCTTATGAACCATTTTCTAATCAGCTAAGTACCACTCCCCTTTCCTCTTTTCTTTGGTACCTTGTCAATAGAGCTTTTACTGTACAGGTTTGTCAGACTACTGTTATCACTCATAAGAGGAGTGAAGGGGTATCCGACAAATTGGAAAGTCATCATTCAAACACTGTAGCTTTGCATTTAAGTATTGAGCCTATTCTTTAGAAGTCTTCACCAACATTACCTCACCTTGCCAGAGACCATAACTGTATGCTACCATTGGAACACGCAAAACAAGATTCAGTTTAATATTGTTTTGATATGGTATCTCCAAAAAATTCTTTGCAGTTTCAACACAAAAATGAAGCTAGCAAAAAAAGCAAGCTATACCAACTTTGAAATTTTCCTTAGTAAAAACTACAAAAAACTTCCAGTTCAAGTTATTTCTGACAAACATATTAGTCCTCTCCAGTTAAGTTCTTCAAACATTTTACAAAACGTTATCATTTCTCAAAACAGAGTAATTGCAACAAGACTCCCAAGACTCAGATTTCCCTAGCTGTATACTGCCAATGCCATCCCATTTTCTTCATAAAATCAACCCACATAAAAAGTTTGTGGCATCAGAATCACAAGAAGAACTTAATATGCTGTAAGCTCTTGTTCTTGGGCCACCTAGTTTAACATCTGTGTTTTGAGGTTACAGGTCTCCTAGTTTAACATCTATGTCTTGAGGTCATAATTGAAGACCCTGAAATACAAATAGAAAAACACTGATCTCCCTGACCAAAAAAAACCTGACCTTTCAAACCAAGAGCTTTCAACTAAAAAATCTAGACAAAGTACGCACTGTGTGCACAACATATCTTTCCCAGCTTTGCTATTCACTGTCTGCTTACTGAAAACAACACTTACTTGTCCAAGGCTTTGGCTGCTTCGCGTATACCACGAGCTAGGCCATCATGGATAAGTGCGGTCTTCAGCACTTCTTGCAGGGCGGTGTTAACATCCATTACACCTCCAGCAGTAATGCTAAACAGAAGACAGACGTTATTCCACTCTCCCCGCTACTATCATCATAACAGTAAGCAGAAACTTCCCAGCTTGCCTGCAATACACAGTCATGACGTTCAAGGACAGCAAACTGGAGAGCAACGCACATCTTAGACCTGCTGGCGAGCCAACCACCTGCGCCACGACCGCATCACCCAAACGGCAACCTCACGCCGAGCACCCAGCTCCTCGCCAAGACCGGGCGCGGGCGGCAGCAACAGCAGGCGGCAGGCAGGGCTCCTCAGCGCCCGGCCGGGCTCACACAGCCAGGCCGGGCGGCGCGGGCGGCTCCCGCGCGACACCCCCGCCCCCAACCGCCCCAACGGCCCCGCTCACCCTTCCTCGGCCATGGCGCTCTCGGTGGGTGCCGCTCCCGCCCGGCTTCCTGCTGCAAATACAGACACAGAGCGGCGGGGTGAGAGGCGGCGGACGCTCCGCAGCCCCCGCCCGGCCTCCCCCCGCCGCGATGCCCCGCCGGCCGGGCGGATTCAGCCCCGCCGGGCCCGCCGCTGCCGCCGCCGCCACTCACCCCGCTGCCTCCGCGAGCCGCCAGCGAAAGAGGGGGCGGCGCTTCCGCCTCACGCTCTTATGGCGCGGCGAGGACCCCGGCGCGCGCCGCCGCGCGCCGCCAGGGTGGCCGCGGCGCTGCCTGAACCGCCGCCGCCTCCACCGCCGCCTTCCCCGGCCCCGCGTAGCCATGGAGACGCGGCGGCCCGGGCCGGAGGGCGGCCGCGGATCTTCGCCGCCGCCGCCGCTCGGAGCGAGCCGCCGGCGTCGTGCCGCCCGCGTTTGCCTCCCCCGGCAGCGTGCAGCGCTGCTGCGTGGCCGTTTCGGCCGCCGTGAGCGGCGAGCCGGCGGCGGCCGCCGGCTGCTGTCCGAGCGCGCCGGTTGCGAAGGGCGCAGTTCCTCGTATCTGGCAGCCCAGAGGGAGGTGGAAGAAAATAAGTCGGTTTAATCTCTGCCGCCTCAACGGCACGTAGCTGTAACTGGGACATGTCGCAGGAGTCCCGCGCGGCCCTGTTGCTGTGCCATGCTCACGCACGTTAGATGTGGTGTGTGCACGGGCATACAAGGAGTCAGCTGATTTCTGCGTGAGCAGCAAGTTCCTCATGTCCCAGATGTTTTTTTGCGGAGTTGCAGTCCACCTGAGCTGACCATGGTTTATCACCATGATTACCAGTAACCTTTTCTACAATACGTCCTGCTTCAATCTTTCTGGCATCTTCAAGTGGCAGGAGTGGCAGTTTAGAATTACAATGACTATCCAGCACCCTGCCACTTAAATGCCGGCTAAGTCCCCTTTGTGAGGAGCCACTGTCCACGTAGTGACCCACCAGGGCGGGTGAGTGCAGCGGAGGACGGAAAAAGTGGAAACTGCTCAGCTGCTTCCGAACTGACCCGTCGGGCTCGAACTCGGGCAGCACCACCCTTGCTGAGACTACCTGGGGGAAAGGCCTGGCTGTGGCTGCAGCTGTCCTCTCTCCCTGACAGTGTCAGCTGTAAGGCAGTTGGGTATGCACCCTGGTACAGAGGCCTAGAAGGGGCAGCAGCTAACCAGAGCCCTCTGCAGAACAGCCACAAAGACAAACCGCAATGTGGGGAGCTCTCCTCTCCTGGCGCTCTGAGCTATCAAGGGCAAAACTAATAGGAACGCCACCACCCGTTACAACAGGCCCACAGCCTCCAAAGTGTATAAGACCATCTCCAGGTATTGCCATATAGTGCTTAAAGCTCTGAACTTCTCCGCTGCAGCCCTAAGACAGGTGTTCTTGCTCAGCAGCTCCTGTGGGACGTTTGGCCACGACTTCCCCCTTCCTCTGCAAGAAGAGGCTTTGGAAGTGGGAACATGCCTTTTCCTTCATGGAGACATTCCTTGCACCTCAGAAAACACACAGACTATCATGCCCACCTTCCTTCCCTCCTCCTAGAAAGAATGTTTCTACCTACACACATCATTTAATCTTCATGGGCCCCTTCAAAAAAACCCAAAGAACCTTAATCTATAGAGGAGCTTTTTGTACTGAGTGGAACAATAAACTATTCTTTCCTTTCAACGTCATCATGAGATAACAAAAGGTCCTTAGACAGCCATAAGATGCATTAATATGTCCTATATATGTGTGCAATATATATTCTATCTAGGAGATGGAAGTATGCACATCTGAAAGATTTGTATTACATCTAAGGAAGGAGATAATGACAGTCAAATTATAGTCTAATATTCTGTATGTGGAATACACAGGAAGAGTTTTCCTAGTTCAGTTGCAAGAAAACAAACAGTTTACGATAAAAGTTATCTTCATGTGGAGGGGAGATTTTCACTGGTACTGAATTCTGTGTTGAAATGTTTATATATATAATACAGTAAGTATATGTATTTGTATGTAGGTAATCAGTGATAGTGAGTGGTCCTATTGGAAGTCCACTCTACAGCAATGCGTTAATGTGAACTCAGTGTTCACGTTGGCCCACACTTGGCACTGCTCCAGCTGCTCTACCATTCAGCTCTGCTTCCTACAAGGAGTAGGTGGTTTGTTTGCCTGTACTTCTGTCAGCTTGCAGTTATGACGGTATAACAACCTGCCATTTCAGTGCTGGCATACAACCACGTTTGTATCATATCTGTTTAAACCAAGGACCGCAGTCCAGTGCTGCATAGTGCAATGATAACCGCGTCTCTGCACCCTATATTTACTTGTGGAGTTCTACAGAGGCAAAGGATATCCTTATCTGGGGACTGCTTGCAGAAAGAAGGCACAAAGATGTAGAAAGTTCTTGAATTATAACATTGTTAGGAGAGTACTTTTAGTCTACTTAGGCTGGTTGAGCGCGGTAACAAGCAGAAGGCTAGAAAACAGAGTTTCCAGATGCAGTGCGACAGCCTGGCTGGGATGCTGAGAAGATGCCTGTGTGGGTGCTGGCCTTGGGTTTCACTGAACAGCCAGCCATATCAGGGAACTTACTCAGTCCTCTCAAGATCTGTTCATCTTATAAGTAGTTAATATAACATGCTGCCTATAAACTTGGATTCGAGGAGAGGAGGAACAGGCACAAGATGCTGTCACATAACGTTCAAGCAGTTGGATTTCATCAGGTAGCTGTTCTAGGTGATCTATTCAGACTCATTATCTGCCTGCACACATTTAAAAATGTGTTGGTCATAGCTGCTACCTTCTCTGCTTTCCATTCAGTTTCTTGATTTCTCCCTGACTGTCCCCCCTTTCCACTGTGGCAATGTTCCTCTTTTTTCCCTGTATGATCAAAACGACAACTGCACTTCTGGGGGCTTTTTCAAGAGTAGCGCTGCAATGAGACTATAATGGCCCACTGTATCTCAGCCATCCTCTTCTTTCTCTTTCTCGACTCTTTCGCTGGTCTCTTGCTGTGGTAGCCTCTCTGCTTCCACCTTGTGCCTACCCTGGCAACGACCCATCTTTTCTTCAGAATGCCAGCCTTTGGTTATAGTTTGACTTTAAGTACCATCTTAGAAACTGTAGTGATTCAGGAACTGAATGACGAGCAGTTCAGACAGCTGCACAGTACAGTGAGGCAGTCAGATAGGAAGGGGAGTGTGTCAGCCATGAAAAAACTGAGTTGTCTCTATTCATCGGAGTTCCAAGAAAGATCCTGACACTGCTAACCTCTAAAGCTATGAACAAACCGTGCAAAACTTATTTTCCTCTGACGTCTGTGTTTCTAAGAATACAAAATACAAGCAGTGCTATGAACAATTTCTAATATCACAAGATAGAATTATCTCACTTTTCATTCCAAAACAGCCAAGACTTCTCAGGCTTATGAAACATCATGTCGGAAGCCTCCTCTCAAATAACATCAGTGCACATTCCACCCTAGTCTTCCTGAATAATCATCTTATTTGTTTCCTGGTCACACGGTTCAGAAATATGTTCTGCATCATAAATATTTTTGTGGAGGAAGGTCATTTTTTACCCCTTTTCTTACTACAGATTACTTTTTTTACCCATCTTCTCATCCACAGAAGTCCTGCGTACCATCTCAGAGGTGGCAGATGTAAACTTCCTAAGCGCCTCCAGGAACCAGTTCAGAACAGCTAACCAAGTGCTACTCGAGTAAAATCAAAAAAGAGTTTGCTGATTTTGCTTCCCTTCCACAGGTTTTGTGCACCTGTGGATTTTAGCAAAGGGAAACACCATCGCAGTTTGCAAACTTTCATCGCAAGGGGCTGCTGGTTATATTAAAGCTGTTGTAAACTTATTGCAGACTGACATAAGAAAGAACTTTTAAAAAATTCCTCCTCTTATAATTATAAACACTGCGTTAGTAAACTGTATACAGGCATAGGAAGTTCATAGCTGCATTTCATTATTTGAGCCATAGCTCTCAATAATCACAGTGCATCATTGCTGCTTAGTGTAGATATTAACGATTCCAACACTTTGTCTTTTTCTTGCGCACGTTAACTTCAGGGAAATCTGAATCCATAGGCTTTATGGGAATTAATCATGTTTTGTGCATAATTGTTAATGAGAAGAAGACTGGGTCTTAAAAGTAGTGGGCAGCTAGAGAACGAGCAGAATCTAGGCTGAAGAGAGCAATTTTCATTATTTTCCTTTTGCTGAACTCAGGACCACTTAAAGTACCCTTCCTCTTTCTTTTGGGTAAGGTTGTTGAAGGGGCAGCATCTATGAGAAGGATTTATGTCTGTGTGTTCTTCTGGAGGCAAACAGGAAAAGAGGCAGGCAACTTCGTAGCCACAGTATATGCAACACAATATATTGTCAAAACACATTTCAGCAGAGGAATGTGTGTTATTCTCTGTGACTGCTAAAAGGCTTTACAGTTTCTTAAACTTGTGAAAAGTATTCTATTCTTTCCTGTCACATGGTGTGTGGGATTCTAAAGTTAGATAAATGGGAACATTTGCTCTGAAATGTCCTTATCAGGAATCTTAGTAGTATAACTGGTCCCTGGATGGAATACTGATGGGATAGCCAAAATAGTGCTTTTAAGGAGTAACTACTGATTATTCTCCTCAAACAATACTTGGGCTGTCTTTTTGTTACTATCTGAAGAGGTTCCTTCCTCTCTCCCCAGGTCATTCCTGATCTTCCCTCCTTTCCCCCTATACCTCCCAAAACTTGTGCCAAATGTGTTGATTAGATCACCTCTTATATCTTATCTCCAAGTCTTATCTCCAGCCTGCATTTACTCCTGGCTAGTTTATAGCCACTAATTCTTGTGACAACTGTCGTTTAACTTTTCTGTTACTATTCTATTGTTCCTGTGACTTGCTGAATTTTGTTTCTAAAGGTGACTAGTCATCTTGCTTGTTCTACCAGTCTTAATAAGTGATCTGGCCTAGTAACTACACTAAGTAGCAAAGATGTACTGTGATCAATGAGTCAGCCTTTCTAGTGGAAGACAGAGGCGTTATAACCCTTTTAAAATAGGTTAATGGCTGTGCTTACAAGACAAAGTCAGCAGTCTTAATGATCAGTAATTGCCAGTCACATCTGAAGAATCTTAGAGTGCAAAACTTGGCCAAAGTGGTTGTGTGTCTAGGATATGTAATCAGGCCAGTCAGCTGTACCAAAGCATATAGTCCCTAGGACCAGTCCCTCTTTGCTGTCAAAGCTTCATTTAGCTGCACAGGAGTGGCAAGTACCTCCTGGGTCATCAACCCCAGCTCCCTGCTGTCCGTAGCAATCACAGTAACATATTCATAAACTGGTTTAGCCCATACTTTGGATTTATACTTCCATTGGGAGGCTCTTCTGGAATTTGCATTCCTCCGCTTGCTGGAAACATCCTTCTAATGTCAAAGTTAAGTTTACTCGTAACGAGCAAATGCCCGCTTGTTCTTGTGACAGCTTTGCTTGCTACCCCTTCTGTTATCTTTACCTGTAACATGTTGAAGCTGCTGTGCCTACAGTACATGAGCTGCTTTTCTTGTTTTGCCGGGTCCAGTAAGCAAATAATTAATTCAGCTGAGCCAGATGTGAAGTGTGTATTGGGAGCCAACTGGTTGTTACCAGGCGGTGTGAAGCCTGGTGGCAGTTATACCACCACCTCTGTGAATCACAGTTCTGCTCCTGCACAAGTGAGTTTGCCAACACATTTCAGTTCCAGTGTATGCATTTCCAAAAATGGCTGAAATTTCTGAAAATTCCACTTTGACTCGACTGCAGCCGTCATTGATGAGGAACGTTTGGCTTTTTCCTCGTTTACTTTGCTTTCCTGGCCCTACCTGTTTGGGAACGGTACTCTCTTTGGCTCTTGGTACTCTCCTTATCAGGGCTGGCAACCGGCACACAGGCACAGGGGAGCACAAAAAGCCCAAAGGCGGCCCAAACCCTCCACAGCAGCCTAGGAGCTCCCCTCCTCCCCCGCTCCCGAATCGCCTTTCGGCCCCGGCGCCGGCGCTTTGCTCGCTCCCGGCCGGAGGGACGAGGCGACGGGGTGGGCGGGCTGCCCGGGGCTGCCCGAGCATGCTCAGTGGCGGCGGCGGCGGCGGCGGCGGCGGCGGGAGCTGCCAGCCGGGGAGGCGGCGGGAGCGCGGCGCGTCGCCCATGGGGAGCCAGGCGACGGACGGCGCGGAGGTCACGGCACCGCCAGGTGGGAGCGGCGGGGTTCCCGCTTTCCTGCCTTCGGCCCGGGCCGCGGGAGGGCGGCGGACGCGGCTCCGCGGCGCCTTCTCGGCCGTGCTCGGGGCGCCCCGGCGGCGGCGGCGGCGGAGCAGCGCGGAGCAGCGCGGAGCGGGCGCCGCCAGCGCCGGGGGGAGGCGCGGTGCTGGGGCGGAGGGGGGACCAGGTATTCCTCCTTCGCTGCCGAGGCTCTGGAAGCTCCCGGTAGGAAGGGAAGCGTTTTGGGAGGGCAGCTAAAGCGCGCAGGGTTTAACAGCGCGCTGGTGCGGGGTGAATCAAGCCTCAGTGGCTGTGCGAAGGGCCCGCAGGAAAAGAAATCCCAGAGTATGAAAGCAAATCAACTGGAAGTTCCCTTTGGGCTATGTCCAGCTTGAGCAGAAGACACAGAATGCCGACCCGTTATGTCTTAATGTGTTTTATTTGAGAAAGGATTGTAGTCTGCACTGTAAAACAAGGCACGTGGGCAAAAAGTGAGGAGCAAGGCTCTCTCCGTTGTTCTGTTACGTAATCCGGCATGTTACATAGCAGGGTTCAGGTGCTGAGACAGTGCCCCATGGGTTATGATTCAGTGGGGTTATGTGTGCTAATGTGCTGGGAGTGCAGCTTAAGCTCTTGCAACAGCACCTGCACTTTCAGTGAGTGAAGTCTGAGGGTGGCCTGCAGGGTTTCGGAGATGTATTAAAACAAGTTCCAGGGCTGGAGATGACTCTCCGTTTATGCAGTGTTTTAGTACTGCGTTGAGAAGATGGAATCTTTATGGCAAAATTTGTATGCCTGAACTTAGGAGAAAAGTAGTATACTTCGACTTAATTGCAAGGGCCAAGAAGGTAGAAGTCTTGTATAAATGTTTATTTTCAAACCTGGTTTATAAATTGTACCTCCTTTTACCAGGTTATAATATAAGCTTGTTTTGTTTTGTTTTAAGAAGATGGCATACCAGAAGCGCTTGGTGAAGAATCGGGAAGATTTACCAGAGAACAGCTATTTACAATGGTTGCAACAGCTTCTCTCAACTTCAGTTCAATGATATGCTATTCAATCCTGGGTCCCTTTTTCCCTGCAGAGGTAAACCAACAATTTAACCAGCTACTCAAATTTTTTTGGCATGTGGAAACTTTTTAGAAGATCTTGAGCATCATAGAACTTTTGTGGCTCTGTGTGAGCTATGAGTTACACTTTTCATTTGTGGGAATTCATAGTAGGAGACTGATGCTGGCTAAAATACCTCAGAATGTGTGTAGTAGTGACCGGGATCCTGTCTATAGGCTAATGCCATCTTCCCTGTGGCTGCAGAGGAGCCAGGAGACTAATAATAAGGCAATGTCTGCTTGCTTGGCTTCAGATATGTTCAGGGTTTCTGATAAGGCTTCAGTTCAGCAGCTTTTTCCTGCTGTCACCTGTATAGTCATAGCTTCCACACACTCTAAAATCCACGAAACAGGTTTCTAAGCTGACATCCAGTCCTTAGTAAGGAAAATGTCAGATTACATTGGATTATATGGACAAAATAGATGAGAGAGAGAGAAGGAAAAATATGTGCTCGGAGAAGTGAAACCATATTTTGTCCTGTGTTGCATAGTAGTTTGGTGGTAGAGTTGAGATTAAAACTCTAGCCATGTCTTGACTTGCACTGCAGTGCCTTAGCCACTCAGTGACTTTTTTTTTTTTTTTTAACTACCTATCGTTAGCTCGTGTTGGCTGTCTTTTACTGTGTTAAACTTACTGGACTGGCAACTGATGAAAAAAAAATCTCTCATTGTGTTGAGTGAATGCAATGCTTAAATAGGGATGAAACATAAATTGTCATGATGCCTTTGCAGCAGAAGTCCGTTTCTTTCAAGGCCAAGTTGTTCCCAATTATTCAAGCTCTAACAGAAAAATCTTAAGATCGTTTCTGCTCTGAATATTCCAGTGAATTGCCTATACCGTAGGAGTGTACTTGGCCACTGCAAGGTCTCTCAGTTGGACGGGTAAATGATTTGCCTGGTGTTTGTTATGGGAAGATGTGATACAATGAAGATAAGCTTTTCTGTTTGTTGCCTTCCCAACGTGTGAGGGATCAAAGCTCTGTAGCTAGCTCCGTTTAAGCTGGTGCGCAAGGAATCTGTATATGAAGTCTGGTCACCTGTTCAGCAGTACAGCAAACATGACAGAATTTCCATTTCATTGCAGAATGAATGTTACTTTTCCCTACATTAAGTATAACTTAAATAGAGGGACAAAATGTCTTTAAATTATTATGTTATTACCTTATGACTTTCTATTGCCTTTGAAAAAGAAAATAGCGTTGTAACTGATCTGATGGAGAATTAAAAAAATAAATCAGTGCAAGGCTTGAGTGTTATTTGCCTCAAGAGTTTACCTCCATTTTTACTAAGTTGTTATCTTTTTTTTTCTTCTTCTACAGGCAGAAAAAAAAGGTGCCAGTAACACAGTTGTTGGCATGATTTTTGGATGTTTTGCTTTATTCAATTTCTTGACTTCTTTAATCTTAGGAAATTATGTAAGTATAATTCAAGCTGTAACTTATTTCTATGATGACAGGTTATTACCTGAAGATAGTTCTCTAAGGTGGAGAAGAGAGGTGTCTCTTCAGCGGTGCCTTTGAAAGTTTTGCTCCACATTAAGTGGATCCTGGCTAGTCAGTCTGAATGGTGCTAAATCTTGTCAGTACAATTTAAAAATTACTCTTCGCTGCAATTCTTGAAGATAGCGTAAGATGGCTGACACATCTCTGTTTTGTTATTCTGGTTAATTATTTTGTTTACTTCAGAGTAATCTGCTCATCAGTTCTTTATTTTACTTCCTTTTTCCCCTAACCTACCTCTCCTCCCTTTTTTTTTTTTTATTTATTGCACTTATTTATTCTGTTTGCCTTGGCCTATTTTATAAGGGCTTTGTTTTTTCTTCTTTAGTTTGCTGCATCCATTCTTCTTTTCTGGTATGTTGCCTTTTCATAACATTTCTTCCTGTTATGACTCTCTGCTCCTTAACTCCTTTTCCCTCTCCTCTTCATTTACCTCAGTATGAGGTAAGTGTCTCCATTTCTTGCAACTTAAGTTCTCACACAGATTCAGCATTTTTTTTCTTGACGGAGAAATTACGAATGAATTACGTAACAGTTTATGTGTTTATATGCTGAAGCACTGCTGTTAGTAATTCCTTGCCTAGACTTGCTGGTGAAGGTCCTTATACCCTATATAAGTTGGGGCTCCTGCAGTTTCACCATCTTCTGTTTCTTTGGCTGGACAGTCTCTCCCCTGACCCATGGTGAATGATTTCCTCCTGAGGATGAGGTGGCTCATCAAGATGTCACACAAGTGCCATTGGTTAGTTCAGCCTAAGTGCCTGGGATGACTTTCAGCTATGGCACAAACCTCACCAAGTACTTTGTGGATGGGAGGGAGCTGCCTTCACTAAAGACGCTGAAGTGAACAAGTTTTTATCAATAGAGGTGCGTGGTCCTGCAGTCAGAAATCATGAGAATTTCACTGAAACTCAGCGGAGTACTGGCTTCATTAATAACGGCTGAGACACAACGACTTTGCCCAGGCCTGAACAAGACAAACAGTCCGAAATGTCTGCTTTCCTTAGGGGAAGGTTATAGCACGGAATTACAAGCTCAGATATACTGTGTTACTGGATTGAGTTAGCCTTGTGGCATGCCTTTCGTCATCCATCACCCAGGTGATAGAGTCTAAAATGAATGAAGATGAGATCTCTTTTCTGCTAATTTTGAGAATGGGAAAGGCTGGAGTTAACCATGTTTCCTATTCCAAAGCTTTGTGGTATTCAAGTTCATGGTAAAATTGCTTTTGAGCCAGCTTCCCTTGACTCTTTTCTGAGAGAGTCTCCTCAGCCTCTCTTGTGCTGTAAACGTGGTGGGTGCTTCACTGCTAACTTGATATCAGTGACAAACTGGAGGGGGATTGTATTGCTTTGTGTAAATGATTGTTTGTAGTAATGAATGCTGCCGTAATCTGCTGCTGTACGGAAGCTGCAGCAAACAGCTGTGAAATAGTTAACTGTACCAATCTGAAAACTGGGTTAAGTCACTTAGCCATTTAGAATATTTTTAGGTTCAGTATTGTATGAAGGCACACAGACAGGAGCAGTTTCTCCAGATCTGGTAGTTGCATTTTCTGTGAAATTCCCGTAACATTGTGAATTCTTAACAGTAATGTACTTGAAAGATTTTTGATTTAGCTTTGAAATAATAACCTGTAAAGATGATATTTAATTTACAGCTTACGCAAATTGGAGCAAAATTCATGTTTGTAGCAGGGATGTTTGTTTCTGGATGTGTTACAATTCTGTTTGGGTGAGTAGTTTTTGGGTTTTGTTGCATTTTTTTTTCCCAATTTATTTTCATCCATATGACAAGGTGTTCATAAAACAAAACAGGAGACTCTTATGGGCATCTTTTGTGTGTTGGGTAGATCACTTAACTTTTTTGCATCTTTACTTTATCTCTCTCCTTTGTAAAGCAGAATGAACACGTCTCTCTCT
The DNA here is from genome assembly GCF_040807025.1 of Struthio camelus. NCBI lineage: Eukaryota > Metazoa > Chordata > Aves > Struthioniformes > Struthionidae > Struthio > Struthio camelus. The sequence continues at coordinate 72,091,458 of NC_090944.1, read as the reverse complement.
CAGTAGGTTCCAAGGTTTGTTTCGTACTTTGAAAGCAAAGGATGAAGGTCCTATATATGTAAATAGCTCCCTTAGTCAGTGGCAAGAAATCTGTCAAAGTGCAGCAATAAGGGAAGTATTTATGCATAATATTTTAATTATTCCTTTCTTTAAAAAAATGTGGATTGCAAATGAGAAGATTTACCAGGCAGCCAGTGAGGGTAAGCCACTCATTTTAGCAAAATAAAAGTTTTATAAAAAGTAAATGGAGCCCTTGGTAGTTTTAACTTGTTACATCAGGTTCCTCTCACAGTTGCTTGGAAAAGCTATGAAATACAGCAGAAAGCATTAGAGTTTTTCGCAGGTTAGGAGGGCGCTACCTTTATCCCTTGCCCTTTTCCAAGGGAGAAAGAGAAAACTGTCAGAAAGAATTGGCAATGTCATTCAACATCTCAAATATGATTCAAAAAGATGTAGCAGTAGATAGCATTGAGACTCTTTTTAACTGTGTCCTTTAACTAAGAAGTAGTAGTGTTGCAGAAGCTTTTGGGAGATGACTTGTCTCCTCTTAAGAGCTTACTCTTTTGCAGAATGCTGGACAAGGTGCCCAGTGGACCAGTGTTCATCAGTTTGTGCTTTTTAGTAAGAGCAATGGATGCAGTAGGTTTTGCAGCAGCAATGACGGCGTCATTTTCAATCCTTGCAAAGGCATTCCCCAATAACATAGCTACTGTCATGGTAAGTGCAAAAAACCAACATGATAGCTGAATACCCACAACACAGTGAATTACCTGTAGGCAGCCTAGAACCAGTAGGATAAGATTTGCGCTCTCATATTCAGGTTTATTTGAAATTGTCATGTAATGTTCTAGAATTGTGATTATGAATGAATAAGTTTACACGTTAGCATAACTTAAATAGAGTGTAAATAATCAAGCAGTACGTTTTTACTTGCTTACGTTTTGAAGACAGCTCACTGAATTGATGGTGGTAGTAGTAATCTCCTCACCTGAAACCAGATTATTAAAATTATAATGCGTCTTTTAATAACTGCTTCCACATGGATGATAGGCATATTCTTGGCTCCAGTTTATTCAACACATTTGAATAATTCATTCAAATAGTGTTAATTTAAATGAATGAGAGATCCAAAACTGGAAACAACCTTGGTTTTGTTCCTCTTGCTTAATCCATTGATAAAAGTGATAAGATATTGATAAAAGAAGAGGAGAGCTAGAACTTCTTGAAATCTGAAGAGCGCTGTTTGTGGTCATCAATGATTCAGTCCAATTAGAGATTACCTTTATTTAAATAGCTTTTATATTTTGGGGAAAAAAAGCTATATATTTAATAAAACACTGCTTTTTCTGTCTCTTCATTAATTCTGGTTTCAATTCAAATATAGACTGACACAAATAATTGGGTTAAACTTTAATTAGTGAATAAATGTTAAGAACATCCTCCAGAATATTTAATAAAATTGAGAAAGTTGATACTTTTATTAAGATTCTTGTTAGACCATATAGTTGCTTGTGTAAATGTATATACAAATACTAGATAGTAAAAACTACTAAATTCAATCAGCAATAAGGAACTAGCATTTTCTTTGAAAAGCAGGTAATACATTGTTGTCATACTTTGGATTAATTCAGTCAATAATGTTAAGGTTTCCTGTTTGCAAATTTTAAAATGTAATTTAAATAGGTAAATAAAGTAACCTAGACTTAAAGGAGCCTAGTTGGAGTTACAAGATGTATACAGTTGTCTATCTTACCATCAGACTTCAAGAAAGAAAAAGATCATAAACACTAATGGCAGCACAATAAAAATGATGCGTTGCTGAAAACAGTAAGTGGTGGTGTAAGTCACCTCAAGAACACAATTGCAGATATAACACAGCTGTGGCTTGGTAGATACCTTTGCTTAACTATCAGAAGACATGTTGAGAACTTACAAAATGTTAGTTTGCCGTATTATATACTGTGTGGCATGTTCTGCATAAGAATAAAACCTCTTCCAAGTCATTCATGTAGACTTGCTGTCCTTAAACTTCATCCCTTCAGAATGGATGTGACAAAGAGCTCCTGCTATTATGTTTAGCTGCCCTTTTGGTGGTTGCAGAAGCAGTAGGCAGAAGGAAAAGCTGGCTTGTTAAATCAAGATGCATCTTAGGGTAAAATAAACCAGAAGGAATGGATGAGGAATTTTAGCCTTGCTTTCTGTTGCCTTTCTTGATATGGCCAGAAACTAAAAGCACTTTTCCTCTCCTTACCCTTTTGGTACCAGCTTTCGGCTCACTTTTTACTCATTGGATGCCCTAGAGAATGTGTGGGGGAGTTATTGAATGTAGGCATGTTAGTCTTGTTGAAGTGGGAAGTCTAGCTTCTGTCAGTGTTGTCTCTTTATCAGAGGAGGTATACAACCGCAAAACGTAAGCGGTATCACTTTTCATACAGTATCAGGTGTACCCTGATGTGTACTGATCCAATGCCTTATTCCCCTGAAGTGGATTCATTAATTCAGTAGGAATGAATGATGCATAGCCTGATTTTAAATTGGAGTCTCCTCAAATGTAAATATTTTAATCTCAGAGCAACAGAAGTAAAGCATAATTTGAATGCAGTTTGGGTGCTCCACTCCAGAGGTACTTGTCTGCTCTCGCTTGTATCAGTCAAGTTAAAGCTAAACAACTTCCTTATGTAGATGAAACTCTGGCCTTTGTGAGTCCCAGAAGTTATCGAAACTTAAGTAACTGTTTTGACCAGCTGTTACTTGTTGCAAGGGTTGGCCTGTGCATTGATTAAGGAAACTTTTAGGCAGGTATTGACAGTGTTGACCATGGTGTTGTAATGCAAGGAGATTTGAGTGCAATTGTGTTACTCTCCTTTTTTTTTTAAAATTAAGATCTGATAAAAGAAGCAAGAGTTTTTTTTGTCTGTAACTTAACCACGCTGAGTTTTCCCCAGTGCAATTTCAGTGTTACTCCTTACCCATAGTCACTAAATCTGAACAGTTGGTTATGGAGGGAAAGCTTTAACTTGAGACATCTCACTCATCCTACACGATATGATTTATCCAGGTAGGCTTGTCTGAGTCCTCCCCCTCGGGCTGTAGTGTAACTCTGCACGTGGGAGAAATAATCACTTCAGCCTGAGTTGTCCTGGAGACGCTGTCTATCAGTAGAGCAGTTGTTTTGCCTCAGGAGTTAGACACATCTGGTGGCAGCCGAGTGGCTAACGCTGCAATGGATTCAAATACAAGTGGTTCTCCGTAATGAAGCGAGAGAGGTAATAGCTGTTACCCAGACAATTGTAAAATTCCTTTTGCTAACCCCCTTTGTAAAGGTCTGTACTGGCTGTTATTCCCCTTAGTGATGAATTCCCTCTTTTTTTAGCCTGACTGCATTGTATTTCTCCTCAGATAAGTGGTTAGCTTTTCATTGTTATATTGGAATTTCTTAGCAGACTTACTTTTTCCACTTTGTTTTCTTTCTCATCCTTTAGGGCAGCCTTGAAATTTTTACAGGGCTTGGAATGGTGCTGGGCCCACCTTTAGGTGGTTTTTTATATCAATCATTTGGTTATGAGGTCCCTTTCATTACACTGGGGTGTCTGATGTTGGTCTTGGTGCCTGTGAATATGTTTCTGTTGCCAAAATATGGTAAGCTTCCTTATTCCTCCCTCCTTTGGTTGGTCAGCTTGAGACAAATGACTGCACTAAACCTTAGTTTCTCATGTATATAACTGTCCCTTATTAAAACAGCAACTTCTGGAGTCTGATGCAGCTCAGAGGGCAAAGCTCCAGCTAAATTAATTTGTGATCTTGATCAGGCCCATCTTTTAATGCTAACTAAAGTTAATGCATGCAGATGGCCTAGAAAGAATCCAGCCTCCATTTCTGGTTGTCCATTTCTGCAAACATTAAGCTGTCTATATAGAAATGAACTGAGGTATTTTTTTTATTTCATTGTGTCTCCTTAGCTTCAAGGCTTGTAAAGGATCAGTTTTATCTGCTTAGTATCAGCTTGTCATGGTAGCTACTTGAAGAAAGGCTGGAGATGTTTTGCGTGGAACAAGAGAACTTGTCATGTTTGAGGGGTTAATGCTGGAAGCCCCCCCTCCCCCCAAATTACAGGGAGAGCAAAGGGGGTTATTTATATGGTGTAATGCAAGATTTGGTTAATGTGAATGAATGTTACAGTTAATAAACAGAGGTTTTAACTGTAATGGTGTAAATTTTCCTAAATTTTACATAGTGCTGTTTGGAACAACAGTAGCTTAAAAATAAGTCCTCATGCAAGATGATAATTGTCAGGTTATAACTGCATAATAGTTTAGTATTGGCTTCCATTTGCTTGTTAGATAACAGGCTTAATAGGGCTATAAAAGGGAAAATACTGGATTTTTTGTTTGTTTTGCAAACAGGAAAATGAGTCATAAGCTTATGCTGTGCAAAAGAATGCAATTTTCTCCCCTTCTCTCTTGACAGATTCGATCCCTAGCAAGGATTCCTTTTGGAAGCTCGTTCTTCTGCCAGAAGTCTTACTTCTCTGTCTTACTATATTTTCTCTAAGTGCATGCTTGGGCTTTTTGGATCCTACAATGTCTCTGTTTATCCTAAAGAAGGTAAGTCGTTTTAATGTGCAAGAAAGTAGTGACTTCCTAAATAGTGGATAACTGGTTATAAATCTAGTTTAAATACTGTAAACAATGTTAAACCTTATGCAAATCCACTAGTTTTAATTTGCTTTTAATAATTTGATTTCCACAGTACTGACAAATCACAGTTCCCATTTACTTCATCTGTTGCTGCAGGGTTTCAGTACCTCTGAAAATGAAGAAATCTAGGGCCTTTAAAATATATGTTTCCCAGTTAATTTCAACTGCAGAGTCCCTTCTCTGAACAGGCACAGCAGCTGGTTTTGTAAACTGGGATTTTTCCTTCTTCATGAAAGCAAATTCTGTGGAACTGCAACAGTCACTAACAATGTTGTATCCGTAGGTGGAGACACTTATTTTGGGGGATAGGGTGTCACTGCTTTTCTTTCTTTTAAAGCGATGGCAATATTAAAGTGCTTGCAAGTATTGCAACGACATAGCCTGCTGGTTCACTTTTTCACGCATTAGAAGGCAAACGCTTCCCCCTCCCCTACTGTCCACAGGATTTAAGATAATGAATTTGAAGTAAGCAGTCCTATGGTTCTGTTACAGCCTGAAGTCAGGCAATGCTTTTTGAATGGTTTGTTTATTAATAGCTTCCCTAGGGAGTAGAGTTTTGCAGGTTGTAGTACTGCTGTTACATTTTTTTCCTCTCTAGTCCAGCATTTAGTGTGTTCATCCAGGATGGAAGAGACTTGGAGCTAACCTGTTCCTTTACTAGAGATGTGAATGTATGTCTTGACCATCCAGGCAGGATCTGTAACTGTCCCCCTGTAGAATATTCTGCAGCGATGTGGCTCTTGTGCTGTCTGCCTGCTTTGTGCTAGCAGACACTTGCTGTAAAAGGACTGTAGCCCTCTTGATGAGTGTTTTAATCACTAAATTAGAGTTATTATCATGTTATTGTATATGGCAAGGAAATAATGAATACTTATATAGTCCATGCCACATGAAACACCTTGTAATACCTTATAAGTGGTAGTTAAAGCACTCATGTGAGAAGCTAGTACACTTTCAATTCATTCCATGCTTTGCTTCAATATAGGAAAGTGACTTTACATTAGGAAACTGTAGACCTCAGGGTGTTTGCAAAAAGCCTCTTATTCATTCTCATGAAAATCCTCTAGCTGAAAAACCCAAGCTGTGTTTTGCAGGACTGCTTGCTTTAAAGATGCACTGATTTGCAATGGATGACTACTGTATTTCTACTTTTCTAAATGAAAATAAAACTGTTTGGAGACGTAAAGACTAAATCCACCTAAACTTTTGTGTCTGAAGTGTCTTTTTCAAATATGCCAGATATCGATGTTAGAATCCAGTGTGCTGGCCTAGGGATAAAGATCAGTGTTACCTGTAAGATTATTTAGGCTTGATATATGTTCAGTCATGTCAAACCTTATCATTTCACACTAAGATGTGAAAGTGGAAGAAGGCTGGAGCTTTGATGACTTCAAATATTTCACAAACCTCTGTATGATACAGTAAAACCCGACACTAAAAATCATGCATGGATTTCAGCAGTTTGACCTAAAATACAATTCTTAAGTTTTCCTTTAATAAATGTAGCATATGCATTCTTAGCTTTTTTTTTTTTTTTTTTTCCTCTTTCTTTTCATAGTTCAAACTCCCAGCTGGTTATGTAGGCTTAGTATTCCTAGGTTTGGCACTCTCGTATTCCCTTTCTTCTCCTTTCCTTGGACTCTTAAGCGACAAGCTGCCAGTGAGTACTCTCTTGTTGTTTGTGTAGCGTTAATAAAGCACTCTGTATACATAGTTAATGCTGGAGAATTTCTGATATTGAAAAAATAGACATGGGCCCAGTACTGTAAAGGGATCTATCTTTCAGCCCCTTACACGTGCACTGAGTCCTCTCAGCTTACAGGTCTCTTGTGCAATGTCCAGGTAATAAAAGAAAGTCCAATGTTGTAAAAACAGTGGACAAGTATCCTGTAGTTAAAACATGTTGAACTTTTCTGGTGGACTAAACATAGTCCACTTCCCAGCCAATATGGAAAGTGAGAAAACTCATCAGTTATTGCTGGGTTTTTTTTCTCCTCTAATTTATCAATTTTTGGGAAAAGGAATAAAGATATTCTGGCCTGCTGTATTGACTTCTATCTCTTAAAAAATGTATTATCAGAATTAGATGTGTATCAGCACACCTATTGGTTATGGCAGGAGAGCTAGCCTGTCATAGCTGGTTTTCTAGCTCTGTTTAACTGCAGCATAGGAATCAAGTTGAACAGATATATCTAACACTGCCTTGTTGACAGCCGTTTTTGAGTGATCAGAGAAACAAAACAACCTAGACTTTGTGTTATCTGCATGAATGGCAATGCCAATTTTCTGAAGCTTTTTTTTTTTTTTTTCCTGACATGAACTAATAATGACCTTTGATCATATGTTAGAATTACATGCAATGCTAGATGGTCTTTCTTATCTTAAGGAAGAGTAAGACCTAAAACATTTTGCTAGCAGAACAGTATCACTCCTTACTCAGCGTCCTGAAGAAATCTCTGTATTAAGCAGCTCCTGCCAGCGATTGCATTTGTGGCAGGGAAAAATGAATTCGGTGTTTCTTGCTGTGTTCAGAACTGGCAGAGAAATTGTGAATCCCTAGCTGGTGTGTAATGATGGTCTCTATAGGAGCAGTACTGTTTAAAGGATGAAGATTTAGAAGAGAAGGATTGGGAAGGATGAAATTGTTACATTACAAATTCATATCTTTAAACTACATACCTTTTTCTTTTGCTCTTTCACAGTACCTCAGGAAGTGGCTGCTGGTTTCTGGAGGCTTAATAACAGCAGTGTGCTTTTTCATGTTAGGACCTGCTCCTGTACTGCACATTGAGAGGTACAGGATTGCTTCTTCTTGAACCATATCCTTAAGTGATGTTTTTGGTCACAACTATAATGACATAGTCATAGATGTCAACAAATCTGTTGTTAGCACCTCTGACCATGAAAAAGCAGCGTTTTTTTTGCTTCAGACATGAGACTATGAATGTACATCAGTGGAAGCATCTGAAAACTGAGGTGTGGCTAAAATAGAGGAGAAATAACAGCTTCTTAAAATGGATCCTTTTTCTTTACCTTTTGTTCTTGTTAATGCTCATGTTAATATGTGCCAGGTGGGAAGAGTGATGCTTCATATTTTCTTTGGCATTGCCAGTTCTGTGGCATTTCCAGTGCATTAAAACAAAGTCGTCTTTCTCTCTTATTTTTATAATCTCAGTTTCTTAAAAGTTTATCAGCTATGGGTTTTATTTGCTATGGGTTTTATTTGGAGAAAGTTTTCTCTCTCCCTGTGTAGATTACTGGAGAAAATGCCAGGATATAGCTTTGATTTCAGCTAGCTGAATGGAGACTGTGTCAGTCTTACCTGAACATTGCATTGCCGTGTTAATTCATAGCAAAATGTACTCTGCTACGTTTGTAAAACGGCTATATAATCCTTTTGTTCTAGGTTATATACTCTGTTAAAGCTGGTGATAGACTTGCTAATGTGTAGAATTAGTCGGCCCTTTCCTCCTAGGCTCTCACTTTTTAAAGAGGATAATGCATTTCTAACTGAGCTGGTGAGGAAAAAGAAAGCAGTAAAATCCTCATTCAGTAACATCTTTTGAGGCATAATGCATTAGGCTAAAAACTTCACCTGCAAAATCCTTCACTCATGCAAAAAACCAAGTCTGGAGTTTGAACATACGTGTTGCTGAATTAAACTCGTTTGCCTACTGCTTCTGCGCGTGCTCCTCATAAGTTGAACTCCATTTGATAAGGATATATTTGACTCAAGCGCAAGATTTCAAAAATTCTTTTACAAACATTTTTTTATGTGGAGAGCCTTATTTTCCAGTCCTACTGTTCAGTTAAAACAGAATTCATTTTGGCTTCAAGAAACTTAGTTTTCTCATCAGTCATGGAGAAGTGCAGCAACGTTCAGTCAGATGGTGTGATGATTTGAAAAAGATTCTTAAACAATTGACTATTTCTAAGTGCCTCTTTTGCAGTCAGCTGTGGACTTTTGTCCTAGTGCTGGTTTTGATTGGCTTTTCCCTTGGCATGAGCGCTATTCCAGTATTTCCAGAGATACTGCACTGTGCATAGTAAGTAATTTTGTCCAATATGTCTTTCATGTTACCTTTCATAGTAGAGAGCTCAAGTTACAACATATTTTCAGGAGTGAACGTCAAGTGGGATTTTGGTGTGGCTTTTTTCTCCTTTTGAGGCAAAGGTAGTACATAATACTTAAAAGCTTACGTTGCTTTTTGTCCTAATTTTTTTGATTGACCAGCTCAATAAGACACTGTAGTTATGTTCCCAAATACAGTTTCAAAAGTGTGTATCTGTGTGCTGTTAAGTGCTCTGAAGTTCAGCTCACTTTGGTTCTCATAGTAGGGGCAACCTTGGTGCTGTTTCCTGTAGGGATTTATTTCAGCTTCTTCAGCAGATTAATATCCAGCAGTTTTCACTGGATTTTCAGGGTGCATTGGCATTAACAACTGCACCTGCATGAGTCATTCTTGCTCATAGTACAAGGTCTGTGATATGGCTTGGCAGTAACGATCTAAGATGGGCTTTGTTTACTCTTGTATTAAAGTATGTTCCTCTTAGATTTTAAGAAGGAAAGATCTTGTTTTATCTGTCATGTGTTACGCTTGACATATGGGGAATGAGTGATGCTGTGATAAACAGACATGACTGCTGTGCACTCTTGTTTGTCACTGCTTAAGTGACAAGTTAAAAGGAGAGGGGGAAAAAAAACTATCCCTATAGAGGAAGACTATAGATTGAGACACAATGCTGTATTACACCTAGTCTAACTGGTCTGTCTTTCCATAGTGATAATGGATTTGAAGAAGGTCTGAGTCTGTTGGGACTGGTGTCTGGGCTCCTCAGTGCCATGTGGTCTCTTGGGTAGGTATACAGTCACCTTTGGATAAACTGTTAGTGTTTGATTGTTCTACGCTATTGTCACATGAAAGCCTGCCATGTCATGACTAAAAATCTTTCACTGCAGGCATTGTTTGGACCTTGGTTCAAAAGGGTCTTACTAAATAGGTGTCAGGGTAGACATGTTAAAACATAACTTGTTGCTCAACAAAGGGAATGGGCTCTGACTCATCTTCCTTGAAATGTATTGCCCTTCATATCAAAAAGCCGCTCTGATTAAGCGGATGTTAGTTTGCACTTCTGTGTGGTCACTTTTATTAGCACTGAAACCTTTAATGTTTAATATTTAGACATGTTTAACTTAGCAGATGCTTTACAGAGCTAAGTCCTCCTACATAGAATGAGGTAGGCAGCATCTGCTTCTGACTTGGTTCTTTTCTCCCTCTCTGTTTCCACGTTTAGCTTCTTTTGTCCTGCATAGCTTAGGACATAATTTTCTGTTCTCTTAGAGCCTCAGCCATTATTCAAGTTCTGTGTTTGCATAGCTTAGCAGAGCACATCTGAACGTCTTACCCAGTGGTTATAACAGAAGTGGGTGAGAGATGCTACCAGCAACTCCGTTCAGAGTTGTCACTTAGTGGGGACAGACACAGATCTACTATTGACAGACACTTCCAGTAATATTTATCAGTCCTTGTAGTCCTCTGTGACTTCTAGTGGGTTTTAATGGTACAAATTTGCACTATTTTGAAAAATAACTGAAGAACTAGCTGTCCTGTTTATCTGGTCTAGGATTTAGTGCAGGTACATGTAGTACAAACCTACCAAAATGCAGTTTTCTGCTGTTACCAAATATGTTTTTTGTTATATGACTTGATCCCAGGATGTTCCCCTGGTCTTATAGCATTTTGTCCCCTGCTTTAGCAGGTGACCGTGTCATGTATCCCTTTCATAAGGTGACAACAGCTGCATAACTTTGAGGACATTTTTACAGAGGTGTGGAGGTGCAAGGAGGTTATGTACACCTCAGCCTGGTAGTGACTGCAGTGATGAAATCTGCCACAGTATCCTTGCCACCTGCCTGTACCCATCAGTCTTTTGTCTTGAAGTTTGGAAGGTTTAAATTTGGAGGGATGAGGGTTTAAATTTCTTTTTGTGGCAGAGGTGAATCTGTGTAGATATCCTGTTAAAGCACTGTCCTTAATGGTACCTCTAAGCAGTCCTGGATACAGGAAAGAGTGTATTTGGTGCTATGTTTGGGAGGAGATAACTAAACAGGTTTATTGGGGCTGGGCAAACAAAGAATTGATATTTATTGTGGATTATAGAAAAGGTAGGTCTGTGGAAGACTGTCTGTTGACAAAGAACAAACCAATGGAAGGAGGCCACAAAGTACAACCTGCTGATAATATGATCTGTTATTTTTTCTTTGGGATGCCAACACCTTATTTTGATTTGGTGCAGTGCATTTGTAGGTCCCACTCTAGGAGGTTTTCTATATGAGAAGCTGGGTTTTGAATGGGCCTCAGCCATCCAAGGGGGATGGTCGCTGTTAAGTGTAAGTAATCACAAATTTTTGCTTGTTATATCGATTGGAATTATAAGTTATTGCATTAGGTCATTATTATTATTAGGATTGTAATTGACTTTTTCCTCAAAGGGACTCGCAATTGGAATATTCTATATCATTGAGGCCACAAGGAGGAGGTATGCTGAGATATTTATTCTTTCTTTTACTTAAAAGCCTTATAAAACAAATTTGTGAAAGATGTGCTTTCATTTTTTCCTTACTACCAGCATGGTAATGACAAAATGAGCAGTAAAAATATTGCTTAAATTCTTTCTTTGTATGCTTTACTAAATCCCCACTGAGCTAAACAGAGACTTAAACCAAGTAATGCCTGTTCTCTATCCGGTGCTGGTTCTGCTGTGCAGGGCAAGCAGCTGGGCTTGCTTACGTTAGAGAGCAAATGCTATTGATGGTTCCTCCAAGAGGATGTCTGTGAGCTGTTTTATGTCAGTAGGAATGACAGATTTGAAAGCTATTGCTTGCATGTATGTGCTTGCATGTGTGTGCGATAGTAGGGAACCACATTCAGTGATCCAGGCAGCTTTTCCCGTGTTGCATCTGGCTTTTATGCTATCATGTTAGTGTTACATAGAAATAGCTAAAGAATATTAAAACTGATTCTTCCCCCTCCTTTTATTTTCCCTCTGCAAATAGTTCCAGTTCCAGCCTGCAAAACCTTTCTGGCAGTAATGAAGAAAGAACTCATCTGTTGGGTAGTGAAACATAGCCGGACATACTTTTGGATTCTCTCTTTAAAACTATTGCAGTTTAACTCAGTCTTGAGATGAGTGGACTTAGAAATGTTGCATTAATCTCGAGTTGGGATACGTGATCCACTAGTGAACAATCAGTTGTCATTTACTTGTAGCTGCATCTCTGTTTTGAAACACTAAACACTGACTACCTTTCTTTTTGGAAGTCCTCATGTGGATTGACTGAACTGATAAGTTACCTTCAGATGTCAGCCTGTTTGATCGTGTTCCATATGCAGTGCACCATATGCATGCAGTGCACCACTGTATGTGAAGAGGTGTATTTTCAAATGTCTTAACTTCTACACTTGAGTCTGCTGTGGGTTATTCTCAGATAAAACTACTGGTTTTCCTACCATGATTTTCTGTATCCTTTTTTTAAAGGATCCTGTAATACTTCAACTGATAACATAAAATGTTGAAATGGAATTTGAAAAGGCAAAGCATTAAGCACAATAGTGTTTACAATAAAGCAACTTTTTTCTGAAATTCTGTGAACTTTCTTAGACAAGGAAAGCCTGTAAGACTGTGTCTAGCAGTACCTGCGTTATGTGAAAATGGTAGGCAAAGGTAATGAAGAGAAGACTGCATCTACATGCAGGACTCATCCTCAGTCATAGAAGACTTTTGACATTTGTGTGTGTGTGTATGTATGTACAGATATATATTTGTATTATATATGAAGGTTCAACTTGGTCTGTGAGAGGTCCATATTGCTAATAAATGCCAGATGGAATGTTTGCACTAATTGCCCCTGCAACAGCAAGTCTCTCAAAAGTCTAGGGCTTCATAGTAATCTTCCAACATTTAGGCACAGAAACGATCAAACCAAAGGAAGATAAAAATAAAAGCACCCCCACCACTGACAAAAAAGCTCTTCCCCTCTGGATGCCCAGCAAAAAAGGCAAGGTGATCTGAAATAAGGACATGGCTGGGGAGCTGGCAGTCGTCTTCAAGTCTTTACATGTGGCACAAGTCTTATTTCTTTTTCTTGAACCTGCAACTGTGTCTTAAAAGGGATTTTCTACAGCAGCCATTTTTCCAAATACAAAACAAATGGCTTAATTTCTAGTTCTATCAATTTTCAGTCAATTTCTTTTGTTGTGAATAGCTAGTAGCATTTGCATGAGAAATACTTAAAAGTTTAAGGCTCTGGCAGAGGCAGAATTCTTGAGACGCTAGTGAGGTAAGCTGCTCTGATACCCAGCTGAACTGTGAAGGCTCAGGGTAGCAAAAGGAAGGTGTCTTCTGAGAATATCCTAGCAATAGCTCCCTTTCCTTTTTGTATTGCGGAGTGTAAGACTCATCCTATCATAAAAGTACCAATCCTGTCCCTTCTGGTGGTAAGGCAGATAAAGAGCTGTGAGAATCAGAGGTAGCTGCAAGGTGAAGGGGCATGGGATGCAAAAGTGCTGATGACTTGTTTACCTACCTGATTTGTGCTGTGAGGACTTGAGGCAGCAGAGATTATCAGAAGGATCACTACTTTCTATGAAATTTGTGTTCAGTCCTGAAACTCAAAGTTGGGCAAACTCCAGTAGAAACCAGACAGGCTTAACTAAACCTGTGTAGCTTTATGGCAATACATTTCTTTTCCCTTCTTCATCCTTTCACATACACAGTGGAGTTGAAAGAAGGTGAAACAAACCTAAAGAGGAATCCTGGTTTCCAGGTTTATTGTTCAAAATGGCTCATGAGCATGTTCTGCCGTGATCATCTGTTGGTCCTGGAACCACACTTAGAGGTTGACATGGTAGAGCTGTGGGACCTCCTCTGTGAAACTTTGGCATTTGTTTTTGTATTGCCTTTGAACACTCCACCTGCTAATGCTGTGACTGTGTCATGCAGTGGCATATTTAAATACCCAGTTTGTTCTACCAAAGCAGTTGTACAACCTGTGCACCTGTGCATGAGCAGGGACTGTGCATGGTATAGCCAGACTACTCTCACCTAAATCTGAGCAATTGTTCCCGAAACCCCATAGCCCTGAGCTGGCTCTGTGCTGAGCGAGCTTGGATGTGGCCGGCAGTGACTCAGAGCTTGAGGCCAGCTACCTGCCACCCTGCCTCTAGCTGCCCTGCCTGCATGAGTTTGGCCAGGAAAGTGTCTGCACTGGATTTTGCTGAGATTTCTCAAAACTCCTCTGGCTCGTTTTCCTGTTGTGACCTGGGCTTGCCTTCAATTCACTTCACTGTAGCAATTCCTGTGTTGCTTTGGTCCTGTATCCATGCCTGTATCGTTCTTAAATCTGGCAGGGGACGCGTTTCCTCAGCTGCACCCAGTGGTGACTGCTCTGCCTGTGCTGTAACGCAGAATTGCTCAATGTTTGCAGCTCTCCTGCCCCTTGATGCCCCGAGACTTTCCGGACATGGCGATTGCATCACTTGGTGTCGGCTTTCTGGCACTGGGGAATTCCCAATTTCATGCAAGACTTTTCTTAATAAAATCACCTGTCTTTGCTTGCCCCGTCCTCATTTGGAGTGACTTCCAGGCTTCAGATATGGGTCTTTGTAAAGGTCATGCCTCTGCTGCGGTTTTTATCCTGTCTGTTCTTGAGGCCTGTGCCCTGGACAGCTACATTGCAGCCGTCTATGAGCACAATGTCATCTTGTCAGAGGACACTGAAATACCTGTTTCTCCTGAGGATGCCTTCGTGCTAATGGACAAAAACATGGATATTTTGGAAGCAGCCATCAAAGCAGCAGCCAAACAGGTATTATGGCCTAGTTACAGACATGTAGTTTGGTAAACACTGGTTATTTATAGGGGAAAATAAATGCCTTCCCTTTTTTTGATATGTTTATATTAGGGTGCCCATATCATTGTGACTCCTGAGGATGGCATTTATGGCTGGGTCTTCACAAGGGAAACAATATACCCTTATCTTGAGGATATCCCAGACCCAGAGGTGGACTGGATTCCATGTACTGATCCTGAAAGGTATTGTCTCTGCTATGGAAGGAGGAGTGGGCTGATGGGAAGGCGATCATTCCATTTAGCAGTGGTTGTGGATAGTTTTAAATGTGAGATGAAGACAGGTTAGATACCATCTACTTGCCATAAATTGCTTCAAACAACTTCATTCATCATTTTTTCTTTATAGTTTTTTCTCATTGTAGTCCTTTTGTTTTTAGTTAGTATACTCATAAAGGTCAAGATTTATTTAAAACAAAAATATTAAATATACAGAATCTACATTTCTGTAATGTATTCCATGCATGTGGTAGGACACTTAAGATACAGGAATATTTCTGAATATAATAGCAGCTGTTATTCAAAGTGTATACTGCACAATTTTGGATTTATATTTTTTAATCTGGACCCTAAATGAACAAGAAGCATGACATGGTGGCCTTTTTGTCCTGTAAACGTATTTTATTTCCATCAAATTAAAGCATGATATTGTTCGGTCCTATTTTGTCAATGTGCCAGTATTATAAAATAAAGGAAGCTTAAGTTTTTTTTTTTTTTTCTTAATAAATCTCACCATTCTTCGAGTCTGCAACGTTTAGGTAAAGATAACTAAACACAGTGTAGAAGAAAGAAATCCTAAACTACCTTAAACTGGCTGCTGAATCCGGAACTGAAGCAGAATGTTGAATTAGCCCATATATCAATATATCATTGAGGTTCTGCCTGACAATGGCAACAGAAAGGAGATCTGAAGGTGCCAAGATTTACTTTTACCGTGAGGAACTCCCTGTGTTCCCCTGGTATTTGATGTGAGGTGAAGCATTCTAAGCTTTGAAGTTCAAAACCACTGTCAAAAGGATTTATAAAAGTCTCACGGCAACAGCGTGTAATCGTCCAGGTGGTTTAAGCAATGTCTTTGGTATCCACCCCATCAGGCTCTGAAGAGATACAGGATTGAACCTCAGGCTCCATGGAAGATGATGGCAACATTCATCATTGTTTTTTCTGAAGCCACTATTTCACCCATGCCCCCAAAACTCTGTGGTCTCTTAGTTGGAAGCCAAAAGCTTCAGATAGTTGTTCTGTAACATAATTCCAGTGACCCAAAATGCCCAAGTGATGGTCACTATTGGTACAACCAGCCTTTTTCTATTCACACACCTCTACAGGTTCATCATTAATCTATTATTTCCTTCTTTTGGTTAACAGAAAACTACTATCTTGTCTTAGAAATGACTAATCTAAACCTGTCATTCTTACGATCTAAAGTCTTAGTTTTGTCATTTATACTGAACAACTGTTTTTCCTTTCTTCTTTGCTGATTAGATTTACCCCTTCACCAGTGCAGAAGAGACTGAGCTGTCTAGCAAGGAATAACTCTATCTATGTGGTTGCAAATATGGGAGACAAGAAGCCTTGTGATTCCAGTGATCCAAGATGCCCAAGTGACGGTCGCTATCAATACAATACCAACGTTGTCTTTGATTCAGAAGGGAAATTGGTGGCTCGTTATCACAAAGTAAGACAATTTTACAAAGTGCATGATCCTCAGGAGAGTAGAAATGTGAAACAAAAGCAACTTCCTAGGCTTAAACGTGTTTCTATAGTCATTATTTAGCAGATGTCAGAGAGCAGGTAAAAGTCCTTGCCTTGAGGGAGCTTTATTCCAGCTATTCTGAAACAGCAAGTAATTGCATGAAATTAACTGAAACTCAGAAAACCCTGTATTTTTCCTGCTTCTCAATAGGAAATGACACATGAGATGGGAAAACTCTAATATCATAAACTATTGATAACTAAATGCAAATCCCCTTCACTGATATGTCAGATCCATAGATATTTGTGCTTGACTTCTGTTGCGTGGTATGAATTTTCCTTTACAAAATGAACGTATAGCAAGTTCACAAAAACTTATGTGCCATTGCTTGCGTTTAAGTGAATATCAGTACTATATTGACTATTATAGCGTGATGTAAGCAGTTTCATTTCTTTCCTAACCCTCTTTTTTTTTTCCTTTCCTTCCTTTCCACAAACAGTACAACCTTTTTGTGACAGAGAAACAGTTTAATTATCCCAAGGAGCCAGAATTCGTGACTTTCAATACATCCTTTGGATACTTCGGCATTTTCACTTGTGCAGACATACTCTTTCACGAGCCTGCTGTGGTCTTGACAAGCAGATTTCAAGTTGACACCATACTGTTCCCAACAGCGTGGGGTAATACTCTCCCGCTTTTGTCAGCTGTCCAGTTCCACTCAGCGTGGGCTATGGGAATGGGTGTCAACTTTCTTTCAGCGAACACACGCAACTCCAGTTTAGATATGACGGGTAAGGTGACATTGGTCTATTTGATCTTCTTCGCATGGGTAATATTTTTATCTACTTAGTCCTGCTGACCTGAGCAGAAATATCCGTAAACTTTAAGCGCACATACACATGTCAACAGGATTGGGAAGGAAATAAAAATGTGGTGTGTATTAGAACTCAGATATGTTTTGATTAATTAGGACACCTTTACTTATTTGTTAAATGAGTAGTCGTGAGATGTAATGCATGTGATCCATTATCTTCTAACTCCTATCTTGATGTTTATCAATCCTTTGTTGATCTGAAGGCCGATATTTTTTTTCTCCACTAGGTGGAAACCTAGCGCTGAGAAATATTCTCCACGAGTCTTCTTGCAAATACTGCTTCTGGAATGGAGAGCTTGTGTAAAGCTTTCTCTGTAGGCTCTGTTTTTGCTGTATATTTTTCTGAAAAAATGCTAGAATTCATGCATGAGTTTAATGGACATATGCTTACAGAAATGAGAGAAGCTCACTGATGTGGCTAAAAAGTATTCCTAAACTTTGCCTTCCAAATGAAAGTAAATTTGGCCCATTCCTGTTGTTCTGACTCATTGAAAACCTTACATACAACCCGTATTTTTTGCGGATGGGTTTTCCTCTGGGCTTTAAGAATGTATTTATGTGAACAGCTTTCGCATAAATATGACTTTGGGTAACCTGTTTTTCCTTAAAGAATTTTTTGGACATGACAGAGTTACCATTCACTCTAATCAGAAATATTGTTGTCAGAGAGACAAGGAATTTAACTCAATGAGAAATGAGCTTCAGTCACTTAAATCATGTGTAACAGCATAGAATTGGTGCACTAATCTTGCCACAATATATCAGAGTTTGGTCTACTTTACAGTGACTGCAAAAAGCATTAGATTAGGATTGTAGTATGTGCAGGTTTAATTTAGTTATGAAAGAGTCTGGTCAACATTAGAAGAAAATTTGATGCATGTTTAATTAGTAAAGACTACTTACTCACCACACACTTGCTTTCATATTGAGAGTTTTCTGCTTTTATGTATTTGCAGGGAGTGGTATTTATGCCCCAGATGGTCCGAGAGCATATCATTATAATACAGAAACAGAAAATGGTCACCTCTTGGTGACAGAACTGAGTTCACGCCCACGTCTGTCTCCCTCTTATCCTGCTGCTGTGAACTGGAAATTGTATGCCAGCAGCATCAAACAGCTTCCATCAAATAACCACCATTTCAGTGGAATTGTTTACCATGATCTCTTTTCCTTCACTGAACTCACTGAGCCTGAGGAAAATCTTACCATTTGCCAGAAGGACCTCTGTTGCCATTTGAGTTACAAGATGGCAGAGAAACAAAAAGAAGACATTTATGTTCTAGGTGCTTTTGATGGGCTACATATTGTGGAAGGAGAGTATTATTTGCAGGTAAAGTTTTTCTGTTCTTATTTGGACAAAGGGAGGGCTGTGATATTCTCATTTCACCTCCTTTGCGTTTGTCCAATTTTTGACTGTGGCAGTTTATGAGAATACATTGTTGGGCCCCCCCCACAAAACATTTATATTTTCTTCATGAGTCATTTTGACTTTATCAAGGATATTCCTCCTACTTTTCCATCTGTGATACAAATTATGAAAATCAAGACCTTGAGTTGATCCTATGCTATAACACTTTAAGAAGATTTCCATGTTTGCATACAAAAGAGGAGAGATCTCTAGAGTCTGTGCTGTCTCAAAAGGGATGCTCTTGTCACAACAGAGAGCTAGTTGCTGCTACGGATATTATCACTGTGCTAATCAGATGCTCTAACTTGTAGTTATTCAATAAAATGAAGAAATTATATGGGTATAACCTTTGTATTCACATGTATTCATTGTTTAAATTTCTATATGATGCTTTTTCTAATGTTCTACATCTTTATTATCTTCTCCTTATATCTTCACAGTATTCCCAGTAGAGTAGGCTAATATATATGACTTAATTTTATTTAGGAAACAGAGAAAGCTGAAGTAACTTACCCAGGTCACAAACTGTTCAACATCTCTGACTAAATGCAAATGCATTATGCAGGTATGCACACATAAATACACGGGTACACACAGACACAGTGATTTACTGTGATGCTGGTGAAGAACTATCTTATTACAAAGTTTCAAATGCGAAGTATCCACAGATCCCCTTAGTCTAAATAAAGGAGTAGATATATTGGATCATTCCTTCATCATGAGAGCTTTTCTTTCTATCAAACCCAGCTCGTGATTGTTTAAAGCTGAGAAGTAAGTTGCTTTTCTGTATCCTCTCCCCCACAGATATGCACGCTGCTGAAGTGTAAAAGCACAGACCTGAAAAGCTGTGGGCAGCCCGTGGAGACTGCTCAGACCAAGTTTGACATGTTCTCCCTGAGTGGCACGTTCGGCACTCACTACGTCTTTCCAGAAGTCCTGTACAGCGGGGTTCAGCTGGCCCCTGGGGAATTTGAGGTAACATCATACCCTTGCAGACTGTCAGACTTGCAACACAAATGGCCAAAAACTGCTGCAAGACACAGCAGCAACTTGGAAATTATCAATGTCCTCCATTTCAGTAATTGGCTTTAGTTCAAGGTAGCTTTTTTTCTGTTTAGTTTTCCTGATTGCATTCCTAGAGCATTGTTCACCACATCTGAGTAGGCTAGTATAGTCAGTCCATTTCTCTCATTCCTTTTGCCTCTGTCCAAATGATTGGAGCACCTATGGACTAAAGGCAAAATCCCAGATCAGTACCTACTTCCCCAGAAATCTAGAACAAGATGTTGCTCATGAGAGAAAAGTCTAATTTTTCTCAGACATTATGGTCCCTGTGTGAGTAAGAGACTCAGCTGTGCTTTGCTTTGTCTTTTTCAAGACAATTCTTAACTAGGTCTACATTAGTGAAAATATTATTTTTTATCTGTCATGCAATAATACTGCTTTGTTGATGTTTAATACTGCTTTGTTCCTGTTTATTTTACTTTTCCATAATTAGGTGCTAACCGATGGACGTCTGATAAGCCAGACTCATACATCTAGGCCAGTTTTGAGTGTGACGCTCTTTGGGAGGTGGTATGAAAAGGACCCACCACACACAGAACAAGCTTCACTGTAATTTTACTGCGGATCCTTTGAGATCTCATCTGTGTGTTCCTGTAATGCTAATTAATCATAATGTTAGTTAATGTTAATACCCGTAATTATAATGGCAGTCTCTATCTGAAGTTGTGCTATCTTACAACATAGTCATTGCACATTGATTTGTTGGCTTGATTTTGCAGCAAAAATAAATTACTATGCTGGGCAGCTCTGTATTTATTTTTGCGTGATATCTTTTGATTGTCATAGGCTTGACCTTGCTCTCACTGGGGATAATATAAAATAAACTCCTCTGACTTTAATGGTGTGGGATCCAAGCCCGTAGCAGTGGACTGCAGCCCAATAACAAAGCATTTTTAATTTAAAAAAAAATTTGGGGGGATTAGAGGTCTATCCTGGAACTTTGTTCAGACCCATGTCTAAACATGCCCTTTTTTAAACCAGAGATGAGTAGAAAGTCTGAAGGCAGATGAGTAAAATTTTAAAAGCTAACAGCTTTTTAAAAGCACAGCTAGACACAAACAGTCAAAGAGGTTCCTGCAGAGCATTGATGATAATTTCTTTACACAGGTGGTGGAGACGCCAACGAGGAGAGGTGCGCTGCTAGACCTTGTACTAACAAACAAAGAAGGTCTAGTTGGAGATGTGAAGGGTGGGGCAACCTTGGCTGCAGTGACCATGAGATGGCGGAGTTGAGGATCCTACGAGGAGGGAGCAGGGCAATAAGTAGGATCGCAACCCTGGAATTGAGGAGAGCTAACTTTGGCCTCTTCAGGGACCTACTTAGGGGAATCTCATGGGGTAGGGCCCTAGAGAGAAGGGGGGTCCAGGAGAGCTGGTTAATATTCAAGTATGACTTCCTCCAGGCTCAAGACGGGTGCATCCCTCTGAGTCAGAAGTCGAGCAAAGCGGGCAGGAGACCTGCGTGGATGAGCAAGGAACCCCTGCCAAAACTCCAAAAGAAGAAGGAAGTCTACAGAATGTGGAAAAGGGGACAGGCCACTTGGGAGGAATACAGGGACGCTGTCAGAGCGTGCAGGGATGCGACAAGGAAGGCTAAGACCCAGTCGGAATTAAATCTGGCAAGGGATGTCAAGGACAACAAGAAGGGGTTTTCCAAATGCATCAATAGCAAAAGGAAGACTAGGGACAATGTGGGCCCGCTGCTGAATGGGGCGGGTGCCCTGGTAACGAAGGATACAGAGAAGGCAGAGTTATTGAATGCTGCCTTTGCTTCGGTCTTTACTGCTAAGGGCAGTCCTCAGAAATTCCAGACCCTGGGGACAAGAGAGGAAGGCTGGAGAAAGGAAGACTCTCCCTTGGTTGAGGAGGATCAGGTTAGAGATCTTTTGTCCAAACTTGACATCCACAAATCCATGGGCCCCGATGGGATGCACCCACGAGTGCAGAGGGAGCTGGCGGATGTTATCGCTAGGCCACTCTCCGTCATCTTGGAAAGGTCCTGGAGATCAGGAGAGGTGCCTGGAAGAAAGCCAATGTCACCCCGGTCTTCCAAAAGGGCAAGAAGGAGGAGCCAGGAAACTGCAGGTCTCTCAGCCTCACCTCCATCCCTGGCAAGGTGATGGAACAGCTCCTCCTGGAGGTCATCACTAAGCATGTGGAGGACAAGAAGGTGATCAGGAGTAGTCAGCATGGATTCACCCAAGGGAAATCATGCTTGACCCACCTGAGAGCCTTCTATGACGGAATGACTGGCTGGGTAGATGAGGGCAGAGCAGTGGATGTTGTCGACCTGGACTTCAGCAAGGCTTTGGACACTGTCTCCCATCACATCCTCCTAGGTAAGCTCAGGAAGTGTGGGCTAGATGAGTAGAGGGTGAGGTGGCTTGAGAACTGGCTGGATGGCCGAGCTCAGAGGGTTGTGGTGAATGGCGCAGAGTCAAGGTGGAGGCCTGTGGCTAGTGGTGTCCCCCAGGGGTCAGTCCTGGGTCCAGTCTTGTTCAATATATTCATCCATGACCTGGAGGAAGGGACAGAGTGCACCCTCAGCAAGTTTGCTGATGATACTAAACTGGGAGGAGTGGCTGACACACCAGAAGGCTGTGCTGCCCTTCAGAGGGACCCGGACAGGCTGGAGAGGTGGGCGGAGAGGAACCTCCTGAAGTTCAGCCAAGGCGAGTGCAGGGGCCTGCACCTAGGCAGGAACAACCCCATGCACCAGTGCAGGCTGGGGGCTGACCTGCTGCAAAGCAGCTCTGCCGAGAAGGACCTGGGAGTGTTGGTGGACAACAAGTTAAGCATGAGCCAGCAGTGTGCCCTTGTGGCCAAGAAGCCCACTGGGATCCCGGGGTGCATGAGGCAGAGTGTCGCCAGCAGGTGGAGGGAGGTGATCCTGCCCCTCTCCTCAGCCCTGGGGAGGCCTCCCCTGGAGTACTGTGTCCAATTCTGGGCTCCCCACTACAAGAGAGACATGGCGCTACTGGAGAGAGTCCAGCGGAGGGCTACCAAGATGATGAGGGGACTGGAGCACCTCTGCTCTGAAGAAAGGCTGTGAGAGCTGGGCCTGTTCAGCCTGGAGAAGAGAAGACTGAGAGGCGATCTCATCAATGTGTGTAAGTATCTGAAGGGAGGGTGTTGAGAGGATGAGGCCAGACTCTTCTCCGTGGTGCCCAGCAACAAGACAAGAGGCAACGGGTATAAACTGAAGCACAAGAAGTTCCATCTGAACCTGAGGAAAAACTTCTGGACTGTGAGGGTGCCTGAGCACTGGAGCAGGTTGCCCGGAGAGGTAGTGGAGTCTCCTTCCCTGGAGATATTCAAAACCCGTCTGGATGTGATCCTGGGCAATATGCTCTAGGTGACCCTGCTTGAGCAGGGAGGTTGGACTAGATAATCTCCAGAGGTCCCTTCCAACCTCAACCATTCTGTGATTCTGTGATTTAATTTGGAAAAGAAAGAAAGCCTCAAAACACTGTTGCTTCAAAGCTTGATATTTAACTCAGCCCACACTGTTGTAATATTTTTTGTGTTGCACCCTAAATTATAGTTTGAGGACACTGCTTTTCCTGGCCACAGTTTTAAAGTGTGGAAAATGACCTTTCCACAAAACTAGTGAAAACTGTACCATCTTTTCTGAGCAGTCAGGTGGGTCCCTATCAATAATTCTCAGAAATTAGCAACTTCACAGGTACGTGTCTGTCTCCCAGTGAAATGGTTGCTCATGCTGACATGAGGCAGGGTCAGGAATTTGCAGGCAGGTTTTAGGAAAGGCTGGCTGATAGTTTGAACAGATTGGATGGACTTGCATGTGTGTGGGTGCAGGCACTGCACTGAAAGCAGAGTGTAGTTTCCAGAAAACGGCAACAACAACAAAATAACCAAAAAGGAGGTGTGTTTTGAAGTGGATTACTTTAGGTGGTATGGTTAAGTTGTCTATGTAGAGTTAAGTTTATTTTTTATTCTGAAAGTTTGTTTTGAAATAAAAGCAATGTTCACATTTAATCTGACAGAAATCATAAAAAAAGACTTAGTGGACATAAAATACTTTGTATTTGAATGAAATAAACAAAGTAAATGTTGTAAAAATCAGATTTTAGTTTGTAGATTGGTATTAAATTGTAACACAGTGCTGCAGTTCCGTAACAGTAATAAGAGAGAACACTCTTGCTTTGTATGGAGAAAAAGTCTCTGCCTCTACATTTTTATCTGAACCCTAGCATATGGTTTCCTGTTATACCTAAGCAACACAATCATGTGCTTTTGCTAAAAACGGATGGCTTCTGATCTCCCTGCCCCTGAGCGCATGCTCCCACTGCTTCTGTGAAAAGATTGCGTAGTTGTAGGTGTGTCCCTTCACACAGATTTGTCCAGGAAAAGATTAACTCCTCAGCTAAACAGTAGCTTTCCACAGAATCTCTCTCAGCACAAGAAGCAGGACAACAATTTGAAGGCAGACTACTTCTACAGCGAAGCTGATTTGACATTGGATTATATCCTGTTTGGCACAAGTAGGTCCTCAGATAGCCCTCATCTTCAGACAGTAGCAGAGGGAACAACACAGGGGTGAGAAGAAAGAGTGGACTGGGAGAACAGTGGTGTGAAAGGTAGTTGGAGCTCTAAAATGAACTTCCCCATACACTACCTATAGCCTGCACTGCTGTAGTTTCATAAGGTTTTATTCAGCAGATTTATTTTTTTAACCTGGGTTATTTCCTTGCTGCTGGGTGACCTCCTGGTTTGGCAGGCAGGAATGCCTCCGTCCAGCTGAAATGTCCCTGTCCTGGGCAGTGTGGGGCAGTGCTCCATCCCCTCTGCCTGTTGCTTTTTGTCCTTGGTCAGTCGCCTTCCCGGGCTGAATGTTTTCTTAGCTGTTCCTAAACAAGGGGACATTTACTGCTTCCTACTTCAGGCTTATGGCTAACTGTGGTTAATGTGACACAAGCCATATTTCAGTTGATGTGAAAATCAGAACTAATATAAAAAAAAAAAAAGGCTTCCAAGCTGCATTACTTCAGTTATCACTGAAATCTCTTTTGAAGTCTTTTAAAGGCTCCCATTTATGGCTCCTGAATAAGCATGCTATAAATAGCAAAGTACCCAGAAAAATACTCAGATTAGAGGCTGCAGATACTCAGATTATCAGATGCACATTGATTTTCATAATGCTTGAAACTCTCACTCAGTTCGTGCTGCTCTAGCAGGGAACTCTCTAGCTTTTGCTTTCGCGCACAGCACTTCCGGATTAGAAGAAACAGCTCTACAAGGAGAGCCTGCCGTAAGCAAAAGTCAGGCACCCTGTTCTGCTTCCTGCTATTCAGGAAAAACCTTTCCCAAATGAGAACACTGCCAGTACTGGAGTGTCTTTTTTTGTGGAAAAAGTCATAGGAAAATGTATTTGTATTGAACTGAACTAAAGGGTTAAAGGTGATGACTTCTTCAGTAAGCATATTTTTTCTGGGCAGGGGGGACATGAGCTGAGGCACAGCCTGGGGAACAGTTTGTCCTTCTGCTTCAGGCAAGTGGCAGCCTGGCAAGGAGGTTCTTGGAAAACAATCAAGCTGGCAGCTTACCTGACTGATTTCAAGGGGAAAACATTTCCTCCAGATGCTTATTTTCTTGTGGAAGTCTGTTGAAAAGTAATCTATAGCAAAACAAAAGCTATGCTTTAGCCTTTTCGTATAGTCAGATATCCTCAGGTAATACTTACAGCTATTCTACAGGTTAGTTGCTCCTGTTGTATTACCTATTGTAGTGTGAATGAAACCAGAGCTTATTTTTTCCTCCTAGCAAAAGATAATTTTGTGTAAAAACTGAGAGATGAAGCAGCTCAAAATGTAATCAAGTTCCTTAAAATATTTTTTAAAATTATTTTTATTATTATTATTCTTTAAAAGCTGGCTTAACTAAAAGTGAGGTTGATTTTTGTGCCCTTTTTATCAGTTTTGAAAGTTGTGGGAAGTATTTTGTTCTGTTTTAATTTCCATTCTGAAAGTCGGTGGGATAAAAGCAAGGGACAGTTCTAAGTACAGCGGGATAATGTAAAGACTTTGATCTAAAGAAACTCTGGGAAGCAAGCTACAAACAATGATGTGTAGCACAGGATTTGAGGAATGTAAAGACAGTGGAATAAAGCAAATGGTTCCTAGGGCCATCATTTTTGTCATTTGGACTTCACAAAACATTGCTCCAGGGGTGATACATCCACGCTTTACTTAGATATCAAAACTGAGCCAAAATGCACAGAAAAGTCTATCACAATGCCTATTAATAAAAAAAGAAAGTGCAGTGTAAAAGTGTGTTGAAATTGGTAGCAAAGAAAAACCTAACAATAGAATGCAGATAACTCTTTCTATTCACTTGTTTGGTAACTTATTTCGGTATTGTGCTTGGCTACTTAAGTTGCCAATTTTCAAGTATTTTGAGTTGCGATATCCTTACAACACAATGTGCTTTCCCATATTGCATCTCAGATGTTGATTCCAAGGTAATGCTTTAACAGATCAGCACTTTGTCCCTCCTTTAAGTTAAACTTTACCCTTCTTTTCTTTTATGTGTATGCTCCTTTGTCACTGTTTCTCTGACTGGGAGCTTTCCTAGGGAGTACAGGGCACGAGCCATGTGCACTTTCCAGCCTCTCATACAGGGCACAGTTTTCACCCTCTCAGTGCTCCAGGCTGTCGCCTGGGATAGCTTCACTGCGGTTGTATAGGAGCACTCGGTGATCCTGCTGGCGCTCGCCAACGAGCCTCCCTCTCCGGACGATGCTTTGGCACGATGCTTTTTGGACGGTGGTATGAAAAGGATCATCTGAAACAAGACCCACAGCCACCAGCCTTCCCCTGCTGTTACCATAACTGAAGCTGTACACCACTGACATCATGTCCAAATGAGACATGACATCATCGGCTAAAACGATCATAATTATGCTTCTTAATTCTGGTTGCACAAGCTTCTCCTCGGTGTGCTTTGCTTAGTAGTAGTGCGGCATTATTACTTTATTGCTACCACTTACTGAGAAGTAACTCTTTTGTACTATAGGCTTACTAATCTTTTATGAGTTTAAAATAGCAGTTGTTTAGCTCTGCTTTCTGTGCACAGTCTGTGGCACCTTGTAGCACAGAATATTGCACCGTAGAGGCAGATGAGGAGCTCCAGTCAGAGAGCCAACCCTGACCCAATACACTTCATTTAGGGAGCTGGAGACAATCTGGGAATGAAAATGTTGTCCAAACTGCAGTGTGGAATATCACTGCAGTGCACCATATAGCCCTTTCTATTTTTAAATGCAAATAGATATTCACATATGAAATAACATCCTCATACCATACGCATGTTGATCAAAAGCCATCTTCCCAACCTCAGACAATGCCTGCCTGACTCACAAAAGCTCAACATCTGCATCGCTAGATCCATGCTCTCTTAAAACCTTGTTCACTGTTGGAGTCAGCCCCTGCTTGGCCAAAGACTAATCTCATGCCAGCAAGGGAATGTTCAGTCAGATGCTCTTCCCATCAGTCCAGACTCACTGTGGACACTGTGCTTGTCGCCCACGTTTTGGGGCCAGGAACCTAGTGGATTACACTGCAAGTCAATTCTGGGGAAAGGATCTGGATTAAAGGGAGACTATGGCGCAAGTGGAAGGAGGGCACTGAGCTTTCACCTTGCTGGTGAAAATTCCACATTTCACCAATATGGAAGGTATAGAGGAGGAGCACGTTTCCAGCCTGGGAAGCAGGAAGCAGCTCCTTCAGGCCTGCTCACTGTAGGTACAAGTCCTCTGGCTAAGGGAATGTGTGTGTAAGCAATATATGATCCCACATCCTGAATCTAGTTATTATTTTGATTTCAGGATTTGGTTGAAGGCCACTGCTGTCTAGTTGAGGTATATTTGTACCTGTCCAAAAAAATTTGAATATTTTTCCTTAGAAGACTGGCACGAGCCGATATTGTGCTGAATTTCTTTTACTGCAAAGATTGCATAACGTTTATCATTGTGAAATGTGTTATTGTGTGGAATGAGTCAAGCACGCGGAAAGCAATCGTACAGAAATCTGCCCATCCATCCACATACCAAAGCACTGTGTATAAAGACAAGTTTGCACATACCGCTGACAACAATAAACACTTCTCTCAGGGGTAGTGAAGCAAAGGAGGACCTAAAGAAGGTAAGAGATTTGGGCAACCAGACACAAGTCATTATTGTGCACATGCAGCTTTAACTTTAAGATTTCTGGCAGTGGTGACCTGCAGCTGAGACTGATGGAGGTTGCATTAGTCAAAATTTAGAAACTATGACTCCTGTTCATCATGCTGTTCCAGCAATGATCTTTGGGGATCTTTTCAGGGCTCAGTTACTGGGTGGTGTGCTGATGGGTTTGCTTAGAGTAAGAGCCTGCCTGATACCCGCCCTCCGAAATGTGGAGCTGGCCCTGAGCCCCTGCAGCCCTGCGCTGGCTCTGTGCTGAGCGAGCTTGGATGTGAACAGCAGCAGCACAGAGCTCGGCACTGGCTGCCTGCCTCTAGCTGCCCTGCCTGCATGAGTTTGGCCAGGAAAGTGTCTGCACTGGATTTTGCTGAGATTTCTCAAAACTCCTCTGGCTCGTTTTCCTGCTGTGACCTGGGCTTGCCTTCAATTCACTTCACTGTAGCAATTCCTGTGTTGCTTTGGTCCTGTATCCATGCCTGTATCGTTCTTAAATCTGGCAGGGGACGCGTTTCCTCAGCTGCACCCAGTGGTGACTGCTCTGCCTGTGCTGTAACGCAGAATTGCTCAATGTTTGCAGCTCTCCTGCCCCTTGATGCCCCGAGACTTTCCGGACATGGCGATTGCATCACTTGGTGTCGGCTTTCTGGCACTGGGGAATTCCCAATTTCATGCAAGACTTTTCTTAATAAAATCACCTGTCTTTGCTTGCCCCGTCCTCATTTGGAGTGACTTCCAGGCTTCAGATATGGGTCTTTGTAAAGGTCATGCCTCTGCTGCGGTTTTTATCCTGTCTGTTCTTGAGGCCTGTGCCCTGGACAGCTACATTGCAGCCGTCTATGAGCACAATGTCATCTTGTCAGAGGACACTGAAATACCTGTTTCTCCTGAGGATGCCTTCAAAACAAAATAAGATTTCAGGGTGAAATTGCACAGTAAAGAGGGAGATATTGTTGGGATGAGGAATATTTTCCTTGATTTCTTATTGAACAGCAAATATTATTAGCCAGGTTATGTCAGTTTACCCTCAGAGATAGTGCGAGATCAGAGATACAGTTCTAACAGCAGATCTTTTATGAAGAAATGGAGGCTATGGTAGTAGTGTGCTATTTGCAAAGCAGTCACTGTGCAAAATTTGCTTTTCATATCAAAAAATAGTAAAAAAATCTGTATGAAGTTTAATTCATTTTCACAAAGTAGATACATATTTCAGGTCGAGACATAAAGATTAACACAGTTCAAAGGTTAGTGTAAATCACATCATGAACCTATGAGGGAGGACACTCTTGGGGCAGTTGCTGCAAGTATAATAAGTTCTTCGCCAAAGGCAAGAGGCATGGCAGGTCCATATGTCTCATATCTAGAAAAGGTATAATCTTCTCTCTGAAGTATGAGAACCGTACTTTGTGCTGCTTGTCTACCTTCCCCTCCAGCTGGATTTCTAAGTGATAGAGGACACTCACAGAGAAAATAGTCAGCCCTAACCATGCGAGTCTGGACATGTGAGCCCAGAGATCAGGTTTGGAAGCTTGAAGAGGAATGTAAAAATAGGTTTTGCAAGCACTATTTCCAGGAAGACTGTTATAGACCAATATTGTTCCAGAATGCCCTCTTAGCCTTTTATTTCCCATCAGCATTTTGAATTTAAAATGACACGCAATTCCTAGAAGTGATTCTTAGACTTCTTGCCATGAATGAATGCTCTCAAATGTTGACGGTATAACATTGTACCTTCCCAGATTGTTTAATAGATGATTATTTCCAAAGCGAACTGTTGAAAACTTTACTCCTTTTTCTATTCGCTTTATATACCCCATGCCCATTCCCAGGAACCACAAGGCACGAGCCATGCTCGCTTTCCAGCCTCTCGTACAGGGCACGGTTTTCGCCCTCTCAGTGCTCCAGGCCGTCGCCTGGGATAGCTTCACTGCGGCTGTGTACGAGCACTCGGTGATCCTGCCGGCGCTCGCCAACGAGCCTCCCTCTCCGGACGATGCTTTGGCACTGATGAACAAAAACATGGACATCTTGGAAGGGGCCATCAAGGAAGCCGCCCGGCAGGTACTAGATGTATTATTAGCACTATCAGCTTGCATTTTCCCTTCTGCTGATTCTCCTGGTTACCTGGTGAACTCTTAACGGAGCCTGTCCTGCCAGGGTGCCCACATCATTGTGACTCCTGAAGACGGCATTTATGGCTGGCGTTTCACCAGAGAAGCCATCTACCCCTACCTGGAGGATATTCCTGATCCAGAGGTGAACTGGATTCCCTGCACTGATCCCAAAAGGTGAGTCCTTCTGCAGTGATTTATGTGGTTTCAAACTGGTGTCTCACAGAGCAGTGAGCTGTTCTCAATGAATGTGTAAGAACTGCTAATGCTTTTGATATCAGGGAAAGTTTCAATAATAGTTGCATAATATGATATCGAGGTAAGCTGCATGATAAAATATGTAGCATATCCACGACCAATTGAAAAGGGAACTCTTTTTTTTAAAAAAAGTATGTTCCAAATAAGACACCATAAAGAAAAATTCCTTAAACAACATACAGATTTTGGGTTGCTAAGTGTAGAAGCTTTTTCTCGGCATTTAGAAAAGCTTTGTTGCCAGAATATGCCACTTCATATTATGGTTTCATTTTTTTCCACACTATTTTGACTAGAGCTAATTGAAAATCTTGTAACAAAAGTTTTTGATTATTTATTCATGTATTTACTTCTTGCTGGCAAATGCTATGCTCAAATAAAAGCATGCATAACATTTTTGTGGAAAACTAGTTTCTGAGCAACTAATAATGGAATGATGAGTTCACTAGTCAAAGTCCAAATTTCTGCATGATGAAACCCTGAAACTTCAAATCTTAGCTTTTCACAATTAAGATAAGATAAGGTCCTAATTTCTGGAGTATCTGTGCTCTGAAACATGATCAGTCATTCGAGTATCATGTTCCAGCAGCGACATGACCACCTACAGCTGAGCACTGGACTTCATGTCCCTACATCATGAAAAGTACTGGAGTCATAGTCCCAGCTATGGTTGTCTGCCCTTTTTACATATGCAGGCTTGATAATGAGGTCTTAAGACCATAGTATTATATATGTGAGGATGTTCCTCAATGGATTCAAGATGAAGATTAACAGTGTGGAGTGAGTGCTGGGAGAGGTGCACATTCTGTGCTTTTTAAAACTGAGGCATAAGTAACTTAAGTATACATCGCCTCTCATTGAATGTGTGTGTGGTGGCAAGCAGGTCTAAGTACATTTTTGTTCCAGTTCCTAATGCATATAGGTTTGGGGAAAGTAGATCTGTGCATTGCACTGCAAGAAGAGTGCTGTGTCCAGGGATGGCCTGCTCTGTACATAGCAAGTGTATTCACAGAGCAGTTCAGAGGCATCCTGCGAGCCTCCAGGGGTATTTCCTTCCGGGTGCTGGTGGGAGGGCTCCTATGTCTGCCCCAAGCCCATGCTGTCTTGGGGCAGGATCAGAGATGCCGCCAGGGGACCTTCTACACTCCACCCTCTATTTGTTTGTCTTTTTTTTTTCTCTTTTGTCTAAAACACATTAGATTTGCTCCTGCACCAGTGCAGGAACGACTCAGCTGCATGGCCAGGAATAACTCTATCTATGTGGTGGCAAACATTGGAGACAAGAAGTCGTGTAACTCCAGTGATCCCAGCTGCCCCAGAGACGGTCGCTATCAGTACAATACTGATGTTGTCTTTGATTCAGAAGGGAAATTAATAGCACGTTATCATAAGGTAAGAAATGGTTTTGGAAAGCTGGGACCTATTTTTCCACAGCTTCCAAAATATATCCTTTTAAAAGTGAATTTAATTCCATTTATTATCCCATGGCAGTTGCCCTACCTCTTTTTTTTTCTTGCTTTTATTCATAATTTAAAAGAATATCTCTTTTGCTGGAAGGCATTGACTCTAAACCTGTATTTACTGTGATATTTCTAAAAGCAGACTAGAATGAAAAATGACTGCTCAGGTCCAATTTAGTGGCAGATATTTTTAGCTGACTTCCTCAGTTTATTAACTCCCTTTTACTGGAAATCCTGCTGTTTGAGCAAGGGGGGGGGGGGAAAAAACTTAAATTTTCAGTGCCAGCTTTGCCTCAGACTATTCCTTCATATTCCAGGAATTTAAATGTTAGCTGCCTCTCATCTTACAGGAATAGTCTGATTTGAGGCAGACTGGCCCTTTTCTGTCTCCCTCCCCTCCCCCAGTGATGTTTCGTTTCAGCCCAATTTTTGCTTAACAGGAATTATTTGGATATGCTGGGAGTAAAAAGAGATGACTGAATTGAAACAATTGTACCCAGTGAAAGTATCTTTTCTTTTTTCCAGTCTTATGTACCTGTAGGTACCTGCAAGGTACATCAAAGTTGTTTGGGCTTAGTGTGCCAGATATCAAACATGCTGGCAAGGACAGTCTGAAGTCAGTTGTTTATTTAATGCACTTTGGACTCGTTATTTCACCTAGTTTTTCATGGATGTTGCCAAGGTATTTGTTTCTGAGCAAAGCAGGTGAGGGAAAAACTTACAATTGCTGAAGTGAAGTCTCCCTTGTGCCAGCCAGGCACAGCCCAACTTGGAGCTGGGTTCCAAGTTCAGGTTTGAAATACTGCACCAGTAAACATGAACCTGCTTACTAGCACGTAACCTGCTTTTGGTTACGTGTGTTTCTTGTCCAAGTGACTTGGACAGTAAAAGGACTCTAAGTAAAGGCAAACCTTAAGGGAGAATAAAAGTTGGAAGGAAAACGTTGCACTGCAGAGAACCTCTCATGCTTGGATTTTTCTGTTGGCTGAGACCACCTGCCCCCTTCCCACCATTGCAACCTTTTTCTTTTCTGTTTCGGGTCTCACTGTAATATCTCACACTTCTTCTTGGACCTGTGTGCTTCCAATCCTTCCATGCATCTCTGCATCAGGGTCATCAATTCTGTTTCTTTTCTTTCTTTCCTCTGCATACCTCTTCTATTATTATGTCTCTTCTTTGTGCCTTTTGGGTTGTCAGAATTTTAAAGAACATGGGGAGGCTGAAGAGATTATTTTCATGGGTGTAGCAGGTGGCAAATCAAAGTCAAAAAATCTGCAGATACCAAGCTGCTTTTCTGTCTAGATGCCAGGACAATATCTGTCTCCCCATATTCACCTTTTGGGTGCTGTAGTGATCATCCAATCTTAGCCTGACTTTCTACATATGAAGGCTTCAAAAATAGCTTCAGCAGATTGAAAAAAGCTTCTTTAGTCATTCTGAATAGTTTTATGCAATGACACCAGGATATTGCAGTAGGTGTCTTGTAATTGTTTTCTCTCTGTCTCTCTCTAATTTTTTTTTCTTCCTTTTCCCTACAGTATAACCTCTTTATGTCAGAAACTCAGTTTAATATCCCTAAAGAGCCAGAGACTGTCACTTTTGAGACACCCTTTGGGAAGTTTGGCATCTTCACTTGTTTCGACATACTTTTCCGTGAGCCTGCGGTGGTCCTGGTGAGCAAGTTACAGGTGGACACTGTGCTGTTTCCAACTGCTTGGATGAATGTCTTGCCATTTTTGACTGCTGTTGAATTTCACTCTGCCTGGGCTATGGGTATGGGTGTCAATTTACTTTCAGCAAATACACACAACACTGGCTTGGCAATGACAGGTAATTAATTTTAAGTGTCTGAAAAATCTTTGTAATCATGAGTCTTTATTCTCTGTTCTACAAGGTTCTACAAGGTGATTTTTTTGCTCTTATAATCCATTTA
Source organism: Struthio camelus (assembly GCF_040807025.1). Taxonomy (NCBI): domain Eukaryota; kingdom Metazoa; phylum Chordata; class Aves; order Struthioniformes; family Struthionidae; genus Struthio; species Struthio camelus. Next base: position 72,057,850 of record NC_090944.1, on the reverse strand, counting down.
TTTGGAAGCTGAAGACTTCAGTCATGACATTTTAAACCCGAGGAGCATTATCCCAACTAATGCTATATAAGGCACAACAAAATTCATGGTATCTTCTTTTCTCCTCCCTAGCTTCTTAGGGACTTCCTTTCCTTCTTTTACTATCTCTAAGCAAGCTGTAAGTTAAGCTACTGCCCCTTTTATCTGAGTAGAAACTTCTGAAACTTAGGCTCTGTTCATTGCCACCCGTGATCCTGCTATTAAATGCAGAATTCTAAATATACTTGCAAACCCAGTGCATCATTCCGTTTATTCTGGCCAAATGCAAGATTTGTTTGTAGCTATATTTAACATAGTTGTGGAAAAATTATTAAAAACAAGTTTTCAGGCCTGTTGTGGAAATGCTGCTAATAACATTGCATCTTTTAATAGGGCGGCACTGTGTTTTTCTAGAGCTTAGCTTATGGGATAATATATTTTAACCAGGCAAGTATCTTTACTGTGTTCTGAAATCGCAGTATTGCCTGGGGCTTCATGTTTGAAATGCCTAACAATTCGCTGCTTGTTATCCATATTATGTGACTGAGGGGCAGAGCTCTTCGGCAATATAGGGTGTGACATATGTTTCCTTGTAGGTGCATTGATTTCCCTCCCTCATTTGACACTGGTCAGGTGCGGATTCCCCATACAGGGAGCTCTCAACTGGTATAAACTGGGCTACAGAGCTGCCATATCCTTCCATGTCTATCAGGAGAGGCCTGTGACACTTGCATGTGTTTATGTTTTGGACATTCTCAACTAGTGGATGATCCTTTTACATCAGCAAACCCAGAACAGAGGAATTCTCATGCAGCTCTGTATAGGAGAAAAGAGAATTGGGGAGGCTGTAAATAAAACCATAAGGTACCCCTCTGCCTTTTGGCTACACTAAGCAGACCTCATGTGGAGACACAAATGGTATTCTTTGCCAAAGTATGATCTCTGTGCATTGAGTTGTTACAGTTCTGCTTTGAGGACCCTAACATTTCCGCAGTACTTATAAAATGGTGAATATATTAGCAATGGGGCAATTAAGAGGACAATATGAAATGTCTGATTCTTTTTGAACTCAAAATTGTTTTCTCCTCAGGAAGTGGTATTTATGCACCAGATGGAGCCAGAGCATACTATTACAATATGAAAACAGAGGATGGTCACCTCCTTGTTGCTCAACTCAGTTCACACCCTCGCATTTCTCCTGCCTACCCTCCTGCTGTCAACTGGAGCTCGTATGCTCAAAGCATCGAGAGATTCTCACCAAATGACCATGATTTCAGTGGGCTCATCTTCCATGACAGGTTCACTTTCACTGAGCTCACTAAGCCGGAAGGGAATCTCACAGTTTGCCAGAAAGTCCTCTGCTGTCACTTGAATTACAAGATGGCAGAGAAACAAGAAGATGAAGTTTATGTGCTGGGTGCCTTTGATGGGCTTCATGTGGTTGAAGGACAATACTACCTCCAGGTAATGATTCCTTTTTGGGGCTGTTATTCTAGAAAGCTTCTTTAAAGGGAAAAATCTTCAGCTTCGGATGGGGATGGGGACTTTCTTCTTCTGTTCTGCAGCCCTGGAGTCCTATTTGTCAGCAATGGGAAGCAGTTACTGAAATGTCTATTTAGCTTTAAATCCAGCACACTCCTTCCCTCGCCTCCCTAAAGATCGGAAAAGGTTGTAGGTACCATTATAGGGAGCAAAAGGGATAAATATTAGAGTGACATGTTGGTCCAGATCTACCTGAGTTCCTGCCTCCTATTTTTGCTAACAGTTGCACTATTTATACAACTCTTACAGGAGCATACACTTGTGGACAACAGCAAGATGACATCTGAGCGGTCACCTCTCCTCCTTCTGCCTCTGCATAACAACCGTGAGGCTGGCGACCCCACCCCAGAGGACATGCTGGTGGATCTTTCACCTGGTCCTCAGGGTGCTTGAAACCCCCACCCACCGTGTCTGCCTCTGACACTGAAACGTGTGCAGACATCTGCGTTTGCACAGCAATCACCTGACAGAGGAAATCTGGCATCTTCGTCTTCTTCAGCTCTGTGGCAGTGGAGAGGTCTCTAAACCTCCTTCAAATTCCCAGAGGGCGCTGGCTCCTTCTTTTTTTTTTTCCTTTTTCCTTAGGCAGGCAGGAGTATCTGTAGGAAGTGTTTGGAATCTCTCCCCACAGCCTCTCCCCCCCAAAATCACATCCATCTTTAGGAGTTACTTTGATAACCACGAGGTAGGGGAGCTCTTAGCCAGCTAATAGCTCATCTGATGCATTCAAGAAGGTAGCTTGAATAGAATCAGTGTTCTTGGTGGGCTTGCCTGGACAATTTATTTCAGTGCCTATGGAAGAGGGGGCAGATGGTCCCTACCAGGACTGACTGTTCTAGAGAAGGCGGGACTTGTCCTTTTTCCCCTCAGTAATGTTGTCCTTTTCCTTAGAGCAATCTGAGAGAATCAGAATCTTTATTTCTGCTCATTTGCACTTCCACAGGAAACCATGTTTGCTGATGAACAGTACATTTGATGTTTACAGAGAGGCTTTTTTGGCCCCCTAATATCTGGCACAAAAGTAGACCAGCTCCTCCATCCCCTGACAACGAAGCCAGCCAATATCCTTTAAGTCTTCACAGGAGTGCTAACCCCATGGTTTGTTCCTTCACGCTTCCCTTTAGCATCTATCAAATTAAAGCTGGAGAATTAACCCCCGTGACCAAAGTATAGTCGGTCTACATTACCAGCACTATTTTCCTCTGTGTGCTGCAACTGCTAACACAAAGGTGTGACAGGCCATGCTTGCTTCATTACTTGGACAGCTGTTCACCAGGAGTTGGATGGAGATAATCAAATCCAGTCTTCCCATCACCTACGAGACCATCTCCTGGGTTCTCATTAGCAACATGTACAAATGGCAGTAAAAGGTCTCGAGTTTGCAGTTGTACAATGGACTTATGAGGAGATCTGTTTCATTTGTTTCATTTTGTTCCAAGTTTCCACCCACAATCTCTCCTTAAGACATGTGAAAAGGGAGTCTTCATAGAAAAGAATTGGAAGAATTAGTGGAAGTGACAGGACTGGCCTTCAGGCATGAAAGAAATTGCTCCAGCAGTGCTTTCACCAGCGACTAAGGTCATTTCTATCTCCTAAAGCGGTGTAGTTCTGGAACATGTTCCAGTCAGATCAAGGGGTGAAAAAATTAAGCTACAACTAAAAGGAAGTTGCCTTAGGATTATGAAAGATATCCTGTGGCAATCACCTGCTCTGTCACACACTGGATTTGATGACACAAGGGTTTCCTACCCGGAGTGTGTCCGTCTTGCTAAATATGTTGTCTTTTTCTCTCCCCCACAGATATGCACGCTGCTGAAGTGTAAAAGCACAGACCTGAAAAGCTGTGGGCAGCCCATGGAGACTGCTCAGACCAAGTTTGACACGTTCTCCCTGAGCGGCACGTTCGGCACTCACTACGTCTTTCCAGAAGTCCTGTACAGCGGGGTTCAGCTGGCCCCTGGGGAATTTGAGGTAATGGGATGCCCTTGAGCTGTTTCACCTTAGGTTCTCTGGGGCTTAGTAAGGGAGTAAGCTGTCTCAGAAAAGCCAAAGAAAACTTGCTCGTAGTGAGGAGTCCGATTTATTCAATGTCCGCCTAACGAAGTCACTGGTTTCCGTGAGCAATAGGGTTTGACGTACCTTCTCATTGTTTTGTCACATCTTTGTAAGCTTTTAACTTGTTCCTATGAGTACTCCTCCTTATCCTTCTCTTATCTTCTTCAATTAGGTGCTGAGTGATGGGCGTTTGATAAATAAGATAGGACCAACAAAGCCAGTCATCACTGTGACGCTTTTTGGACGGTGGTATGAAAAGGATCATCTGAAACAAGACCCACAGCCACCAGCCTTCCCCTGCTGTTACCATAACTGAAGCTGTACACCACTGACATCATGTCCAAATGAGACATGACATCATCGGCTAAAACGATCATAATTATGCTTCTTAATTCTGGTTGCACAAGCTTCTCCTCGGTGTGCTTTGCTTAGTAGTAGTGCGGCATTATTACTTTATTGCTACCACTTACTGAGAAGTAACTCTTTTGTACTATAGGCTTACTAAACTTTTATGAGTTTAAAATAGCAGTTGTTTAGCTCTGCTTTCTGTGCACAGTCTGTGGCACCTTGTAGCACAGAATATTGCACCGTAGAGGCAGATGAGGAGCTCCAGTCAGAGAGCCAACCCTGACCCAATACACTTCATTTAGGGAGCTGGAGACAATCTGGGAATGAAAATGTTGTCCAAACTGCAGTGTGGAATATCACTGCAGTGCACCATATAGCCCTTTCTATTTTTAAATGCAAATAGATATTCACATATGAAATAACATCCTTATACCATACACATGTTGATCAAAAGCCATCTTCCCAACCTCAGACAATGCCTGCCTGACTCACAAAAACTCAACATCTGCATCGCTAGATCCATGCTCTCTTAAAATCTAAAACGTTAAAGTTCTCTTACAACACTGCTGGCAAATATTGCGATTCCTCAGATGCTGATGCTGGCCACTTGTGCCCTGTGATAGTTCAACTGCCTGGAGAAGCTCCCACGCCAGTAGAAGTGTAGGAAAGGGGGATGTTTATAGGAAACAGCTCAGGTCCCTATGCCCCAATAGCAGCACTGTGCCGTGAAGGGAAGTTGTCACTCCAAGCTTTGGAAGGAGCAGTCAGGCAGGAGAGGGAAAAGCCACCGTGAGCTCTGGTAGAGGCTACCCCACAACACAGAAGCCTTTGCTCCTGTCACCCCATGGATATTGGGTAGGCAGTTAAGGCTGATCTCATCTCGCCTTGTCCGGAAAGAGCCTTGGAGCAGGAAGGCTCTTTCCTTGGCATGAAACCCAGAGCGTCCTACTAATTCTGTGTGCAAAAGAGGAAAGAAAGGTGACGTCCTTGAGGCACAAGACATGATGGAGTCACAGCCACAGGGGCAGTTCTTACCTTGACAGCTATGCATCAACCGAACCGTGAGCGGTCACAGAAAGATCCTCTGTTTCTGTACCAGTGAGCTGCTGCCCCTATCTTCCTCAGTATTTGGTGAGAACGAGACAGGCAGGGTCTCGGGCAGGATCTGGCGAAGGTCCCTGGGCCATCCCTGCGTGCTGGGAGTGGGGCTGGCAGCACGCCTCCCGCCGCAGCAGTTCGCCTGTCCCATGGTGCCGCAAGTGGGCACGTGAAGCAGTGTGCCCGTGCCAGGCAGTGCCACTGCGCTGGGAGCCTGTGTCTCCCCACGCTGCCCCGCGCTGGCACAGAGCCGCACTGCGGGACGGACGCTGGTGGCCGCGGCCGAGGTCACTGTGGGTGCTGCGGCGGCACATTGTGATGCGGCGGCTGGGCCACGGGGCAGCTCCGGGGCCACGGGCAGGGCTCTCCCCGGCCACCCGGGGCCTCCAACGCCCCAGGATTTCCTTTTTTCACAGGCAGCAGTTGAACTGGTTGCTGGGTGCCTGCCTTTTCCTTCTTGACTGTCAATCTGAAGCCAGCACACTCAAAAGCCTCTGTCCAACCCACCTCCTAAGCGTGTGGCTCAGATGCTTGGTCTAAGGCTGCTGCATCTTCTTACGTACCTGGAGATCCTCTTCTCCATCAGCTACGCCATCCTCGGTGCTTGAGCCAGAGGGACTTGGCTCCCGTAATTACGGCCTATTCCTGCAAGTTTGCACTCCACTGCTCTGCTGGTCCCACTGACCTCTGAACCCTTCAGAGCGGTCGCCTCTCCTCCTTCTGCCTCTGCATAACAACCGTGAGGCTGGCGACCCCACCCCAGAGGACATGCTGGTGGATCTTTCACCTGGTCCTCAGGGTGCTTGAAACCCCCACCCACCGTGTCTGCCTCTGACACTGAAACGTGTGCAGACATCTGCGTTTGCCCAGCAATCACCTGACAGAGGAAATCTGGCATCTTCGTCTTCTTCAGCTCGGTGGCAGTGGAGAGGTCTCTAAACCTCCTTCAAATTCCCAGAGGGCGCTGGCTCCTTCTTTTTTTTTTCCTTTTTCCTTAGGCAGGCAGGAGTATCTGTAGGAAGTGTTTGGAATCTCTCCCCACAGCCTCTCCCCCCCAAAATCACATCCATCTTTAGGAGTTACTTTGATAACCACGAGGTAGGGGAGCTCTTAGCCAGCTAATAGCTCATCTGATGCATTCAAGAAGGTAGCTTGAATAGAATCAGTGTTCTTGGTGGGCTTGCCTGGACAATTTATTTCAGTGCGCATGGAAGAGGGGGCAGATGGTCCCTACCAGGACTGACTGTTCTAGAGAAGGCAGGAATTGCTACTTGTCCTTTTTCCCCTCAGTAATGTTGTCCTTTTCCTCTGTCTCCGTAGCGGTGAGCTGCTGCCCCTGTCCTCCTCAGCATCTTGGTGAGAACGAGACAGGCAGGGGACGTGAACCTCCAGAGGTGATGCGTGGCCCCCAGTCTCTTGGTGGGCACTGCTCCCAGGAGACAGAGTGATGAGCCCAAGAGCTGGTGCGTGAGGTTGAGGTGCTTCCGCACAGTCGGGCTCTGCGGACCCCGGGCCTGACTGGGCCTGACTTCAGCGTTTGGAGGTGCCGAAGGCGGTGGCCCGAGGGAGGCGGGGCTGCCGCAGCCCCAGCTCCCAGCTCCCAGCTCCCAGCTCCCAGCTCCCAGCTCCCAGCTCCCAGCTCCAGCCAGCAGCCAGGCTGAGCAGCTCTTCCCAACAGGCACCCACACACAAAATGCCCACGCACCTAGACAATTCACAGCGACACATGGCTGGCCACACACATAAACACAGACTTGGCTCAGATCCCCTGCTCCCTCCAGGAGCCAGCTCGCAGACCCTCGCTCTCTCCGGTCTCCAGCCCCCGCGGCCGCCTCAATGCCGTCCCCAAAGCCTCTTAGCCTACTTGCTGGCCGGTCTGGCTTGAAATTTGCTAGCAATCGCACACTGACAAACGGATCCTCCCGCGCTCCACGTGCTGCGCCAGAGGCGCACGGGGACCGTGGCCCCCGCTGCGACACCCCGTCGCTGGCACGTGCCCCTCCAGCCACACACAGGCACACAGAACAGAGAGTCTCCCCACCCAGGAAAATAGTTAGAAACGGACGGCATTTAATGCGAAGACGGGAGCGCGGCCAGGCTGCTCCTTTCTCCAGTGAGGGGATTTGGTTCCCTCTCCTGTCCCTGTTCCCCTCTGCTCCTTTGGCCGTGTGGAGATGAGAGCCTTGTAGCACAGAACCCGGCAAACCGTAGCCCTTGGGATTCCTTCAGGAGCCAATTGCCCAGGCCTGCCTGCCAAGGGCTGTAACGTTTTGGCTGCCGTGTCTGCGAGCATCACGGTTTCGGCAGCGACAGGCTCTTCGAGGGCTGCAGCTGGCGCTGGCACCTCCGAGCCCTTGGCTCCAGGGAAGGCTGAGCCAGGGCCTTCCTCTGGCCCACGTAAAACCTCTTGCTGGACAGCAGGGCAGTAATGGACATCACCTCTCACAGCTGCCAGGGTGCCAGAGCCTCCTACTTCTTGGCCTCCTCTTTCCACCACTTGCTCCGCTTCGTTTTCTTCCGTCTGAACGCCTTCACAGCCTGAGGTTTCGAGGACTTCTCGTCCTGCTTCCACAGGCTCTTCTTCAGCTCCGCTGCCTTGTGTTTCACGTTTCTTCCGACTTCTGTCAGGGAGGACAGCGCTCCCGGTGCCAGTGATAGCCATGCCTGATGATGCTCAGGCAGACAGGTCGTCTCCTTCAAGCTGTGCGGGGGCTGCAGGGACAGAGCCTGCTGAGTCCCCACTGAGGACGGCATCTTCCAGTTTGCTACCCTCACTATTTCCACGCTGCGAGGGTGTTTCGGTTTGGAGGACGGCACCTTGTATTGTGCCGCCTGCGGTCTCATCGCTCTGGGGAAGCCCTTCTCTTGTTGTTCTTTCTGCGCTTGGGGGTTCCAAGATGGGCCCTTTCGCAGCCACCTGCACGCAAGCCCCCTCGGTCACACTCTGCCCGGCCGCTGCCGCTGCTTCTGAGCCAGTTGTTTCTGGCGTGAGGGCAGAGGCTTGCATCTCCTTCTGCACGGCCAGCTCGGCAGCGGGCACTTCTGTGCTTTGCAAGGCAGGCAGCCCAGGCTCTCCCTGCGGGGGTGCCGCCTCACCAGGAGCTCCTTGAGCCCACGCTTGGTCGCGGGAGTCCAAGGCAGGAGTTTCCTCTTCTGCCTCAGGTGTGCCAGGGACCGCAACGACAACTGCTTCTGTGCGCTCCGGTCCCTCGGGGAGGCTGTCGCTCCCGCCTTCCAGCTGCACAGCCACTTCACTTGCAGCCGCTGCAGTGCCTGCAGGCCCCAAGGCAGAGGTGCCGCCGCCGTCCCCGTTTTGCGCCTGAGGAGAGCGGGAAGAGGAATTGGGAAGAAGGCACACGCAGCTAGAGGAACGAAGGGCAGCCAAAAAGAAGGGACAGGCGGCAGCACCCACACCAAAGACAAGGCCAGGAAGAGATGCTGCTGGGAAGGCAGGGAAGAGGCCAGGAGCACATCAGCCACCACCGCTCCTGCACATGTGAAGCGCAGGGAGTGGAGCCGTTTCTGGCCTGCCTTTGCAGAGGGGCCTCAGCCACAACTGCCTCTCTGCCTGGGGCTGAAGGTACCCTCAGGTATGTGCCCCACAGTATCGTAGGACCTCTTCCGTCGCGCTGCTCTGGGCAGGAGCCTGAACGGCAACTGGTGCTGCACCTCTGGCTTCCAACACTCCACCTCCCACCTCCTTTCCTGCAGGAAGCGCAGCCACCTCACTCTGCACACACGTGCCTCAGCGGCAGCTGCTTCAGCACTTTCTTTGGCATTTGCACAGTTACAACCATACTTCCTTAGAGTCTTGCCTTTCTGGGCTGCAAATCATGTCGATGCTCACAAGGACCATTCGGGCCGGCCTGCGTTGCTCTTCAGGACTCCTACCTTCTCCTCTTGGCCCTGCTTCTCCCGCTCCTCCAGGCGCTGTGGCTCAGCACACCCTGCACAAGGCAGTTCCCCATCCGCCGCCTCAAGTGGCTGCAGCTTGGCCAGCTCTTCTTCTTCTTCCCGCTGGATGGCCGCAAACGCTTTCTCCATCGCTTTCTCAACCAAGTCTTCCACGAGGGGCTGGACCTCAGCATCAAAGTCGAGCTCGTGCAGCTGGGTGTCAGTGGGACACAGAGAAACCACTTGAGATCACCGTCATCCTTAGCCTCTTGGCAAGGAGAAGTGCAGGTGGCGGCCCCTATGTCAGCTGTGGCAGGAGGCACAAACACAGGCGCGGGCTACACGACCGGTGGGCCGGCGGGAGACTCAGCCTGTCGCATGGACGCGGCAACACCACACACCTCCTTGCAGCCACCTTGGCAGCTGCCAGGAAGAGGCCGAGCGCTCCCCTGCACCTCCTCTCTGCTCACCTCTGCCTTCCCAACCCCGCTCGGCCTGCAGGGCTATCGCTACGGGGGAGAGCAGCACTGCCCAGCACTGCCATTTGGAGCTGAAAGCAGCACGGCCACAGCATCTGCAGAAGCAGCGCTGCCGCTCCCCTCGCAGCAGACACGGGAAACCATGGGCTTATGCCTTCTCTGAGGAGAAGGTCCCCAGGTCCCCAGCGTCTCTGCTCAGTTGCGCACGAGCAACTTGCTTTGTCCATGGGACACTCTGGGACAGTGCTTGTGGCCCAGAGGGTGCCTCATACCTCTCCTTGTCCGACTTGGGTGGCCACATCTCTTCCTCGTTCTCTTTGGGCAGAGAGGGGCGAGCGTGGTGTGTCCGCAGGGGCAGCTGCCTGACTTGCCACGTGCACCAATACTGCATGCTTGAGAGGCTCTTCTGCATGCAGCTCTGGAAAGCAAAAGCAGGAGGAATGCTGCAGGTTGCATTCTGTTCAGCTTTCAAGTTCAAGTCATGCTGCCGACACTGCTGCTGACGACTCAGCAGGGCAAACTGTCTCCAGGGCATGGGCAGCAGAAGGACTTCTGCGCAGGAAAGCAACAAACCCCAACTCCAAACGTCCAGCAGCTTTCGGTGTGGGCCCTTGCAGACCCTGGTCTCTCTCCTGTCTGTAAGGGAAGCCTACTTCTCGCTCTCCTCCCGTAGAGACAACGGACCGGGCTCAGGAAATCAGGGCCGGGGTATATCAGCGTTTGTCGGTGGGAAGGGGAAGAGATGGGGAAGGGGATGAAAGTCAAGCCCGTCCAGCCTTCTACCTGTGTGCCCTTCGGCGTGCGCTCTGCCTGCCCCAAGCTCCGGTGTTGGTGGCTGCGTCCGCCTCTGCGCTTTCGCTCTGGCCAGTGCTCGTCCCACTGCTTCTCTCCGCCTTTGAATCTTCAGCCAGGCAGGCTGGGCAGCAGGGAGGGCAAGAACATCACCAGAGACTTGCTAGGCAAATGCCACTGAGTTCTCTCAGGGGCTAACGAAGCCTTGCTGCTTCCCTCCTGCAAACCTGGTCTTCCATTTGGCTCGTCGGCACCCTGACCCTGACGAGGGAGCTCTCGGCTCTGTAGCTCACGGGGCTCGCGCTGCATGCAGCGCCCCAGGCCCTGCCCGACAGGCACCCAGCCCAGGGCCCTTTCAGGCTGCTGCTGCAGCCAGAAAAGGCACAGCCCCACACCAGGCGTCCAGAGGTGGCCGAGAGCGGACAGGCTGCCTTCCCGTGCTCTCCTGCGCCACTGGGGACTTCCTCCCAAACGCCGCCGGTGAGGAAGCGGCCGGTGTCTCGATGGCTTTGGCCCCTGCCACCTTCCCTCCCAAAACTGCCCGGCAGCCCTGGGGACACCCTGGCTGCTCCCGGCCCTTTCTGCCCAGAGTGGCCTGCAAAGGGCTCTGCCCGCTCCCAGGCAATGGCAGGCAGTGGGCAGCCCCGTGCTGCTCCCCCGCTGCTGCCGGCCGGCCGGCTGGGTCCTCCACGCTGCGCCCCACAGGGCCCTGGCCACCTCCCGGGCAGCCGCCCCCACTCTGCCACAATACCTCCCACCAACACCCAGCAAGGGCCCGGGCCAGAGGGAGCCACTGCTTACCTCCACCGAAATCAATGTCTCAATGGTCTTGGCAGTCAGTGTCACCGACTAGGCAAGAGGACAAAGAGCCAACGTGAGCAACTCGTCACAGGGGCTGGTCTCAAAAGCCAAGCGGCTCTCTGGGTGCAGCGGACACGCCGGGGACACTTACGTGATTGTAGACGCCGACCACCTTGGCGAGAAGCCGAATGGAGGCCAGCCGGGTGACCCTGGGCTCCCGGGCTCCTCGGCGTTGCCTGGGCACAGGGCAGAGGCAAGGGAAGAGCCCTGTCACACCGACACCTCTCCGCTCTCTCCCCTGCAGCCAGCCCGCACTTCCACGGCACCCTGACGCACGGGACCTTGCCGCACTGCTCGCTGGCAGCACCGCTCTGTAACGCCCCCGGGTCCTGCTGACTACGGGCCTCCTCCGTACAGAAACGGAAAGCGGCAGCTCGGCGTCTCAAGCCATGCACGCAAGGAGCTGTGCTGACAACTCCGTGGCGTTGCGGTTAATGGGCAGTCACAAGGCTCAGCAACTCACACCGTTCTGCCCAGGAGCTGCGCTGCGCAGTGGGTCTCCCTTTCCCCCACCTACACTGCGGGGAGAGCTGCCCCTGGAGCTCTCCAGCCACCGCCTTCAGCCTTGTCTCCGCAGGCTGACTTCCCTGGCAAGGCTTACCTGAGGAGCGTGCTGAGCCAGAGCTCCTTCACCTCCTGCGACCTGCAGCGAAAAGGAGAAACAGCCTCGCACCTCGCTGCTGCTCACCCTTTGGGGTGACGCGGGCCCCACACACATCCCCCCGCCACCTGGGGAGAGGGCCAGGGCCAGGGCCAGGGCCGAGCCTCGTGGGGCCGAGCCCGCACAGGGACTCGCCAGCAGCTCTGGCTTCCTCTGTCCTTCTCGAGGAGCTACCTCTCTTTCTTCCCTCTTCTCTTCTCGCCTTCCCTCGCTTCAGGAGAGCAAAAGCCCTTGTAGCGGTTAGGCAGGCGAAAGAGGAGAGAGCTGCCGGGGCGAGTCCCCTGGCAGGGGCATGCGGGAAGGGGGCGGCAGCGTGAGGTGTTCACGGGGGACAATCTCTGACCTGAACAGCTCCTGCAGGGCAGCCGCGGGGCCCGGCAGAGCCTGTGGCTTGACTACGGACTTGCCGCAAGAGCCTGCCCCTCTGTGCGAGCTCTGGCCCTCCTGCAAACGAGCTCGCTCCCCTCCCTTCCCGGGAAGGCCCACGGCTTTGCCTTCACCCAACGGGAAGCAGCAGCCCCCGCGGGCCTGTCCTCGCCTTCAAAGACTCACGGGGTCCTGGTCTGAAACCAAAGCGGGGCCTCTCCTCTCACCCCCCCACAGCCTGACCTGAGCCCCAGCAAGCCCACGGAGGCCTCAAGGCGAGCGCGGTGCCCTGCACCCCCCACCGCCACACTCCCTGTCCCCAAGACGCACCCAAAAGTGACCACACACAGGTTGGTGGGCCAGGCGAGGATGAGGGCATTGCTGCATTTGATGCCCAGCTCCGCCGCCGCTTCCTCGCGCCCACGCGCCACCTCATCCTCGCCGCACAGCACCCACAGCTCGCTGAGGCGCACCCGGTGCTTCAGCCAGAAGCTGGAGCCACATCTGCGGGGCAGAAGAGCAGGCACCGACTTGCAGGTTGCCGTGCTGGGGGCAGCCCCAGCACTCCTCCAGGGCAGGGCCATTTCCCAGGGGCAGAGCCTTGGGGCGGCCCCCCACCGGCGAGCCTCACGCGGGAGAAAGGAGCCTCAGGCCCAGGCCACACCGAGGCGGCGCTGCCCACGAGTCGAGTCGCTGCTGGGAAGCGATGCCAGCAGACGCTTCGTCAGGGGCTGCTGCTCAGGAGGCCCGAACCAGAAGGCTGTCCTTTCCCTCTTACACCTCCCCAAATTAAAGGGACGCTGCGTCTGTCCCTGCAGCTTAGGGACAGCCGGGCAGGGCACTGCAGCTCATTTGGACCACGAGCGCTCGTGGGGAGCAAAGGGCATCCGCAGAGCGGACGCTCAGGGAGGACAGGAGGAAGGCCGCCTTCTGGACGCCCTCCATGGGGCTTTTGGATGCTAGAAGCTTGGACAAGCCGTGCTGGGCAGTACCGATACTTGCTGCAGACAGCAGCTGCTCAGGGAGGAGCAAATGCAAAGACCTTGGCTAAAGTGCCTTCCCCTGCCCAGCTGTGGGCACCCCCGCCAGCATTCGGGTTTACAAGAAAGCCCGTGCCGCCTTGCTTTTGCAGCCCTGCCAGGCTTCAAAGGAAGCCGCGCGCGTCGGCTGCGGGCCAGCGGCTGTGCAGGCAGCCCCACGGAGGCGCTTGCTCCTGCAGCGGGAGCCGCGGTGCCCTGGGGCTGCTGGCAGAGGCCGTGGCGGCGAGGAAGGACGGCTCTGGTTGCCATTCTTACTTGAAGCTGGCAATAGCGAGGGCGTCTGGGAAGAGCAGCAGGTGCCTGTCCTTGGTGCGCTGGTGGCGCGTCACCTGCACACGGTCGCTGAGGAGGAGCTGGGGACTCCTGCTCGAGACGAAGGCGCTCGGTGGCTGCCGGGGCTGGGAGGCTTCCCTGCCCAAGAGCCCGAGGCGGGGGCGAGGAGCCCCCCGGCGAAGGTCCCTGGGCCATCCCTGCGTGCTGGGAGTGGGGCTGGCAGCACGCCTCCCGCCGCAGCAGTTCGCCTGTCCCATGGTGCCGCAAGTGGGCACGTGAAGCAGTGTGCCCGTGCCAGGCAGTGCCACTGCGCTGGGAGCCTGTGTCTCCCCACGCTGCCCCGCGCTGGCACAGAGCCGCACTGCGGGACGGACGCTGGTGGCCGCGGCCGAGGTCACTGTGGGTGCTGCGGCGGCACATTGTGATGCGGCGGCTGGGCCACGGGGCAGCTCCGGGGCCACGGGCAGGGCTCTCCCCGGCCACCCGGGGCCTCCAACGCCCCAGGATTTCCTTTTTTCACAGGCAGCAGTCGAACTGGTTGCTGGGTGCCTGCCTTTTCCTTCTTGACTGTCAATCTGAAGCCAGCACACTCAAAAGCCTCTGTCCAACCCACCTCCTAAGCGTGTGGCTCAGATGCTTGGTCTAAGGCTGCTGCATCTTCTTACGTACCCGGAGATCCTCTTCTCCATCAGCTACGCCATCCTCGGTGCTTGAGCCAGAGGGACTTGGCTCCCGTAATTACGGCCTATTCCTGCAAGTTTGCACTCCACTGCTCTGCTGGTCCCACTGACCTCTGAACCCTTCAGAGCGGTCGCCTCTCCTCCTTCTGCCTCTGCATAACAACCGTGAGGCTGGCGACCCCACCCCAGAGGACATGCTGGTGGATCTTTCACCTGGTCCTCAGGGTGCTTGAAACCCCCACCCACCGTGTCTGCCTCTGACACTGAAACGTGTGCAGACATCTGCGTTTGCCCAGCAATCACCTGACAGAGGAAATCTGGCATCTTCGTCTTCTTCAGCTCGGTGGCAGTGGAGAGGTCTCTAAACCTCCTTCAAATTCCCAGAGGGCGCTGGCTCCTTCTTTTTTTTTTTCCTTTTTCCTTAGGCAGGCAGGAGTATCTGTAGGAAGTGTTTGGAATCTCTCCCCACAGCCTCTCCCCCCCAAAATCACATCCATCTTTAGGAGTTACTTTGATAACCACGAGGTAGGGGAGCTCTTAGCCAGCTAATAGCTCATCTGATGCATTCAAGAAGGTAGCTTGAATAGAATCAGTGTTCTTGGTGGGCTTGCCTGGACAATTTATTTCAGTGCGCATGGAAGAGGGGGCAGATGGTCCCTACCAGGACTGACTGTTCTAGAGAAGGCAGGAATTGCTACTTGTCCTTTTTCCCCTCAGTAATGTTGTCCTTTTCCTCTGTCTCCGTAGCGGTGAGCTGCTGCCCCTGTCCTCCTCAGCATCTTGGTGAGAACGAGACAGGCAGGGGACGTGAACCTCCAGAGGTGATGCGTGGCCCCCAGTCTCTTGGTGGGCACTGCTCCCAGGAGACAGAGTGATGAGCCCAAGAGCTGGTGCGTGAGGTTGAGGTGCTTCCGCACAGTCGGGCTCTGCGGACCCCGGGCCTGACTGGGCCTGACTTCAGCGTTTGGAGGTGCCGAAGGCGGTGGCCCGAGGGAGGCGGGGCTGCCGCAGCCCCAGCTCCCAGCTCCCAGCTCCCAGCTCCCAGCTCCCAGCTCCCAGCTCCCAGCTCCCAGCTCCAGCCAGCAGCCAGGCTGAGCAGCTCTTCCCAACAGGCACCCACACACAAAATGCCCACGCACCTAGACAATTCACAGCGACACATGGCTGGCCACACACATAAACACAGACTTGGCTCAGATCCCCTGCTCCCTCCAGGAGCCAGCTCGCAGACCCTCGCTCTCTCCGGTCTCCAGCCCCCGCGGCCGCCTCAATGCCGTCCCCAAAGCCTCTTAGCCTACTTGCTGGCCGGTCTGGCTTGAAATTTGCTAGCAATCGCACACTGACAAACGGATCCTCCCGCGCTCCACGTGCTGCGCCAGAGGCGCACGGGGACCGTGGCCCCCGCTGCGACACCCCGTCGCTGGCACGTGCCCCTCCAGCCACACACAGGCACACAGAACAGAGAGTCTCCCCACCCAGGAAAATAGTTAGAAACGGACGGCATTTAATGCGAAGACGGGAGCGCGGCCAGGCTGCTCCTTTCTCCAGTGAGGGGATTTGGTTCCCTCTCCTGTCCCTGTTCCCCTCTGCTCCTTTGGCCGTGTGGAGATGAGAGCCTTGTAGCACAGAACCCGGCAAACCGTAGCCCTTGGGATTCCTTCAGGAGCCAATTGCCCAGGCCTGCCTGCCAAGGGCTGTAACGTTTTGGCTGCCGTGTCTGCGAGCATCACGGTTTCGGCAGCGACAGGCTCTTCGAGGGCTGCAGCTGGCGCTGGCACCTCCGAGCCCTTGGCTCCAGGGAAGGCTGAGCCAGGGCCTTCCTCTGGCCCACGTAAAACCTCTTGCTGGACAGCAGGGCAGTAATGGACATCACCTCTCACAGCTGCCAGGGTGCCAGAGCCTCCTACTTCTTGGCCTCCTCTTTCCACCACTTGCTCCGCTTCGTTTTCTTCCGTCTGAACGCCTTCACAGCCTGAGGTTTCGAGGACTTCTCGTCCTGCTTCCACAGGCTCTTCTTCAGCTCCGCTGCCTTGTGTTTCACGTTTCTTCCGACTTCTGTCAGGGAGGACAGCGCTCCCGGTGCCAGTGATAGCCATGCCTGATGATGCTCAGGCAGACAGGTCGTCTCCTTCAAGCTGTGCGGGGGCTGCAGGGACAGAGCCTGCTGAGTCCCCACTGAGGACGGCATCTTCCAGTTTGCTACCCTCACTATTTCCACGCTGCGAGGGTGTTTCGGTTTGGAGGACGGCACCTTGTATTGTGCCGCCTGCGGTCTCATCGCTCTGGGGAAGCCCTTCTCTTGTTGTTCTTTCTGCGCTTGGGGGTTCCAAGATGGGCCCTTTCGCAGCCACCTGCACGCAAGCCCCCTCGGTCACACTCTGCCCGGCCGCTGCCGCTGCTTCTGAGCCAGTTGTTTCTGGCGTGAGGGCAGAGGCTTGCATCTCCTTCTGCACGGCCAGCTCGGCAGCGGGCACTTCTGTGCTTTGCAAGGCAGGCAGCCCAGGCTCTCCCTGCGGGGGTGCCGCCTCACCAGGAGCTCCTTGAGCCCACGCTTGGTCGCGGGAGTCCAAGGCAGGAGTTTCCTCTTCTGCCTCAGGTGTGCCAGGGACCGCAACGACAACTGCTTCTGTGCGCTCCGGTCCCTCGGGGAGGCTGTCGCTCCCGCCTTCCAGCTGCACAGCCACTTCACTTGCAGCCGCTGCAGTGCCTGCAGGCCCCAAGGCAGAGGTGCCGCCGCCGTCCCCGTTTTGCGCCTGAGGAGAGCGGGAAGAGGAATTGGGAAGAAGGCACACGCAGCTAGAGGAACGAAGGGCAGCCAAAAAGAAGGGACAGGCGGCAGCACCCACACCAAAGACAAGGCCAGGAAGAGATGCTGCTGGGAAGGCAGGGAAGAGGCCAGGAGCACATCAGCCACCACCGCTCCTGCACATGTGAAGCGCAGGGAGTGGAGCCGTTTCTGGCCTGCCTTTGCAGAGGGGCCTCAGCCACAACTGCCTCTCTGCCTGGGGCTGAAGGTACCCTCAGGTATGTGCCCCACAGTATCGTAGGACCTCTTCCGTCGCGCTGCTCTGGGCAGGAGCCTGAACGGCAACTGGTGCTGCACCTCCGGCTTCCAACACTCCACCTCCCACCTCCTTTCCTGCAGGAAGCGCAGCCACCTCACTCTGCACACACGTGCCTCAGCGGCAGCTGCTTCAGCACTTTCTTTGGCATTTGCACAGTTACAACCATACTTCCTTAGAGTCTTGCCTTTCTGGGCTGCAAATCATGTCGATGCTCACAAGGACCATTCGGGCCGGCCTGCGTTGCTCTTCAGGACTCCTACCTTCTCCTCTTGGCCCTGCTTCTCCCGCTCCTCCAGGCGCTGTGGCTCAGCACACCCTGCACAAGGCAGTTCCCCATCCGCCGCCTCAAGTGGCTGCAGCTTGGCCAGCTCTTCTTCTTCTTCCCGCTGGATGGCCGCAAACGCTTTCTCCATCGCTTTCTCAACCAAGTCTTCCACGAGGGGCTGGACCTCAGCATCAAAGTCGAGCTCGTGCAGCTGGGTGTCAGTGGGACACAGAGAAACCACTTGAGATCACCGTCATCCTTAGCCTCTTGGCAAGGAGAAGTGCAGGTGGCGGCCCCTATGTCAGCTGTGGCAGGAGGCACAAACACAGGCGCGGGCTACACGACCGGTGGGCCGGCGGGAGACTCAGCCTGTCGCATGGACGCGGCAACACCACACACCTCCTTGCAGCCACCTTGGCAGCTGCCAGGAAGAGGCCGAGCGCTCCCCTGCACCTCCTCTCTGCTCACCTCTGCCTTCCCAACCCCGCTCGGCCTGCAGGGCTATCGCTACGGGGGAGAGCAGCACTGCCCAGCACTGCCATTTGGAGCTGAAAGCAGCACGGCCACAGCATCTGCAGAAGCAGCGCTGCCGCTCCCCTCGCAGCAGACACGGGAAACCATGGGCTTATGCCTTCTCTGAGGAGAAGGTCCCCAGGTCCCCAGCGTCTCTGCTCAGTTGCGCACGAGCAACTTGCTTTGTCCATGGGACACTCTGGGACAGTGCTTGTGGCCCAGAGGGTGCCTCATACCTCTCCTTGTCCGACTTGGGTGGCCACATCTCTTCCTCGTTCTCTTTGGGCAGAGAGGGGCGAGCGTGGTGTGTCCGCAGGGGCAGCTGCCTGACTTGCCACGTGCACCAATACTGCATGCTTGAGAGGCTCTTCTGCATGCAGCTCTGGAAAGCAAAAGCAGGAGGAATGCTGCAGGTTGCATTCTGTTCAGCTTTCAAGTTCAAGTCATGCTGCCGACACTGCTGCTGACGACTCAGCAGGGCAAACTGTCTCCAGGGCATGGGCAGCAGAAGGACTTCTGCGCAGGAAAGCAACAAACCCCAACTCCAAACGTCCAGCAGCTTTCGGTGTGGGCCCTTGCAGACCCTGGTCTCTCTCCTGTCTGTAAGGGAAGCCTACTTCTCGCTCTCCTCCCGTAGAGACAACGGACCGGGCTCAGGAAATCAGGGCCGGGGTATATCAGCGTTTGTCGGTGGGAAGGGGAAGAGATGGGGAAGGGGATGAAAGTCAAGCCCGTCCAGCCTTCTACCTGTGTGCCCTTCGGCGTGCGCTCTGCCTGCCCCAAGCTCCGGTGTTGGTGGCTGCGTCCGCCTCTGCGCTTTCGCTCTGGCCAGTGCTCGTCCCACTGCTTCTCTCCGCCTTTGAATCTTCAGCCAGGCAGGCTGGGCAGCAGGGAGGGCAAGAACATCACCAGAGACTTGCTAGGCAAATGCCACTGAGTTCTCTCAGGGGCTAACGAAGCCTTGCTGCTTCCCTCCTGCAAACCTGGTCTTCCATTTGGCTCGTCGGCACCCTGACCCTGACGAGGGAGCTCTCGGCTCTGTAGCTCACGGGGCTCGCGCTGCATGCAGCGCCCCAGGCCCTGCCCGACAGGCACCCAGCCCAGGGCCCTTTCAGGCTGCTGCTGCAGCCAGAAAAGGCACAGCCCCACACCAGGTGTCCAGAGGTGGCCGAGAGCGGACAGGCTGCCTTCCCGTGCTCTCCTGCGCCACTGGGGACTTCCTCCCAAACGCCGCCGGTGAGGAAGCGGCCGGTGTCTCGATGGCTTTGGCCCCTGCCACCTTCCCTCCCAAAACTGCCCGGCAGCCCTGGGGACACCCTGGCTGCTCCCGGCCCTTTCTGCCCAGAGTGGCCTGCAAAGGGCTCTGCCCGCTCCCAGGCAATGGCAGGCAGTGGGCAGCCCCGTGCTGCTCCCCCGCTGCTGCCGGCCGGCCGGCTGGGTCCTCCACGCTGCGCCCCACAGGGCCCTGGCCACCTCCCGGGCAGCCGCCCCCACTCTGCCACAATACCTCCCACCAACACCCAGCAAGGGCCCGGGCCAGAGGGAGCCACTGCTTACCTCCACCGAAATCAATGTCTCAATGGTCTTGGCAGTCAGTGTCACCGACTAGGCAAGAGGACAAAGAGCCAACGTGAGCAACTCGTCACAGGGGCTGGTCTCAAAAGCCAAGCGGCTCTCTGGGTGCAGCGGACACGCCGGGGACACTTACGTGATTGTAGACGCCGACCACCTTGGCGAGAAGCCGAATGGAGGCCAGCCGGGTGACCCTGGGCTCCCGGGCTCCTCGGCGTTGCCTGGGCACAGGGCAGAGGCAAGGGAAGAGCCCTGTCACACCGACACCTCTCCGCTCTCTCCCCTGCAGCCAGCCCGCACTTCCACGGCACCCTGACGCACGGGACCTTGCCGCACTGCTCGCTGGCAGCACCGCTCTGTAACGCCCCCGGGTCCTGCTGACTACGGGCCTCCTCCGTACAGAAACGGAAAGCGGCAGCTCGGCGTCTCAAGCCATGCACGCAAGGAGCTGTGCTGACAACTCCGTGGCGTTGCGGTTAATGGGCAGTCACAAGGCTCAGCAACTCACACCGTTCTGCCCAGGAGCTGCGCTGCGCAGTGGGTCTCCCTTTCCCCCACCTACACTGCGGGGAGAGCTGCCCCTGGAGCTCTCCAGCCACCGCCTTCAGCCTTGTCTCCGCAGGCTGACTTCCCTGGCAAGGCTTACCTGAGGAGCGTGCTGAGCCAGAGCTCCTTCACCTCCTGCGACCTGCAGCGAAAAGGAGAAACAGCCTCGCACCTCGCTGCTGCTCACCCTTTGGGGTGACGCGGGCCCCACACACATCCCCCCGCCACCTGGGGAGAGGGCCAGGGCCAGGGCCAGGGCCGAGCCTCGTGGGGCCGAGCCCGCACAGGGACTCGCCAGCAGCTCTGGCTTCCTCTGTCCTTCTCGAGGAGCTACCTCTCTTTCTTCCCTCTTCTCTTCTCGCCTTCCCTCGCTTCAGGAGAGCAAAAGCCCTTGTAGCGGTTAGGCAGGCGAAAGAGGAGAGAGCTGCCGGGGCGAGTCCCCTGGCAGGGGCATGCGGGAAGGGGGCGGCAGCGTGAGGTGTTCACGGGGGACAATCTCTGACCTGAACAGCTCCTGCAGGGCAGCCGCGGGGCCCGGCAGAGCCTGTGGCTTGACTACGGACTTGCCGCAAGAGCCTGCCCCTCTGTGCGAGCTCTGGCCCTCCTGCAAACGAGCTCGCTCCCCTCCCTTCCCGGGAAGGCCCACGGCTTTGCCTTCACCCAACGGGAAGCAGCAGCCCCCGCGGGCCTGTCCTCGCCTTCAAAGACTCACGGGGTCCTGGTCTGAAACCAAAGCGGGGCCTCTCCTCTCACCCCCCCACAGCCTGACCTGAGCCCCAGCAAGCCCACGGAGGCCTCAAGGCGAGCGCGGTGCCCTGCACCCCCCACCGCCACACTCCCTGTCCCCAAGACGCACCCAAAAGTGACCACACACAGGTTGGTGGGCCAGGCGAGGATGAGGGCATTGCTGCATTTGATGCCCAGCTCCGCCGCCGCTTCCTCGCGCCCACGCGCCACCTCATCCTCGCCGCACAGCACCCACAGCTCGCTGAGGCGCACCCGGTGCTTCAGCCAGAAGCTGGAGCCACATCTGCGGGGCAGAAGAGCAGGCACCGACTTGCAGGTTGCCGTGCTGGGGGCAGCCCCAGCACTCCTCCAGGGCAGGGCCATTTCCCAGGGGCAGAGCCTTGGGGCGGCCCCCCACCGGCGAGCCTCACGCGGGAGAAAGGAGCCTCAGGCCCAGGCCACACCGAGGCGGCGCTGCCCACGAGTCGAGTCGCTGCTGGGAAGCGATGCCAGCAGACGCTTCGTCAGGGGCTGCTGCTCAGGAGGCCCGAACCAGAAGGCTGTCCTTTCCCTCTTACACCTCCCCAAATTAAAGGGACGCTGCGTCTGTCCCTGCAGCTTAGGGACAGCCGGGCAGGGCACTGCAGCTCATTTGGACCACGAGCGCTCGTGGGGAGCAAAGGGCATCCGCAGAGCGGACGCTCAGGGAGGACAGGAGGAAGGCCGCCTTCTGGACGCCCTCCATGGGGCTTTTGGATGCTAGAAGCTTGGACAAGCCGTGCTGGGCAGTACCGATACTTGCTGCAGACAGCAGCTGCTCAGGGAGGAGCAAATGCAAAGACCTTGGCTAAAGTGCCTTCCCCTGCCCAGCTGTGGGCACCCCCGCCAGCATTCGGGTTTACAAGAAAGCCCGTGCCGCCTTGCTTTTGCAGCCCTGCCAGGCTTCAAAGGAAGCCGCGCGCGTCGGCTGCGGGCCAGCGGCTGTGCAGGCAGCCCCACGGAGGCGCTTGCTCCTGCAGCGGGAGCCGCGGTGCCCTGGGGCTGCTGGCAGAGGCCGTGGCGGCGAGGAAGGACGGCTCTGGTTGCCATTCTTACTTGAAGCTGGCAATAGCGAGGGCGTCTGGGAAGAGCAGCAGGTGCCTGTCCTTGGTGCGCTGGTGGCGCGTCACCTGCACACGGTCGCTGAGGAGGAGCTGGGGACTCCTGCTCGAGACGAAGGCGCTCGGTGGCTGCCGGGGCTGGGAGGCTTCCCTGCCCAAGAGCCCGAGGCGGGGGCGAGGAGCCCCCCAGCGAAGGTCCCTGGGCCATCCCTGCGTGCTGGGAGTGGGGCTGGCAGCACGCCTCCCGCCGCAGCAGTTCGCCTGTCCCATGGTGCCGCAAGTGGGCACGTGAAGCAGTGTGCCCGTGCCAGGCAGTGCCACTGCGCTGGGAGCCTGTGTCTCCCCACGCTGCCCCGCGCTGGCACAGAGCCGCACTGCGGGACGGACGCTGGTGGCCGCGGCCGAGGTCACCGTGGGTGCTGCGGCGGCACATTGTGATGCGGCGGCTGGGCCACGGGGCAGCTCCGGGGCCACGGGCAGGGCTCTCCCCGGCCACCCGGGGCCTCCAACGCCCCAGGATTTCCTTTTTTCACAGGCAGCAGTCGAACTGGTTGCTGGGTGCCTGCCTTTTCCTTCTTGACTGTCAATCTGAAGCCAGCACACTCAAAAGCCTCTGTCCAACCCACCTCCTAAGCGTGTGGCTCAGATGCTTGGTCTAAGGCTGCTGCATCTTCTTACGTACCCGGAGATCCTCTTCTCCATCAGCTACGCCATCCTCGGTGCTTGAGCCAGAGGGACTTGGCTCCCGTAATTACGGCCTATTCCTGCAAGTTTGCACTCCACTGCTCTGCTGGTCCCACTGACCTCTGAACCCTTCAGAGCGGTCGCCTCTCCTCCTTCTGCCTCTGCATAACAACCGTGAGGCTGGCGACCCCACCCCAGAGGACATGCTGGTGGATCTTTCACCTGGTCCTCAGGGTGCTTGAAACCCCCACCCACCGTGTCTGCCTCTGACACTGAAACGTGTGCAGACATCTGCGTTTGCCCAGCAATCACCTGACAGAGGAAATCTGGCATCTTCGTCTTCTTCAGCTCGGTGGCAGTGGAGAGGTCTCTAAACCTCCTTCAAATTCCCAGAGGGCGCTGGCTCCTTCTTTTTTTTTTTCCTTTTTCCTTAGGCAGGCAGGAGTATCTGTAGGAAGTGTTTGGAATCTCTCCCCACAGCCTCTCCCCCCCAAAATCACATCCATCTTTAGGAGTTACTTTGATAACCACGAGGTAGGGGAGCTCTTAGCCAGCTAATAGCTCATCTGATGCATTCAAGAAGGTAGCTTGAATAGAATCAGTGTTCTTGGTGGGCTTGCCTGGACAATTTATTTCAGTGCGCATGGAAGAGGGGGCAGATGGTCCCTACCAGGACTGACTGTTCTAGAGAAGGCAGGAATTGCTACTTGTCCTTTTTCCCCTCAGTAATGTTGTCCTTTTCCTCTGTCTCCGTAGCGGTGAGCTGCTGCCCCTGTCCTCCTCAGCATCTTGGTGAGAACGAGACAGGCAGGGGACGTGAACCTCCAGAGGTGATGCGTGGCCCCCAGTCTCTTGGTGGGCACTGCTCCCAGGAGACAGAGTGATGAGCCCAAGAGCTGGTGCGTGAGGTTGAGGTGCTTCCGCACAGTCGGGCTCTGCGGACCCCGGGCCTGACTTCAGCGTTTGGAGGTGCTGAAGGCGGTGGCCCGAGGGAGGCGGGGCTGCCGCAGCCCCAGCTCCCAGCTCCCAGCTCCCAGCTCCCAGCTCCCAGCTCCCAGCTCCCAGCTCCAGCCAGCAGCCAGGCTGAGCAGCTCTTCCCAACAGGCACCCACACACAAAATGCCCACGCACCTAGACAATTCACAGCGACACATGGCTGGCCACACACATAAACACAGACTTGGCTCAGATCCCCTGCTCCCTCCAGGAGCCAGCTCGCAGACCCTCGCTCTCTCCGGTCTCCAGCCCCCGCGGCCGCCTCAATGCCGTCCCCAAAGCCTCTTAGCCTACTTGCTGGCCGGTCTGGCTTGAAATTTGCTAGCAATCGCACACTGACAAACGGATCCTCCCGCGCTCCACGTGCTGCGCCAGAGGCGCACGGGGACCGTGGCCCCCGCTGCGACACCCCGTCGCTGGCACGTGCCCCTCCAGCCACACACAGGCACACAGAACAGAGAGTCTCCCCACCCAGGAAAATAGTTAGAAACGGACGGCATTTAATGCGAAGACGGGAGCGCGGCCAGGCTGCTCCTTTCTCCAGTGAGGGGATTTGGTTCCCTCTCCTGTCCCTGTTCCCCTCTGCTCCTTTGGCCGTGTGGAGATGAGAGCCTTGTAGCACAGAACCCGGCAAACCGTAGCCCTTGGGATTCCTTCAGGAGCCAATTGCCCAGGCCTGCCTGCCAAGGGCTGTAACGTTTTGGCTGCCGTGTCTGCGAGCATCACGGTTTCGGCAGCGACAGGCTCTTCGAGGGCTGCAGCTGGCGCTGGCACCTCCGAGCCCTTGGCTCCAGGGAAGGCTGAGCCAGGGCCTTCCTCTGGCCCACGTAAAACCTCTTGCTGGACAGCAGGGCAGTAATGGACATCACCTCTCACAGCTGCCAGGGTGCCAGAGCCTCCTACTTCTTGGCCTCCTCTTTCCACCACTTGCTCCGCTTCGTTTTCTTCCGTCTGAACGCCTTCACAGCCTGAGGTTTCGAGGACTTCTCGTCCTGCTTCCACAGGCTCTTCTTCAGCTCCGCTGCCTTGTGTTTCACGTTTCTTCCGACTTCTGTCAGGGAGGACAGCGCTCCCGGTGCCAGTGATAGCCATGCCTGATGATGCTCAGGCAGACAGGTCGTCTCCTTCAAGCTGTGCGGGGGCTGCAGGGACAGAGCCTGCTGAGTCCCCACTGAGGACGGCATCTTCCAGTTTGCTACCCTCACTATTTCCACGCTGCGAGGGTGTTTCGGTTTGGAGGACGGCACCTTGTATTGTGCCGCCTGCGGTCTCATCGCTCTGGGGAAGCCCTTCTCTTGTTGTTCTTTCTGCGCTTGGGGGTTCCAAGATGGGCCCTTTCGCAGCCACCTGCACGCAAGCCCCCTCGGTCACACTCTGCCCGGCCGCTGCCGCTGCTTCTGAGCCAGTTGTTTCTGGCGTGAGGGCAGAGGCTTGCATCTCCTTCTGCACGGCCAGCTCGGCAGCGGGCACTTCTGTGCTTTGCAAGGCAGGCAGCCCAGGCTCTCCCTGCGGGGGTGCCGCCTCACCAGGAGCTCCTTGAGCCCACGCTTGGTCGCGGGAGTCCAAGGCAGGAGTTTCCTCTTCTGCCTCAGGTGTGCCAGGGACCGCAACGACAACTGCTTCTGTGCGCTCCGGTCCCTCGGGGAGGCTGTCGCTCCCGCCTTCCAGCTGCACAGCCACTTCACTTGCAGCCGCTGCAGTGCCTGCAGGCCCCAAGGCAGAGGTGCCGCCGCCGTCCCCGTTTTGCGCCTGAGGAGAGCGGGAAGAGGAATTGGGAAGAAGGCACACGCAGCTAGAGGAACGAAGGGCAGCCAAAAAGAAGGGACAGGCGGCAGCACCCACACCAAAGACAAGGCCAGGAAGAGATGCTGCTGGGAAGGCAGGGAAGAGGCCAGGAGCACATCAGCCACCACCGCTCCTGCACATGTGAAGCGCAGGGAGTGGAGCCGTTTCTGGCCTGCCTTTGCAGAGGGGCCTCAGCCACAACTGCCTCTCTGCCTGGGGCTGAAGGTACCCTCAGGTATGTGCCCCACAGTATCGTAGGACCTCTTCCGTCGCGCTGCTCTGGGCAGGAGCCTGAACGGCAACTGGTGCTGCACCTCCGGCTTCCAACACTCCACCTCCCACCTCCTTTCCTGCAGGAAGCGCAGCCACCTCACTCTGCACACACGTGCCTCAGCGGCAGCTGCTTCAGCACTTTCTTTGGCATTTGCACAGTTACAACCATACTTCCTTAGAGTCTTGCCTTTCTGGGCTGCAAATCATGTCGATGCTCACAAGGACCATTCGGGCCGGCCTGCGTTGCTCTTCAGGACTCCTACCTTCTCCTCTTGGCCCTGCTTCTCCCGCTCCTCCAGGCGCTGTGGCTCAGCACACCCTGCACAAGGCAGTTCCCCATCCGCCGCCTCAAGTGGCTGCAGCTTGGCCAGCTCTTCTTCTTCTTCCCGCTGGATGGCCGCAAACGCTTTCTCCATCGCTTTCTCAACCAAGTCTTCCACGAGGGGCTGGACCTCAGCATCAAAGTCGAGCTCGTGCAGCTGGGTGTCAGTGGGACACAGAGAAACCACTTGAGATCACCGTCATCCTTAGCCTCTTGGCAAGGAGAAGTGCAGGTGGCGGCCCCTATGTCAGCTGTGGCAGGAGGCACAAACACAGGCGCGGGCTACACGACCAGTGGGCCGGCGGGAGACTCAGCCTGTCGCATGGACGCGGCAACACCACACACCTCCTTGCAGCCACCTTGGCAGCTGCCAGGAAGAGGCCGAGCGCTCCCCTGCACCTCCTCTCTGCTCACCTCTGCCTTCCCAACCCCGCTCGGCCTGCAGGGCTATCGCTACGGGGGAGAGCAGCACTGCCCAGCACTGCCATTTGGAGCTGAAAGCAGCACGGCCACAGCATCTGCAGAAGCAGCGCTGCCGCTCCCCTCGCAGCAGACACGGGAAACCATGGGCTTATGCCTTCTCTGAGGAGAAGGTCCCCAGGTCCCCAGCGTCTCTGCTCAGTTGCGCACGAGCAACTTGCTTTGTCCATGGGACACTCTGGGACAGTGCTTGTGGCCCAGAGGGTGCCTCATACCTCTCCTTGTCCGACTTGGGTGGCCACATCTCTTCCTCGTTCTCTTTGGGCAGAGAGGGGCGAGCGTGGTGTGTCCGCAGGGGCAGCTGCCTGACTTGCCACGTGCACCAATACTGCATGCTTGAGAGGCTCTTCTGCATGCAGCTCTGGAAAGCAAAAGCAGGAGGAATGCTGCAGGTTGCATTCTGTTCAGCTTTCAAGTTCAAGTCATGCTGCCGACACTGCTGCTGACGACTCAGCAGGGCAAACTGTCTCCAGGGCATGGGCAGCAGAAGGACTTCTGCGCAGGAAAGCAACAAACCCCAACTCCAAACGTCCAGCAGCTTTCGGTGTGGGCCCTTGCAGACCCTGGTCTCTCTCCTGTCTGTAAGGGAAGCCTACTTCTCGCTCTCCTCCCGTAGAGACAACGGACCGGGCTCAGGAAATCAGGGCCGGGGTATATCAGCGTTTGTCGGTGGGAAGGGGAAGAGATGGGGAAGGGGATGAAAGTCAAGCCCGTCCAGCCTTCTACCTGTGTGCCCTTCGGCGTGCGCTCTGCCTGCCCCAAGCTCCGGTGTTGGTGGCTGCGTCCGCCTCTGCGCTTTCGCTCTGGCCAGTGCTCGTCCCACTGCTTCTCTCCGCCTTTGAATCTTCAGCCAGGCAGGCTGGGCAGCAGGGAGGGCAAGAACATCACCAGAGACTTGCTAGGCAAATGCCACTGAGTTCTCTCAGGGGCTAACGAAGCCTTGCTGCTTCCCTCCTGCAAACCTGGTCTTCCATTTGGCTCGTCGGCACCCTGACCCTGACGAGGGAGCTCTCGGCTCTGTAGCTCACGGGGCTCGCGCTGCATGCAGCGCCCCAGGCCCTGCCCGACAGGCACCCAGCCCAGGGCCCTTTCAGGCTGCTGCTGCAGCCAGAAAAGGCACAGCCCCACACCAGGTGTCCAGAGGTGGCCGAGAGCGGACAGGCTGCCTTCCCGTGCTCTCCTGCGCCACTGGGGACTTCCTCCCAAACGCCGCCGGTGAGGAAGCGGCCGGTGTCTCGATGGCTTTGGCCCCTGCCACCTTCCCTCCCAAAACTGCCCGGCAGCCCTGGGGACACCCTGGCTGCTCCCGGCCCTTTCTGCCCAGAGTGGCCTGCAAAGGGCTCTGCCCGCTCCCAGGCAATGGCAGGCAGTGGGCAGCCCCGTGCTGCTCCCCCGCTGCTGCCGGCCGGCCGGCTGGGTCCTCCACGCTGCGCCCCACAGGGCCCTGGCCACCTCCCGGGCAGCCGCCCCCACTCTGCCACAATACCTCCCACCAACACCCAGCAAGGGCCCGGGCCAGAGGGAGCCACTGCTTACCTCCACCGAAATCAATGTCTCAATGGTCTTGGCAGTCAGTGTCACCGACTAGGCAAGAGGACAAAGAGCCAACGTGAGCAACTCGTCACAGGGGCTGGTCTCAAAAGCCAAGCGGCTCTCTGGGTGCAGCGGACACGCCGGGGACACTTACGTGATTGTAGACGCCGACCACCTTGGCGAGAAGCCGAATGGAGGCCAGCCGGGTGACCCTGGGCTCCCGGGCTCCTCGGCGTTGCCTGGGCACAGGGCAGAGGCAAGGGAAGAGCCCTGTCACACCGACACCTCTCCGCTCTCTCCCCTGCAGCCAGCCCGCACTTCCACGGCACCCTGACGCACGGGACCTTGCCGCACTGCTCGCTGGCAGCACCGCTCTGTAACGCCCCCGGGTCCTGCTGACTACGGGCCTCCTCCGTACAGAAACGGAAAGCGGCAGCTCGGCGTCTCAAGCCATGCACGCAAGGAGCTGTGCTGACAACTCCGTGGCGTTGCGGTTAATGGGCAGTCACAAGGCTCAGCAACTCACACCGTTCTGCCCAGGAGCTGCGCTGCGCAGTGGGTCTCCCTTTCCCCCACCTACACTGCGGGGAGAGCTGCCCCTGGAGCTCTCCAGCCACCGCCTTCAGCCTTGTCTCCGCAGGCTGACTTCCCTGGCAAGGCTTACCTGAGGAGCGTGCTGAGCCAGAGCTCCTTCACCTCCTGCGACCTGCAGCGAAAAGGAGAAACAGCCTCGCACCTCGCTGCTGCTCACCCTTTGGGGTGACGCGGGCCCCACACACATCCCCCCGCCACCTGGGGAGAGGGCCAGGGCCAGGGCCAGGGCCGAGCCTCGTGGGGCCGAGCCCGCACAGGGACTCGCCAGCAGCTCTGGCTTCCTCTGTCCTTCTCGAGGAGCTACCTCTCTTTCTTCCCTCTTCTCTTCTCGCCTTCCCTCGCTTCAGGAGAGCAAAAGCCCTTGTAGCGGTTAGGCAGGCGAAAGAGGAGAGAGCTGCCGGGGCGAGTCCCCTGGCAGGGGCATGCGGGAAGGGGGCGGCAGCGTGAGGTGTTCACGGGGGACAATCTCTGACCTGAACAGCTCCTGCAGGGCAGCCGCGGGGCCCGGCAGAGCCTGTGGCTTGACTACGGACTTGCCGCAAGAGCCTGCCCCTCTGTGCGAGCTCTGGCCCTCCTGCAAACGAGCTCGCTCCCCTCCCTTCCCGGGAAGGCCCACGGCTTTGCCTTCACCCAACGGGAAGCAGCAGCCCCCGCGGGCCTGTCCTCGCCTTCAAAGACTCACGGGGTCCTGGTCTGAAACCAAAGCGGGGCCTCTCCTCTCACCCCCCCACAGCCTGACCTGAGCCCCAGCAAGCCCACGGAGGCCTCAAGGCGAGCGCGGTGCCCTGCACCCCCCACCGCCACACTCCCTGTCCCCAAGACGCACCCAAAAGTGACCACACACAGGTTGGTGGGCCAGGCGAGGATGAGGGCATTGCTGCATTTGATGCCCAGCTCCGCCGCCGCTTCCTCGCGCCCACGCGCCACCTCATCCTCGCCGCACAGCACCCACAGCTCGCTGAGGCGCACCCGGTGCTTCAGCCAGAAGCTGGAGCCACATCTGCGGGGCAGAAGAGCAGGCACCGACTTGCAGGTTGCCGTGCTGGGGGCAGCCCCAGCACTCCTCCAGGGCAGGGCCATTTCCCAGGGGCAGAGCCTTGGGGCGGCCCCCCACCGGCGAGCCTCACGCGGGAGAAAGGAGCCTCAGGCCCAGGCCACACCGAGGCGGCGCTGCCCACGAGTCGAGTCGCTGCTGGGAAGCGATGCCAGCAGACGCTTCGTCAGGGGCTGCTGCTCAGGAGGCCCGAACCAGAAGGCTGTCCTTTCCCTCTTACACCTCCCCAAATTAAAGGGACGCTGCGTCTGTCCCTGCAGCTTAGGGACAGCCGGGCAGGGCACTGCAGCTCATTTGGACCACGAGCGCTCGTGGGGAGCAAAGGGCATCCGCAGAGCGGACGCTCAGGGAGGACAGGAGGAAGGCCGCCTTCTGGACGCCCTCCATGGGGCTTTTGGATGCTAGAAGCTTGGACAAGCCGTGCTGGGCAGTACCGATACTTGCTGCAGACAGCAGCTGCTCAGGGAGGAGCAAATGCAAAGACCTTGGCTAAAGTGCCTTCCCCTGCCCAGCTGTGGGCACCCCCGCCAGCATTCGGGTTTACAAGAAAGCCCGTGCCGCCTTGCTTTTGCAGCCCTGCCAGGCTTCAAAGGAAGCCGCGCGCGTCGGCTGCGGGCCAGCGGCTGTGCAGGCAGCCCCACGGAGGCGCTTGCTCCTGCAGCGGGAGCCGCGGTGCCCTGGGGCTGCTGGCAGAGGCCGTGGCGGCGAGGAAGGACGGCTCTGGTTGCCATTCTTACTTGAAGCTGGCAATAGCGAGGGCGTCTGGGAAGAGCAGCAGGTGCCTGTCCTTGGTGCGCTGGTGGCGCGTCACCTGCACACGGTCGCTGAGGAGGAGCTGGGGACTCCTGCTCGAGACGAAGGCGCTCGGTGGCTGCCGGGGCTGGGAGGCTTCCCTGCCCAAGAGCCCGAGGCGGGGGCGAGGAGCCCCCCGGCGAAGGTCCCTGGGCCATCCCTGCGTGCTGGGAGTGGGGCTGGCAGCACGCCTCCCGCCGCAGCAGTTCGCCTGTCCCATGGTGCCGCAAGTGGGCACGTGAAGCAGTGTGCCCGTGCCAGGCAGTGCCACTGCGCTGGGAGCCTGTGTCTCCCCACGCTGCCCCGCGCTGGCACAGAGCCGCACTGCGGGACGGACGCTGGTGGCCGCGGCCGAGGTCACCGTGGGTGCTGCGGCGGCACATTGTGATGCGGCGGCTGGGCCACGGGGCAGCTCCGGGGCCACGGGCAGGGCTCTCCCCGGCCACCCGGGGCCTCCAACGCCCCAGGATTTCCTTTTTTCACAGGCAGCAGTCGAACTGGTTGCTGGGTGCCTGCCTTTTCCTTCTTGACTGTCAATCTGAAGCCAGCACACTCAAAAGCCTCTGTCCAACCCACCTCCTAAGCGTGTGGCTCAGATGCTTGGTCTAAGGCTGCTGCATCTTCTTACGTACCCGGAGATCCTCTTCTCCATCAGCTACGCCATCCTCGGTGCTTGAGCCAGAGGGACTTGGCTCCCGTAATTACGGCCTATTCCTGCAAGTTTGCACTCCACTGCTCTGCTGGTCCCACTGACCTCTGAACCCTTCAGAGCGGTCGCCTCTCCTCCTTCTGCCTCTGCATAACAACCGTGAGGCTGGCGACCCCACCCCAGAGGACATGCTGGTGGATCTTTCACCTGGTCCTCAGGGTGCTTGAAACCCCCACCCACCGTGTCTGCCTCTGACACTGAAACGTGTGCAGACATCTGCGTTTGCCCAGCAATCACCTGACAGAGGAAATCTGGCATCTTCGTCTTCTTCAGCTCGGTGGCAGTGGAGAGGTCTCTAAACCTCCTTCAAATTCCCAGAGGGCGCTGGCTCCTTCTTTTTTTTTTTCCTTTTTCCTTAGGCAGGCAGGAGTATCTGTAGGAAGTGTTTGGAATCTCTCCCCACAGCCTCTCCCCCCCAAAATCACATCCATCTTTAGGAGTTACTTTGATAACCACGAGGTAGGGGAGCTCTTAGCCAGCTAATAGCTCATCTGATGCATTCAAGAAGGTAGCTTGAATAGAATCAGTGTTCTTGGTGGGCTTGCCTGGACAATTTATTTCAGTGCGCATGGAAGAGGGGGCAGATGGTCCCTACCAGGACTGACTGTTCTAGAGAAGGCAGGAATTGCTACTTGTCCTTTTTCCCCTCAGTAATGTTGTCCTTTTCCTCTGTCTCCGTAGCGGTGAGCTGCTGCCCCTGTCCTCCTCAGCATCTTGGTGAGAACGAGACAGGCAGGGGACGTGAACCTCCAGAGGTGATGCGTGGCCCCCAGTCTCTTGGTGGGCACTGCTCCCAGGAGACAGAGTGATGAGCCCAAGAGCTGGTGCGTGAGGTTGAGGTGCTTCCGCACAGTCGGGCTCTGCGGACCCCGGGCCTGACTGGGCCTGACTTCAGCGTTTGGAGGTGCCGAAGGCGGTGGCCCGAGGGAGGCGGGGCTGCCGCAGCCCCAGCTCCCAGCTCCCAGCTCCCAGCTCCCAGCTCCCAGCTCCCAGCTCCCAGCTCCAGCCAGCAGCCAGGCTGAGCAGCTCTTCCCAACAGGCACCCACACACAAAATGCCCACGCACCTAGACAATTCACAGCGACACATGGCTGGCCACACACATAAACACAGACTTGGCTCAGATCCCCTGCTCCCTCCAGGAGCCAGCTCGCAGACCCTCGCTCTCTCCGGTCTCCAGCCCCCGCGGCCGCCTCAATGCCGTCCCCAAAGCCTCTTAGCCTACTTGCTGGCCGGTCTGGCTTGAAATTTGCTAGCAATCGCACACTGACAAACGGATCCTCCCGCGCTCCACGTGCTGTGCCAGAGGCGCACGGGGACCGTGGCCCCCGCTGCGACACCCCGTCGCTGGCACGTGCCCCTCCAGCCACACACAGGCACACAGAACAGAGAGTCTCCCCACCCAGGAAAATAGTTAGAAACGGACGGCATTTAATGCGAAGACGGGAGCGCGGCCAGGCTGCTCCTTTCTCCAGTGAGGGGATTTGGTTCCCTCTCCTGTCCCTGTTCCCCTCTGCTCCTTTGGCCGTGTGGAGATGAGAGCCTTGTAGCACAGAACCCGGCAAACCGTAGCCCTTGGGATTCCTTCAGGAGCCAATTGCCCAGGCCTGCCTGCCAAGGGCTGTAACGTTTTGGCTGCCGTGTCTGCGAGCATCACGGTTTCGGCAGCGACAGGCTCTTCGAGGGCTGCAGCTGGCGCTGGCACCTCCGAGCCCTTGGCTCCAGGGAAGGCTGAGCCAGGGCCTTCCTCTGGCCCACGTAAAACCTCTTGCTGGACAGCAGGGCAGTAATGGACATCACCTCTCACAGCTGCCAGGGTGCCAGAGCCTCCTACTTCTTGGCCTCCTCTTTCCACCACTTGCTCCGCTTCGTTTTCTTCCGTCTGAACGCCTTCACAGCCTGAGGTTTCGAGGACTTCTCGTCCTGCTTCCACAGGCTCTTCTTCAGCTCCGCTGCCTTGTGTTTCACGTTTCTTCCGACTTCTGTCAGGGAGGACAGCGCTCCCGGTGCCAGTGATAGCCATGCCTGATGATGCTCAGGCAGACAGGTCGTCTCCTTCAAGCTGTGCGGGGGCTGCAGGGACAGAGCCTGCTGAGTCCCCACTGAGGACGGCATCTTCCAGTTTGCTACCCTCACTATTTCCACGCTGCGAGGGTGTTTCGGTTTGGAGGACGGCACCTTGTATTGTGCCGCCTGCGGTCTCATCGCTCTGGGGAAGCCCTTCTCTTGTTGTTCTTTCTGCGCTTGGGGGTTCCAAGATGGGCCCTTTCGCAGCCACCTGCACGCAAGCCCCCTCGGTCACACTCTGCCCGGCCGCTGCCGCTGCTTCTGAGCCAGTTGTTTCTGGCGTGAGGGCAGAGGCTTGCATCTCCTTCTGCACGGCCAGCTCGGCAGCGGGCACTTCTGTGCTTTGCAAGGCAGGCAGCCCAGGCTCTCCCTGCGGGGGTGCCGCCTCACCAGGAGCTCCTTGAGCCCACGCTTGGTCGCGGGAGTCCAAGGCAGGAGTTTCCTCTTCTGCCTCAGGTGTGCCAGGGACCGCAACGACAACTGCTTCTGTGCGCTCCGGTCCCTCGGGGAGGCTGTCGCTCCCGCCTTCCAGCTGCACAGCCACTTCACTTGCAGCCGCTGCAGTGCCTGCAGGCCCCAAGGCAGAGGTGCCGCCGCCGTCCCCGTTTTGCGCCTGAGGAGAGCGGGAAGAGGAATTGGGAAGAAGGCACACGCAGCTAGAGGAACGAAGGGCAGCCAAAAAGAAGGGACAGGCGGCAGCACCCACACCAAAGACAAGGCCAGGAAGAGATGCTGCTGGGAAGGCAGGGAAGAGGCCAGGAGCACATCAGCCACCACCGCTCCTGCACATGTGAAGCGCAGGGAGTGGAGCCGTTTCTGGCCTGCCTTTGCAGAGGGGCCTCAGCCACAACTGCCTCTCTGCCTGGGGCTGAAGGTACCCTCAGGTATGTGCCCCACAGTATCGTAGGACCTCTTCCGTCGCGCTGCTCTGGGCAGGAGCCTGAACGGCAACTGGTGCTGCACCTCCGGCTTCCAACACTCCACCTCCCACCTCCTTTCCTGCAGGAAGCGCAGCCACCTCACTCTGCACACACGTGCCTCAGCGGCAGCTGCTTCAGCACTTTCTTTGGCATTTGCACAGTTACAACCATACTTCCTTAGAGTCTTGCCTTTCTGGGCTGCAAATCATGTCGATGCTCACAAGGACCATTCGGGCCGGCCTGCGTTGCTCTTCAGGACTCCTACCTTCTCCTCTTGGCCCTGCTTCTCCCGCTCCTCCAGGCGCTGTGGCTCAGCACACCCTGCACAAGGCAGTTCCCCATCCGCCGCCTCAAGTGGCTGCAGCTTGGCCAGCTCTTCTTCTTCTTCCCGCTGGATGGCCGCAAACACTTTCTCCATCGCTTTCTCAACCAAGTCTTCCACGAGGGGCTGGACCTCAGCATCAAAGTCGAGCTCGTGCAGCTGGGTGTCAGTGGGACACAGAGAAACCACTTGAGATCACCGTCATCCTTAGCCTCTTGGCAAGGAGAAGTGCAGGTGGCGGCCCCTATGTCAGCTGTGGCAGGAGGCACAAACACAGGCGCGGGCTACACGACCGGTGGGCCGGCGGGAGACTCAGCCTGTCGCATGGACGCGGCAACACCACACACCTCCTTGCAGCCACCTTGGCAGCTGCCAGGAAGAGGCCGAGCGCTCCCCTGCACCTCCTCTCTGCTCACCTCTGCCTTCCCAACCCCGCTCGGCCTGCAGGGCTATCGCTACGGGGGAGAGCAGCACTGCCCAGCACTGCCATTTGGAGCTGAAAGCAGCACGGCCACAGCATCTGCAGAAGCAGCGCTGCCGCTCCCCTCGCAGCAGACACGGGAAACCATGGGCTTATGCCTTCTCTGAGGAGAAGGTCCCCAGGTCCCCAGCGTCTCTGCTCAGTTGCGCACGAGCAACTTGCTTTGTCCATGGGACACTCTGGGACAGTGCTTGTGGCCCAGAGGGTGCCTCATACCTCTCCTTGTCCGACTTGGGTGGCCACATCTCTTCCTCGTTCTCTTTGGGCAGAGAGGGGCGAGCGTGGTGTGTCCGCAGGGGCAGCTGCCTGACTTGCCACGTGCACCAATACTGCATGCTTGAGAGGCTCTTCTGCATGCAGCTCTGGAAAGCAAAAGCAGGAGGAATGCTGCAGGTTGCATTCTGTTCAGCTTTCAAGTTCAAGTCATGCTGCCGACACTGCTGCTGACGACTCAGCAGGGCAAACTGTCTCCAGGGCATGGGCAGCAGAAGGACTTCTGCGCAGGAAAGCAACAAACCCCAACTCCAAACGTCCAGCAGCTTTCGGTGTGGGCCCTTGCAGACCCTGGTCTCTCTCCTGTCTGTAAGGGAAGCCTACTTCTCGCTCTCCTCCCGTAGAGACAACGGACCGGGCTCAGGAAATCAGGGCCGGGGTATATCAGCGTTTGTCGGTGGGAAGGGGAAGAGATGGGGAAGGGGATGAAAGTCAAGCCCGTCCAGCCTTCTACCTGTGTGCCCTTCGGCGTGCGCTCTGCCTGCCCCAAGCTCCGGTGTTGGTGGCTGCGTCCGCCTCTGCGCTTTCGCTCTGGCCAGTGCTCGTCCCACTGCTTCTCTCCGCCTTTGAATCTTCAGCCAGGCAGGCTGGGCAGCAGGGAGGGCAAGAACATCACCAGAGACTTGCTAGGCAAATGCCACTGAGTTCTCTCAGGGGCTAACGAAGCCTTGCTGCTTCCCTCCTGCAAACCTGGTCTTCCATTTGGCTCGTCGGCACCCTGACCCTGACGAGGGAGCTCTCGGCTCTGTAGCTCACGGGGCTCGCGCTGCATGCAGCGCCCCAGGCCCTGCCCGACAGGCACCCAGCCCAGGGCCCTTTCAGGCTGCTGCTGCAGCCAGAAAAGGCACAGCCCCACACCAGGCGTCCAGAGGTGGCCGAGAGCGGACAGGCTGCCTTCCCGTGCTCTCCTGCGCCACTGGGGACTTCCTCCCAAACGCCGCCGGTGAGGAAGCGGCCGGTGTCTCGATGGCTTTGGCCCCTGCCACCTTCCCTCCCAAAACTGCCCGGCAGCCCTGGGGACACCCTGGCTGCTCCCGGCCCTTTCTGCCCAGAGTGGCCTGCAAAGGGCTCTGCCCGCTCCCAGGCAATGGCAGGCAGTGGGCAGCCCCGTGCTGCTCCCCCGCTGCTGCCGGCCGGCCGGCTGGGTCCTCCACGCTGCGCCCCACAGGGCCCTGGCCACCTCCCGGGCAGCCGCCCCCACTCTGCCACAATACCTCCCACCAACACCCAGCAAGGGCCCGGGCCAGAGGGAGCCACTGCTTACCTCCACCGAAATCAATGTCTCAATGGTCTTGGCAGTCAGTGTCACCGACTAGGCAAGAGGACAAAGAGCCAACGTGAGCAACTCGTCACAGGGGCTGGTCTCAAAAGCCAAGCGGCTCTCTGGGTGCAGCGGACACGCCGGGGACACTTACGTGATTGTAGACGCCGACCACCTTGGCGAGAAGCCGAATGGAGGCCAGCCGGGTGACCCTGGGCTCCCGGGCTCCTCGGCGTTGCCTGGGCACAGGGCAGAGGCAAGGGAAGAGCCCTGTCACACCGACACCTCTCCGCTCTCTCCCCTGCAGCCAGCCCGCACTTCCACGGCACCCTGACGCACGGGACCTTGCCGCACTGCTCGCTGGCAGCACCGCTCTGTAACGCCCCCGGGTCCTGCTGACTACGGGCCTCCTCCGTACAGAAACGGAAAGCGGCAGCTCGGCGTCTCAAGCCATGCACGCAAGGAGCTGTGCTGACAACTCCGTGGCGTTGCGGTTAATGGGCAGTCACAAGGCTCAGCAACTCACACCGTTCTGCCCAGGAGCTGCGCTGCGCAGTGGGTCTCCCTTTCCCCCACCTACACTGCGGGGAGAGCTGCCCCTGGAGCTCTCCAGCCACCGCCTTCAGCCTTGTCTCCGCAGGCTGACTTCCCTGGCAAGGCTTACCTGAGGAGCGTGCTGAGCCAGAGCTCCTTCACCTCCTGCGACCTGCAGCGAAAAGGAGAAACAGCCTCGCACCTCGCTGCTGCTCACCCTTTGGGGTGACGCGGGCCCCACACACATCCCCCCGCCACCTGGGGAGAGGGCCAGGGCCAGGGCCAGGGCCGAGCCTCGTGGGGCCGAGCCCGCACAGGGACTCGCCAGCAGCTCTGGCTTCCTCTGTCCTTCTCGAGGAGCTACCTCTCTTTCTTCCCTCTTCTCTTCTCGCCTTCCCTCGCTTCAGGAGAGCAAAAGCCCTTGTAGCGGTTAGGCAGGCGAAAGAGGAGAGAGCTGCCGGGGCGAGTCCCCTGGCAGGGGCATGCGGGAAGGGGGCGGCAGCGTGAGGTGTTCACGGGGGACAATCTCTGACCTGAACAGCTCCTGCAGGGCAGCCGCGGGGCCCGGCAGAGCCTGTGGCTTGACTACGGACTTGCCGCAAGAGCCTGCCCCTCTGTGCGAGCTCTGGCCCTCCTGCAAACGAGCTCGCTCCCCTCCCTTCCCGGGAAGGCCCACGGCTTTGCCTTCACCCAACGGGAAGCAGCAGCCCCCGCGGGCCTGTCCTCGCCTTCAAAGACTCACGGGGTCCTGGTCTGAAACCAAAGCGGGGCCTCTCCTCTCACCCCCCCACAGCCTGACCTGAGCCCCAGCAAGCCCACGGAGGCCTCAAGGCGAGCGCGGTGCCCTGCACCCCCCACCGCCACACTCCCTGTCCCCAAGACGCACCCAAAAGTGACCACACACAGGTTGGTGGGCCAGGCGAGGATGAGGGCATTGCTGCATTTGATGCCCAGCTCCGCCGCCGCTTCCTCGCGCCCACGCGCCACCTCATCCTCGCCGCACAGCACCCACAGCTCGCTGAGGCGCACCCGGTGCTTCAGCCAGAAGCTGGAGCCACATCTGCGGGGCAGAAGAGCAGGCACCGACTTGCAGGTTGCCGTGCTGGGGGCAGCCCCAGCACTCCTCCAGGGCAGGGCCATTTCCCAGGGGCAGAGCCTTGGGGCGGCCCCCCACCGGCGAGCCTCACGCGGGAGAAAGGAGCCTCAGGCCCAGGCCACACCGAGGCGGCGCTGCCCATGAGTCGAGTCGCTGCTGGGAAGCGATGCCAGCAGACGCTTCGTCAGGGGCTGCTGCTCAGGAGGCCCGAACCAGAAGGCTGTCCTTTCCCTCTTACACCTCCCCAAATTAAAGGGACGCTGCGTCTGTCCCTGCAGCTTAGGGACAGCCGGGCAGGGCACTGCAGCTCATTTGGACCACGAGCGCTCGTGGGGAGCAAAGGGCATCCGCAGAGCGGACGCTCAGGGAGGACAGGAGGAAGGCCGCCTTCTGGACGCCCTCCATGGGGCTTTTGGATGCTAGAAGCTTGGACAAGCCGTGCTGGGCAGTACCGATACTTGCTGCAGACAGCAGCTGCTCAGGGAGGAGCAAATGCAAAGACCTTGGCTAAAGTGCCTTCCCCTGCCCAGCTGTGGGCACCCCCGCCAGCATTCGGGTTTACAAGAAAGCCCGTGCCGCCTTGCTTTTGCAGCCCTGCCAGGCTTCAAAGGAAGCCGCGCGCGTCGGCTGCGGGCCAGCGGCTGTGCAGGCAGCCCCACGGAGGCGCTTGCTCCTGCAGCGGGAGCCGCGGTGCCCTGGGGCTGCTGGCAGAGGCCGTGGCGGCGAGGAAGGACGGCTCTGGTTGCCATTCTTACTTGAAGCTGGCAATAGCGAGGGCGTCTGGGAAGAGCAGCAGGTGCCTGTCCTTGGTGCGCTGGTGGCGCGTCACCTGCACACGGTCGCTGAGGAGGAGCTGGGGACTCCTGCTCGAGACGAAGGCGCTCGGTGGCTGCCGGGGCTGGGAGGCTTCCCTGCCCAAGAGCCCGAGGCGGGGGCGAGGAGCCCCCCGGCGAAGGTCCCTGGGCCATCCCTGCGTGCTGGGAGTGGGGCTGGCAGCACGCCTCCCGCCGCAGCAGTTCGCCTGTCCCATGGTGCCGCAAGTGGGCACGTGAAGCAGTGTGCCCGTGCCAGGCAGTGCCACTGCGCTGGGAGCCTGTGTCTCCCCACGCTGCCCCGCGCTGGCACAGAGCCGCACTGCGGGACGGACGCTGGTGGCCGCGGCCGAGGTCACCGTGGGTGCTGCGGCGGCACATTGTGATGCGGCGGCTGGGCCACGGGGCAGCTCCGGGGCCACGGGCAGGGCTCTCCCCGGCCACCCGGGGCCTCCAACGCCCCAGGATTTCCTTTTTTCACAGGCAGCAGTCGAACTGGTTGCTGGGTGCCTGCCTTTTCCTTCTTGACTGTCAATCTGAAGCCAGCACACTCAAAAGCCTCTGTCCAACCCACCTCCTAAGCGTGTGGCTCAGATGCTTGGTCTAAGGCTGCTGCATCTTCTTACGTACCTGGAGATCCTCTTCTCCATCAGCTACGCCATCCTCGGTGCTTGAGCCAGAGGGACTTGGCTCCCGTAATTACGGCCTATTCCTGCAAGTTTGCACTCCACTGCTCTGCTGGTCCCACTGACCTCTGAACCCTTCAGAGCGGTCGCCTCTCCTCCTTCTGCCTCTGCATAACAACCGTGAGGCTGGCGACCCCACCCCAGAGGACATGCTGGTGGATCTTTCACCTGGTCCTCAGGGTGCTTGAAACCCCCACCCACCGTGTCTGCCTCTGACACTGAAACGTGTGCAGACATCTGCGTTTGCCCAGCAATCACCTGACAGAGGAAATCTGGCATCTTCGTCTTCTTCAGCTCGGTGGCAGTGGAGAGGTCTCTAAACCTCCTTCAAATTCCCAGAGGGCGCTGGCTCCTTCTTTTTTTTTTTCCTTTTTCCTTAGGCAGGCAGGAGTATCTGTAGGAAGTGTTTGGAATCTCTCCCCACAGCCTCTCCCCCCCAAAATCACATCCATCTTTAGGAGTTACTTTGATAACCACGAGGTAGGGGAGCTCTTAGCCAGCTAATAGCTCATCTGATGCATTCAAGAAGGTAGCTTGAATAGAATCAGTGTTCTTGGTGGGCTTGCCTGGACAATTTATTTCAGTGCGCATGGAAGAGGGGGCAGATGGTCCCTACCAGGACTGACTGTTCTAGAGAAGGCAGGAATTGCTACTTGTCCTTTTTCCCCTCAGTAATGTTGTCCTTTTCCTCTGTCTCCGTAGCAGTGAGCTGCTGCCCCTGTCCTCCTCAGCATCTTGGTGAGAA
The DNA here is from genome assembly GCF_040807025.1 of Struthio camelus. NCBI lineage: Eukaryota > Metazoa > Chordata > Aves > Struthioniformes > Struthionidae > Struthio > Struthio camelus. Next base: position 72,017,537 of record NC_090944.1, on the reverse strand, counting down.
CGAGACAGGCAGGGGACGTGAACCTCCAGAGGTGATGCGTGGCCCCCAGTCTCTTGGTGGGCACTGCTCCCAGGAGACAGAGTGATGAGCCCAAGAGCTGGTGCGTGAGGTTGAGGTGCTTCCGCACAGTCGGGCTCTGCGGACCCCGGGCCTGACTGGGCCTGACTTCAGCGTTTGGAGGTGCCGAAGGCGGTGGCCCGAGGGAGGCGGGGCTGCCGCAGCCCCAGCTCCCAGCTCCCAGCTCCCAGCTCCCAGCTCCCAGCTCCCAGCTCCCAGCTCCAGCCAGCAGCCAGGCTGAGCAGCTCTTCCCAACAGGCACCCACACACAAAATGCCCACGCACCTAGACAATTCACAGCGACACATGGCTGGCCACACACATAAACACAGACTTGGCTCAGATCCCCTGCTCCCTCCAGGAGCCAGCTCGCAGACCCTCGCTCTCTCCGGTCTCCAGCCCCCGCGGCCGCCTCAATGCCGTCCCCAAAGCCTCTTAGCCTACTTGCTGGCCGGTCTGGCTTGAAATTTGCTAGCAATCGCACACTGACAAACGGATCCTCCCGCGCTCCACGTGCTGTGCCAGAGGCGCACGGGGACCGTGGCCCCCGCTGCGACACCCCGTCGCTGGCACGTGCCCCTCCAGCCACACACAGGCACACAGAACAGAGAGTCTCCCCACCCAGGAAAATAGTTAGAAACGGACGGCATTTAATGCGAAGACGGGAGCGCGGCCAGGCTGCTCCTTTCTCCAGTGAGGGGATTTGGTTCCCTCTCCTGTCCCTGTTCCCCTCTGCTCCTTTGGCCGTGTGGAGATGAGAGCCTTGTAGCACAGAACCCGGCAAACCGTAGCCCTTGGGATTCCTTCAGGAGCCAATTGCCCAGGCCTGCCTGCCAAGGGCTGTAACGTTTTGGCTGCCGTGTCTGCGAGCATCACGGTTTCGGCAGCGACAGGCTCTTCGAGGGCTGCAGCTGGCGCTGGCACCTCCGAGCCCTTGGCTCCAGGGAAGGCTGAGCCAGGGCCTTCCTCTGGCCCACGTAAAACCTCTTGCTGGACAGCAGGGCAGTAATGGACATCACCTCTCACAGCTGCCAGGGTGCCAGAGCCTCCTACTTCTTGGCCTCCTCTTTCCACCACTTGCTCCGCTTCGTTTTCTTCCGTCTGAACGCCTTCACAGCCTGAGGTTTCGAGGACTTCTCGTCCTGCTTCCACAGGCTCTTCTTCAGCTCCGCTGCCTTGTGTTTCACGTTTCTTCCGACTTCTGTCAGGGAGGACAGCGCTCCCGGTGCCAGTGATAGCCATGCCTGATGATGCTCAGGCAGACAGGTCGTCTCCTTCAAGCTGTGCGGGGGCTGCAGGGACAGAGCCTGCTGAGTCCCCACTGAGGACGGCATCTTCCAGTTTGCTACCCTCCCTATTTCCACGCTGCGAGGGTGTTTCGGTTTGGAGGACGGCACCTTGTATTGTGCCGCCTGCGGTCTCATCGCTCTGGGGAAGCCCTTCTCTTGTTGTTCTTTCTGCGCTTGGGGGTTCCAAGATGGGCCCTTTCGCAGCCACCTGCACGCAAGCCCCCTCGGTCACACTCTGCCCGGCCGCTGCCGCTGCTTCTGAGCCAGTTGTTTCTGGCGTGAGGGCAGAGGCTTGCATCTCCTTCTGCACGGCCAGCTCGGCAGCGGGCACTTCTGTGCTTTGCAAGGCAGGCAGCCCAGGCTCTCCCTGCGGGGGTGCTGCCTCACCAGGAGCTCCTTGAGCCCACGCTTGGTCGCGGGAGTCCAAGGCAGGAGTTTCCTCTTCTGCCTCAGGTGTGCCAGGGACCGCAACGACAACTGCTTCTGTGCGCTCCGGTCCCTCGGGGAGGCTGTCGCTCCCGCCTTCCAGCTGCACAGCCACTTCACTTGCAGCCGCTGCAGTGCCTGCAGGCCCCAAGGCAGAGGTGCCGCCGCCGTCCCCGTTTTGCGCCTGAGGAGAGCGGGAAGAGGAATTGGGAAGAAGGCACACGCAGCTAGAGGAACGAAGGGCAGCCAAAAAGAAGGGACAGGCGGCAGCACCCACACCAAAGACAAGGCCAGGAAGAGATGCTGCTGGGAAGGCAGGGAAGAGGCCAGGAGCACATCAGCCACCACCGCTCCTGCACATGTGAAGCGCAGGGAGTGGAGCCGTTTCTGGCCTGCCTTTGCAGAGGGGCCTCAGCCACAACTGCCTCTCTGCCTGGGGCTGAAGGTACCCTCAGGTATGTGCCCCACAGTATCGTAGGACCTCTTCCGTCGCGCTGCTCTGGGCAGGAGCCTGAACGGCAACTGGTGCTGCACCTCCGGCTTCCAACACTCCACCTCCCACCTCCTTTCCTGCAGGAAGCGCAGCCACCTCACTCTGCACACACGTGCCTCAGCGGCAGCTGCTTCAGCACTTTCTTTGGCATTTGCACAGTTACAACCATACTTCCTTAGAGTCTTGCCTTTCTGGGCTGCAAATCATGTCGATGCTCACAAGGACCATTCGGGCCGGCCTGCGTTGCTCTTCAGGACTCCTACCTTCTCCTCTTGGCCCTGCTTCTCCCGCTCCTCCAGGCGCTGTGGCTCAGCACACCCTGCACAAGGCAGTTCCCCATCCGCCGCCTCAAGTGGCTGCAGCTTGGCCAGCTCTTCTTCTTCTTCCCGCTGGATGGCCGCAAACGCTTTCTCCATCGCTTTCTCAACCAAGTCTTCCACGAGGGGCTGGACCTCAGCATCAAAGTCGAGCTCGTGCAGCTGGGTGTCAGTGGGACACAGAGAAACCACTTGAGATCACCGTCATCCTTAGCCTCTTGGCAAGGAGAAGTGCAGGTGGCGGCCCCTATGTCAGCTGTGGCAGGAGGCACAAACACAGGCGCGGGCTACACGACCGGTGGGCCGGCGGGAGACTCAGCCTGTCGCATGGACGCGGCAACACCACACACCTCCTTGCAGCCACCTTGGCAGCTGCCAGGAAGAGGCCGAGCGCTCCCCTGCACCTCCTCTCTGCTCACCTCTGCCTTCCCAACCCCGCTCGGCCTGCAGGGCTATCGCTACGGGGGAGAGCAGCACTGCCCAGCACTGCCATTTGGAGCTGAAAGCAGCACGGCCACAGCATCTGCAGAAGCAGCGCTGCCGCTCCCCTCGCAGCAGACACGGGAAACCATGGGCTTATGCCTTCTCTGAGGAGAAGGTCCCCAGGTCCCCAGCGTCTCTGCTCAGTTGCGCACGAGCAACTTGCTTTGTCCATGGGACACTCTGGGACAGTGCTTGTGGCCCAGAGGGTGCCTCATACCTCTCCTTGTCCGACTTGGGTGGCCACATCTCTTCCTCGTTCTCTTTGGGCAGAGAGGGGCGAGCGTGGTGTGTCCGCAGGGGCAGCTGCCTGACTTGCCACGTGCACCAATACTGCATGCTTGAGAGGCTCTTCTGCATGCAGCTCTGGAAAGCAAAAGCAGGAGGAATGCTGCAGGTTGCATTCTGTTCAGCTTTCAAGTTCAAGTCATGCTGCCGACACTGCTGCTGACGACTCAGCAGGGCAAACTGTCTCCAGGGCATGGGCAGCAGAAGGACTTCTGCGCAGGAAAGCAACAAACCCCAACTCCAAACGTCCAGCAGCTTTCGGTGTGGGCCCTTGCAGACCCTGGTCTCTCTCCTGTCTGTAAGGGAAGCCTACTTCTCGCTCTCCTCCCGTAGAGACAACGGACCGGGCTCAGGAAATCAGGGCCGGGGTATATCAGCGTTTGTCGGTGGGAAGGGGAAGAGATGGGGAAGGGGATGAAAGTCAAGCCCGTCCAGCCTTCTACCTGTGTGCCCTTCGGCGTGCGCTCTGCCTGCCCCAAGCTCCGGTGTTGGTGGCTGCGTCCGCCTCTGCGCTTTCGCTCTGGCCAGTGCTCGTCCCACTGCTTCTCTCCGCCTTTGAATCTTCAGCCAGGCAGGCTGGGCAGCAGGGAGGGCAAGAACATCACCAGAGACTTGCTAGGCAAATGCCACTGAGTTCTCTCAGGGGCTAACGAAGCCTTGCTGCTTCCCTCCTGCAAACCTGGTCTTCCATTTGGCTCGTCGGCACCCTGACCCTGACGAGGGAGCTCTCGGCTCTGTAGCTCACGGGGCTCGCGCTGCATGCAGCGCCCCAGGCCCTGCCCGACAGGCACCCAGCCCAGGGCCCTTTCAGGCTGCTGCTGCAGCCAGAAAAGGCACAGCCCCACACCAGGCGTCCAGAGGTGGCCGAGAGCGGACAGGCTGCCTTCCCGTGCTCTCCTGCGCCACTGGGGACTTCCTCCCAAACGCCGCCGGTGAGGAAGCGGCCGGTGTCTCGATGGCTTTGGCCCCTGCCACCTTCCCTCCCAAAACTGCCCGGCAGCCCTGGGGACACCCTGGCTGCTCCCGGCCCTTTCTGCCCAGAGTGGCCTGCAAAGGGCTCTGCCCGCTCCCAGGCAATGGCAGGCAGTGGGCAGCCCCGTGCTGCTCCCCCGCTGCTGCCGGCCGGCCGGCTGGGTCCTCCACGCTGCGCCCCACAGGGCCCTGGCCACCTCCCGGGCAGCCGCCCCCACTCTGCCACAATACCTCCCACCAACACCCAGCAAGGGCCCGGGCCAGAGGGAGCCACTGCTTACCTCCACCGAAATCAATGTCTCAATGGTCTTGGCAGTCAGTGTCACCGACTAGGCAAGAGGACAAAGAGCCAACGTGAGCAACTCGTCACAGGGGCTGGTCTCAAAAGCCAAGCGGCTCTCTGGGTGCAGCGGACACGCCGGGGACACTTACGTGATTGTAGACGCCGACCACCTTGGCGAGAAGCCGAATGGAGGCCAGCCGGGTGACCCTGGGCTCCCGGGCTCCTCGGCGTTGCCTGGGCACAGGGCAGAGGCAAGGGAAGAGCCCTGTCACACCGACACCTCTCCGCTCTCTCCCCTGCAGCCAGCCCGCACTTCCACGGCACCCTGACGCACGGGACCTTGCCGCACTGCTCGCTGGCAGCACCGCTCTGTAACGCCCCCGGGTCCTGCTGACTACGGGCCTCCTCCGTACAGAAACGGAAAGCGGCAGCTCGGCGTCTCAAGCCATGCACGCAAGGAGCTGTGCTGACAACTCCGTGGCGTTGCGGTTAATGGGCAGTCACAAGGCTCAGCAACTCACACCGTTCTGCCCAGGAGCTGCGCTGCGCAGTGGGTCTCCCTTTCCCCCACCTACACTGCGGGGAGAGCTGCCCCTGGAGCTCTCCAGCCACCGCCTTCAGCCTTGTCTCCGCAGGCTGACTTCCCTGGCAAGGCTTACCTGAGGAGCGTGCTGAGCCAGAGCTCCTTCACCTCCTGCGACCTGCAGCGAAAAGGAGAAACAGCCTCGCACCTCGCTGCTGCTCACCCTTTGGGGTGACGCGGGCCCCACACACATCCCCCCGCCACCTGGGGAGAGGGCCAGGGCCAGGGCCAGGGCCGAGCCTCGTGGGGCCGAGCCCGCACAGGGACTCGCCAGCAGCTCTGGCTTCCTCTGTCCTTCTCGAGGAGCTACCTCTCTTTCTTCCCTCTTCTCTTCTCGCCTTCCCTCGCTTCAGGAGAGCAAAAGCCCTTGTAGCGGTTAGGCAGGCGAAAGAGGAGAGAGCTGCCGGGGCGAGTCCCCTGGCAGGGGCATGCGGGAAGGGGGCGGCAGCGTGAGGTGTTCACGGGGGACAATCTCTGACCTGAACAGCTCCTGCAGGGCAGCCGCGGGGCCCGGCAGAGCCTGTGGCTTGACTACGGACTTGCCGCAAGAGCCTGCCCCTCTGTGCGAGCTCTGGCCCTCCTGCAAACGAGCTCGCTCCCCTCCCTTCCCGGGAAGGCCCACGGCTTTGCCTTCACCCAACGGGAAGCAGCAGCCCCCGCGGGCCTGTCCTCGCCTTCAAAGACTCACGGGGTCCTGGTCTGAAACCAAAGCGGGGCCTCTCCTCTCACCCCCCCACAGCCTGACCTGAGCCCCAGCAAGCCCACGGAGGCCTCAAGGCGAGCGCGGTGCCCTGCACCCCCCACCGCCACACTCCCTGTCCCCAAGACGCACCCAAAAGTGACCACACACAGGTTGGTGGGCCAGGCGAGGATGAGGGCATTGCTGCATTTGATGCCCAGCTCCGCTGCCGCTTCCTCGCGCCCACGCGCCACCTCATCCTCGCCGCACAGCACCCACAGCTCGCTGAGGCGCACCCGGTGCTTCAGCCAGAAGCTGGAGCCACATCTGCGGGGCAGAAGAGCAGGCACCGACTTGCAGGTTGCCGTGCTGGGGGCAGCCCCAGCACTCCTCCAGGGCAGGGCCATTTCCCAGGGGCAGAGCCTTGGGGCGGCCCCCCACCGGCGAGCCTCACGCGGGAGAAAGGAGCCTCAGGCCCAGGCCACACCGAGGCGGCGCTGCCCACGAGTCGAGTCGCTGCTGGGAAGCGATGCCAGCAGACGCTTCGTCAGGGGCTGCTGCTCAGGAGGCCCGAACCAGAAGGCTGTCCTTTCCCTCTTACACCTCCCCAAATTAAAGGGACGCTGCGTCTGTCCCTGCAGCTTAGGGACAGCCGGGCAGGGCACTGCAGCTCATTTGGACCACGAGCGCTCGTGGGGAGCAAAGGGCATCCGCAGAGCGGACGCTCAGGGAGGACAGGAGGAAGGCCGCCTTCTGGACGCCCTCCATGGGGCTTTTGGATGCTAGAAGCTTGGACAAGCCGTGCTGGGCAGTACCGATACTTGCTGCAGACAGCAGCTGCTCAGGGAGGAGCAAATGCAAAGACCTTGGCTAAAGTGCCTTCCCCTGCCCAGCTGTGGGCACCCCCGCCAGCATTCGGGTTTACAAGAAAGCCCGTGCCGCCTTGCTTTTGCAGCCCTGCCAGGCTTCAAAGGAAGCCGCGCGCGTCGGCTGCGGGCCAGCGGCTGTGCAGGCAGCCCCACGGAGGCGCTTGCTCCTGCAGCGGGAGCCGCGGTGCCCTGGGGCTGCTGGCAGAGGCCGTGGCGGCGAGGAAGGACGGCTCTGGTTGCCATTCTTACTTGAAGCTGGCAATAGCGAGGGCGTCTGGGAAGAGCAGCAGGTGCCTGTCCTTGGTGCGCTGGTGGCGCGTCACCTGCACACGGTCGCTGAGGAGGAGCTGGGGACTCCTGCTCGAGACGAAGGCGCTCGGTGGCTGCCGGGGCTGGGAGGCTTCCCTGCCCAAGAGCCCGAGGCGGGGGCGAGGAGCCCCCCGGCGAAGGTCCCTGGGCCATCCCTGCGTGCTGGGAGTGGGGCTGGCAGCACGCTTCCCGCCGCAGCAGTTCGCCTGTCCCATGGTGCCGCAAGTGGGCACGTGAAGCAGTGTGCCCGTGCCAGGCAGTGCCACTGCGCTGGGAGCCTGTGTCTCCCCACGCTGCCCCGCGCTGGCACAGAGCCGCACTGCGGGACGGACGCTGGTGGCCGCGGCCGAGGTCACTGTGGGTGCTGCGGCGGCACATTGTGATGCGGCGGCTGGGCCACGGGGCAGCTCCGGGGCCACGGGCAGGGCTCTCCCCGGCCACCCGGGGCCTCCAACGCCCCAGGATTTCCTTTTTTCACAGGCAGCAGTCGAACTGGTTGCTGGGTGCCTGCCTTTTCCTTCTTGACTGTCAATCTGAAGCCAGCACACTCAAAAGCCTCTGTCCAACCCACCTCCTAAGCGTGTGGCTCAGATGCTTGGTCTAAGGCTGCTGCATCTTCTTACGTACCTGGAGATCCTCTTCTCCATCAGCTACGCCATCCTCGGTGCTTGAGCCAGAGGGACTTGGCTCCCGTAATTACGGCCTATTCCTGCAAGTTTGCACTCCACTGCTCTGCTGGTCCCACTGACCTCTGAACCCTTCAGAGCGGTCGCCTCTCCTCCTTCTGCCTCTGCATAACAACCGTGAGGCTGGCGACCCCACCCCAGAGGACATGCTGGTGGATCTTTCACCTGGTCCTCAGGGTGCTTGAAACCCCCACCCACCGTGTCTGCCTCTGACACTGAAACGTGTGCAGACATCTGCGTTTGCCCAGCAATCACCTGACAGAGGAAATCTGGCATCTTCGTCTTCTTCAGCTCGGTGGCAGTGGAGAGGTCTCTAAACCTCCTTCAAATTCCCAGAGGGCGCTGGCTCCTTCTTTTTTTTTTTCCTTTTTCCTTAGGCAGGCAGGAGTATCTGTAGGAAGTGTTTGGAATCTCTCCCCACAGCCTCTCCCCCCCAAAATCACATCCATCTTTAGGAGTTACTTTGATAACCACGAGGTAGGGGAGCTCTTAGCCAGCTAATAGCTCATCTGATGCATTCAAGAAGGTAGCTTGAATAGAATCAGTGTTCTTGGTGGGCTTGCCTGGACAATTTATTTCAGTGCGCATGGAAGAGGGGGCAGATGGTCCCTACCAGGACTGACTGTTCTAGAGAAGGCAGGAATTGCTACTTGTCCTTTTTCCCCTCAGTAATGTTGTCCTTTTCCTCTGTCTCCGTAGCGGTGAGCTGCTGCCCCTGTCCTCCTCAGCATCTTGGTGAGAACGAGACAGGCAGGGGACGTGAACCTCCAGAGGTGATGCGTGGCCCCCAGTCTCTTGGTGGGCACTGCTCCCAGGAGACAGAGTGATGAGCCCAAGAGCTGGTGCGTGAGGTTGAGGTGCTTCCGCACAGTCGGGCTCTGCGGACCCCGGGCCTGACTTCAGCGTTTGGAGGTGCTGAAGGCGGTGGCCCGAGGGAGGCGGGGCTGCCGCAGCCCCAGCTCCCAGCTCCCAGCTCCCAGCTCCCAGCTCCCAGCTCCCAGCTCCAGCCAGCAGCCAGGCTGAGCAGCTCTTCCCAACAGGCACCCACACACAAAATGCCCATGCACCTAGACAATTCACAGCGACACATGGCTGGCCACACACATAAACACAGACTTGGCTCAGATCCCCTGCTCCCTCCAGGAGCCAGCTCGCAGACCCTCGCTCTCTCCGGTCTCCAGCCCCCGCGGCCGCCTCAATGCCGTCCCCAAAGCCTCTTAGCCTACTTGCTGGCCGGTCTGGCTTGAAATTTGCTAGCAATCGCACACTGACAAACGGATCCTCCCGCGCTCCACGTGCTGCGCCAGAGGCGCACGGGGACCGTGGCCCCCGCTGCGACACCCCGTCGCTGGCACGTGCCCCTCCAGCCACACACAGGCACACAGAACAGAGAGTCTCCCCACCCAGGAAAATAGTTAGAAACGGACGGCATTTAATGCGAAGACGGGAGCGCGGCCAGGCTGCTCCTTTCTCCAGTGAGGGGATTTGGTTCCCTCTCCTGTCCCTGTTCCCCTCTGCTCCTTTGGCCGTGTGGAGATGAGAGCCTTGTAGCACAGAACCCGGCAAACCGTAGCCCTTGGGATTCCTTCAGGAGCCAATTGCCCAGGCCTGCCTGCCAAGGGCTGTAACGTTTTGGCTGCCGTGTCTGCGAGCATCACGGTTTCGGCAGCGACAGGCTCTTCGAGGGCTGCAGCTGGCGCTGGCACCTCCGAGCCCTTGGCTCCAGGGAAGGCTGAGCCAGGGCCTTCCTCTGGCCCACGTAAAACCTCTTGCTGGACAGCAGGGCAGTAATGGACATCACCTCTCACAGCTGCCAGGGTGCCAGAGCCTCCTACTTCTTGGCCTCCTCTTTCCACCACTTGCTCCGCTTCGTTTTCTTCCGTCTGAACGCCTTCACAGCCTGAGGTTTCGAGGACTTCTCGTCCTGCTTCCACAGGCTCTTCTTCAGCTCCGCTGCCTTGTGTTTCACGTTTCTTCCGACTTCTGTCAGGGAGGACAGCGCTCCCGGTGCCAGTGATAGCCATGCCTGATGATGCTCAGGCAGACAGGTCGTCTCCTTCAAGCTGTGCGGGGGCTGCAGGGACAGAGCCTGCTGAGTCCCCACTGAGGACGGCATCTTCCAGTTTGCTACCCTCCCTATTTCCACGCTGCGAGGGTGTTTCGGTTTGGAGGACGGCACCTTGTATTGTGCCGCCTGCGGTCTCATCGCTCTGGGGAAGCCCTTCTCTTGTTGTTCTTTCTGCGCTTGGGGGTTCCAAGATGGGCCCTTTCGCAGCCACCTGCACGCAAGCCCCCTCGGTCACACTCTGCCCGGCCGCTGCCGCTGCTTCTGAGCCAGTTGTTTCTGGCGTGAGGGCAGAGGCTTGCATCTCCTTCTGCACGGCCAGCTCGGCAGCGGGCACTTCTGTGCTTTGCAAGGCAGGCAGCCCAGGCTCTCCCTGCGGGGGTGCTGCCTCACCAGGAGCTCCTTGAGCCCACGCTTGGTCGCGGGAGTCCAAGGCAGGAGTTTCCTCTTCTGCCTCAGGTGTGCCAGGGACCGCAACGACAACTGCTTCTGTGCGCTCCGGTCCCTCGGGGAGGCTGTCGCTCCCGCCTTCCAGCTGCACAGCCACTTCACTTGCAGCCGCTGCAGTGCCTGCAGGCCCCAAGGCAGAGGTGCCGCCGCCGTCCCCGTTTTGCGCCTGAGGAGAGCGGGAAGAGGAATTGGGAAGAAGGCACACGCAGCTAGAGGAACGAAGGGCAGCCAAAAAGAAGGGACAGGCGGCAGCACCCACACCAAAGACAAGGCCAGGAAGAGATGCTGCTGGGAAGGCAGGGAAGAGGCCAGGAGCACATCAGCCACCACCGCTCCTGCACATGTGAAGCGCAGGGAGTGGAGCCGTTTCTGGCCTGCCTTTGCAGAGGGGCCTCAGCCACAACTGCCTCTCTGCCTGGGGCTGAAGGTACCCTCAGGTATGTGCCCCACAGTATCGTAGGACCTCTTCCGTCGCGCTGCTCTGGGCAGGAGCCTGAACGGCAACTGGTGCTGCACCTCCGGCTTCCAACACTCCACCTCCCACCTCCTTTCCTGCAGGAAGCGCAGCCACCTCACTCTGCACACACGTGCCTCAGCGGCAGCTGCTTCAGCACTTTCTTTGGCATTTGCACAGTTACAACCATACTTCCTTAGAGTCTTGCCTTTCTGGGCTGCAAATCATGTCGATGCTCACAAGGACCATTCGGGCCGGCCTGCGTTGCTCTTCAGGACTCCTACCTTCTCCTCTTGGCCCTGCTTCTCCCGCTCCTCCAGGCGCTGTGGCTCAGCACACCCTGCACAAGGCAGTTCCCCATCCGCCGCCTCAAGTGGCTGCAGCTTGGCCAGCTCTTCTTCTTCTTCCCGCTGGATGGCCGCAAACGCTTTCTCCATCGCTTTCTCAACCAAGTCTTCCACGAGGGGCTGGACCTCAGCATCAAAGTCGAGCTCGTGCAGCTGGGTGTCAGTGGGACACAGAGAAACCACTTGAGATCACCGTCATCCTTAGCCTCTTGGCAAGGAGAAGTGCAGGTGGCGGCCCCTATGTCAGCTGTGGCAGGAGGCACAAACACAGGCGCGGGCTACACGACCAGTGGGCCGGCGGGAGACTCAGCCTGTCGCATGGACGCGGCAACACCACACACCTCCTTGCAGCCACCTTGGCAGCTGCCAGGAAGAGGCCGAGCGCTCCCCTGCACCTCCTCTCTGCTCACCTCTGCCTTCCCAACCCCGCTCGGCCTGCAGGGCTATCGCTACGGGGGAGAGCAGCACTGCCCAGCACTGCCATTTGGAGCTGAAAGCAGCACGGCCACAGCATCTGCAGAAGCAGCGCTGCCGCTCCCCTCGCAGCAGACACGGGAAACCATGGGCTTATGCCTTCTCTGAGGAGAAGGTCCCCAGGTCCCCAGCGTCTCTGCTCAGTTGCGCACGAGCAACTTGCTTTGTCCATGGGACACTCTGGGACAGTGCTTGTGGCCCAGAGGGTGCCTCATACCTCTCCTTGTCCGACTTGGGTGGCCACATCTCTTCCTCGTTCTCTTTGGGCAGAGAGGGGCGAGCGTGGTGTGTCCGCAGGGGCAGCTGCCTGACTTGCCACGTGCACCAATACTGCATGCTTGAGAGGCTCTTCTGCATGCAGCTCTGGAAAGCAAAAGCAGGAGGAATGCTGCAGGTTGCATTCTGTTCAGCTTTCAAGTTCAAGTCATGCTGCCGACACTGCTGCTGACGACTCAGCAGGGCAAACTGTCTCCAGGGCATGGGCAGCAGAAGGACTTCTGCGCAGGAAAGCAACAAACCCCAACTCCAAACGTCCAGCAGCTTTCGGTGTGGGCCCTTGCAGACCCTGGTCTCTCTCCTGTCTGTAAGGGAAGCCTACTTCTCGCTCTCCTCCCGTAGAGACAACGGACCGGGCTCAGGAAATCAGGGCCGGGGTATATCAGCGTTTGTCGGTGGGAAGGGGAAGAGATGGGGAAGGGGATGAAAGTCAAGCCCGTCCAGCCTTCTACCTGTGTGCCCTTCGGCGTGCGCTCTGCCTGCCCCAAGCTCCGGTGTTGGTGGCTGCGTCCGCCTCTGCGCTTTCGCTCTGGCCAGTGCTCGTCCCACTGCTTCTCTCCGCCTTTGAATCTTCAGCCAGGCAGGCTGGGCAGCAGGGAGGGCAAGAACATCACCAGAGACTTGCTAGGCAAATGCCACTGAGTTCTCTCAGGGGCTAACGAAGCCTTGCTGCTTCCCTCCTGCAAACCTGGTCTTCCATTTGGCTCGTCGGCACCCTGACCCTGACGAGGGAGCTCTCGGCTCTGTAGCTCACGGGGCTCGCGCTGCATGCAGCGCCCCAGGCCCTGCCCGACAGGCACCCAGCCCAGGGCCCTTTCAGGCTGCTGCTGCAGCCAGAAAAGGCACAGCCCCACACCAGGCGTCCAGAGGTGGCCGAGAGCGGACAGGCTGCCTTCCCGTGCTCTCCTGCGCCACTGGGGACTTCCTCCCAAACGCCGCCGGTGAGGAAGCGGCCGGTGTCTCGATGGCTTTGGCCCCTGCCACCTTCCCTCCCAAAACTGCCCGGCAGCCCTGGGGACACCCTGGCTGCTCCCGGCCCTTTCTGCCCAGAGTGGCCTGCAAAGGGCTCTGCCCGCTCCCAGGCAATGGCAGGCAGTGGGCAGCCCCGTGCTGCTCCCCCGCTGCTGCCGGCCGGCCGGCTGGGTCCTCCACGCTGCGCCCCACAGGGCCCTGGCCACCTCCCGGGCAGCCGCCCCCACTCTGCCACAATACCTCCCACCAACACCCAGCAAGGGCCCGGGCCAGAGGGAGCCACTGCTTACCTCCACCGAAATCAATGTCTCAATGGTCTTGGCAGTCAGTGTCACCGACTAGGCAAGAGGACAAAGAGCCAACGTGAGCAACTCGTCACAGGGGCTGGTCTCAAAAGCCAAGCGGCTCTCTGGGTGCAGCGGACACGCCGGGGACACTTACGTGATTGTAGACGCCGACCACCTTGGCGAGAAGCCGAATGGAGGCCAGCCGGGTGACCCTGGGCTCCCGGGCTCCTCGGCGTTGCCTGGGCACAGGGCAGAGGCAAGGGAAGAGCCCTGTCACACCGACACCTCTCCGCTCTCTCCCCTGCAGCCAGCCCGCACTTCCACGGCACCCTGACGCACGGGACCTTGCCGCACTGCTCGCTGGCAGCACCGCTCTGTAACGCCCCCGGGTCCTGCTGACTACGGGCCTCCTCCGTACAGAAACGGAAAGCGGCAGCTCGGCGTCTCAAGCCATGCACGCAAGGAGCTGTGCTGACAACTCCGTGGCGTTGCGGTTAATGGGCAGTCACAAGGCTCAGCAACTCACACCGTTCTGCCCAGGAGCTGCGCTGCGCAGTGGGTCTCCCTTTCCCCCACCTACACTGCGGGGAGAGCTGCCCCTGGAGCTCTCCAGCCACCGCCTTCAGCCTTGTCTCCGCAGGCTGACTTCCCTGGCAAGGCTTACCTGAGGAGCGTGCTGAGCCAGAGCTCCTTCACCTCCTGCGACCTGCAGCGAAAAGGAGAAACAGCCTCGCACCTCGCTGCTGCTCACCCTTTGGGGTGACGCGGGCCCCACACACATCCCCCCGCCACCTGGGGAGAGGGCCAGGGCCAGGGCCAGGGCCGAGCCTCGTGGGGCCGAGCCCGCACAGGGACTCGCCAGCAGCTCTGGCTTCCTCTGTCCTTCTCGAGGAGCTACCTCTCTTTCTTCCCTCTTCTCTTCTCGCCTTCCCTCGCTTCAGGAGAGCAAAAGCCCTTGTAGCGGTTAGGCAGGCGAAAGAGGAGAGAGCTGCCGGGGCGAGTCCCCTGGCAGGGGCATGCGGGAAGGGGGCGGCAGCGTGAGGTGTTCACGGGGGACAATCTCTGACCTGAACAGCTCCTGCAGGGCAGCCGCGGGGCCCGGCAGAGCCTGTGGCTTGACTACGGACTTGCCGCAAGAGCCTGCCCCTCTGTGCGAGCTCTGGCCCTCCTGCAAACGAGCTCGCTCCCCTCCCTTCCCGGGAAGGCCCACGGCTTTGCCTTCACCCAACGGGAAGCAGCAGCCCCCGCGGGCCTGTCCTCGCCTTCAAAGACTCACGGGGTCCTGGTCTGAAACCAAAGCGGGGCCTCTCCTCTCACCCCCCCACAGCCTGACCTGAGCCCCAGCAAGCCCACGGAGGCCTCAAGGCGAGCGCGGTGCCCTGCACCCCCCACCGCCACACTCCCTGTCCCCAAGACGCACCCAAAAGTGACCACACACAGGTTGGTGGGCCAGGCGAGGATGAGGGCATTGCTGCATTTGATGCCCAGCTCCGCCGCCGCTTCCTCGCGCCCACGCGCCACCTCATCCTCGCCGCACAGCACCCACAGCTCGCTGAGGCGCACCCGGTGCTTCAGCCAGAAGCTGGAGCCACATCTGCGGGGCAGAAGAGCAGGCACCGACTTGCAGGTTGCCGTGCTGGGGGCAGCCCCAGCACTCCTCCAGGGCAGGGCCATTTCCCAGGGGCAGAGCCTTGGGGCGGCCCCCCACCGGCGAGCCTCACGCGGGAGAAAGGAGCCTCAGGCCCAGGCCACACCGAGGCGGCGCTGCCCACGAGTCGAGTCGCTGCTGGGAAGCGATGCCAGCAGACGCTTCGTCAGGGGCTGCTGCTCAGGAGGCCCGAACCAGAAGGCTGTCCTTTCCCTCTTACACCTCCCCAAATTAAAGGGACGCTGCGTCTGTCCCTGCAGCTTAGGGACAGCCGGGCAGGGCACTGCAGCTCATTTGGACCACGAGCGCTCGTGGGGAGCAAAGGGCATCCGCAGAGCGGACGCTCAGGGAGGACAGGAGGAAGGCCGCCTTCTGGACGCCCTCCATGGGGCTTTTGGATGCTAGAAGCTTGGACAAGCCGTGCTGGGCAGTACCGATACTTGCTGCAGACAGCAGCTGCTCAGGGAGGAGCAAATGCAAAGACCTTGGCTAAAGTGCCTTCCCCTGCCCAGCTGTGGGCACCCCCGCCAGCATTCGGGTTTACAAGAAAGCCCGTGCCGCCTTGCTTTTGCAGCCCTGCCAGGCTTCAAAGGAAGCCGCGCGCGTCGGCTGCGGGCCAGCGGCTGTGCAGGCAGCCCCACGGAGGCGCTTGCTCCTGCAGCGGGAGCCGCGGTGCCCTGGGGCTGCTGGCAGAGGCCGTGGCGGCGAGGAAGGACGGCTCTGGTTGCCATTCTTACTTGAAGCTGGCAATAGCGAGGGCGTCTGGGAAGAGCAGCAGGTGCCTGTCCTTGGTGCGCTGGTGGCGCGTCACCTGCACACGGTCGCTGAGGAGGAGCTGGGGACTCCTGCTCGAGACGAAGGCGCTCGGTGGCTGCCGGGGCTGGGAGGCTTCCCTGCCCAAGAGCCCGAGGCGGGGGCGAGGAGCCCCCCGGCGAAGGTCCCTGGGCCATCCCTGCGTGCTGGGAGTGGGGCTGGCAGCACGCTTCCCGCCGCAGCAGTTCGCCTGTCCCATGGTGCCGCAAGTGGGCACGTGAAGCAGTGTGCCCGTGCCAGGCAGTGCCACTGCGCTGGGAGCCTGTGTCTCCCCACGCTGCCCCGCGCTGGCACAGAGCCGCACTGCGGGACGGACGCTGGTGGCCGCGGCCGAGGTCACTGTGGGTGCTGCGGCGGCACATTGTGATGCGGCGGCTGGGCCACGGGGCAGCTCCGGGGCCACGGGCAGGGCTCTCCCCGGCCACCCGGGGCCTCCAACGCCCCAGGATTTCCTTTTTTCACAGGCAGCAGTCGAACTGGTTGCTGGGTGCCTGCCTTTTCCTTCTTGACTGTCAATCTGAAGCCAGCACACTCAAAAGCCTCTGTCCAACCCACCTCCTAAGCGTGTGGCTCAGATGCTTGGTCTAAGGCTGCTGCATCTTCTTACGTACCTGGAGATCCTCTTCTCCATCAGCTACGCCATCCTCGGTGCTTGAGCCAGAGGGACTTGGCTCCCGTAATTACGGCCTATTCCTGCAAGTTTGCACTCCACTGCTCTGCTGGTCCCACTGACCTCTGAACCCTTCAGAGCGGTCGCCTCTCCTCCTTCTGCCTCTGCATAACAACCGTGAGGCTGGCGACCCCACCCCAGAGGACATGCTGGTGGATCTTTCACCTGGTCCTCAGGGTGCTTGAAACCCCCACCCACCGTGTCTGCCTCTGACACTGAAACGTGTGCAGACATCTGCGTTTGCCCAGCAATCACCTGACAGAGGAAATCTGGCATCTTCGTCTTCTTCAGCTCGGTGGCAGTGGAGAGGTCTCTAAACCTCCTTCAAATTCCCAGAGGGCGCTGGCTCCTTCTTTTTTTTTTTCCTTTTTCCTTAGGCAGGCAGGAGTATCTGTAGGAAGTGTTTGGAATCTCTCCCCACAGCCTCTCCCCCCCAAAATCACATCCATCTTTAGGAGTTACTTTGATAACCACGAGGTAGGGGAGCTCTTAGCCAGCTAATAGCTCATCTGATGCATTCAAGAAGGTAGCTTGAATAGAATCAGTGTTCTTGGTGGGCTTGCCTGGACAATTTATTTCAGTGCGCATGGAAGAGGGGGCAGATGGTCCCTACCAGGACTGACTGTTCTAGAGAAGGCAGGAATTGCTACTTCCCTTTAGCATCTATCAAATTAAAGCTGGAGAATTAACCCCACGGGACCAAAGTATAGTCGGTCTACATTACCAGCACTATTTTCCTCTGTGTGCTGCAACTGCTAACACAAAGGTGTGGCAGGCCATGCTTGCTTCATTACTTGGACAGCTGTTCACCAGGAGTTGGATGGAGATAATCAAATCCAGTCTTCCCATCACCTACGAGACCATCTCCTGGGTTCTCATTAGCAACATGTACAAATGGCAGTAAAAGGTCTCGAGTTTGCAGTTGTACAATGGACTTATGAGGAGATCTGTTTCATTTGTTTCATTTTGTTCCAAGTTTCCACCCACAATCTCTCCTTAAGACATGTGAAAAGGGAGTCTTCATAGAAAAGAATTGGAAGAATTAGTGGAAGTGACAGGACTGGCCTTCAGGCATGAAAGAAATTGCTCCAGCAGTGCTTTCACCAGCGACTAAGGTCATTTCTATCTCCTAAAGCGGTGTAGTTCTGGAACATGTTCCAGTCAGATCAAGGGGTGAAAAAATTAAGCTACAACTAAAAGGAAGTTGCCTTAGGATTATGAAAGATATCCTGTGGCAATCACCTGCTCTGTCACACACTGGATTTGATGACACAAGGGTTTCCTACCCGGAGTGTGTCCGTCTTGCTAAATATGTTGTCTTTTTCTCTCCCCCACAGATATGCACGCTGCTGAAGTGTAAAAGCACAGACCTGAAAAGCTGTGGGCAGCCCATGGAGACTGCTCAGACCAAGTTTGACACGTTCTCCCTGAGCGGCACGTTCGGCACTCACTACGTCTTTCCAGAAGTCCTGTACAGCGGGGTTCAGCTGGCCCCTGGGGAATTTGAGGTAATGGGATGCCCTTGAGCTGTTTCACCTTAGGTTCTCTGGGGCTTAGTAAGGGAGTAAGCTGTCTCAGAAAAGCCAAAGAAAACTTGCTCGTAGTGAGGAGTCCGATTTATTCAATGTCCGCCTAACGAAGTCACTGGTTTCCGTGAGCAATAGGGTTTGACGTACCTTCTCATTGTTTTGTCACATCTTTGTAAGCTTTTAACTTGTTCCTATGAGTACTCCTCCTTATCCTTCTCTTATCTTCTTCAATTAGGTGCTGAGTGATGGGCATTTGATAAGTAAGATAGGACCAACAAAGCCAGTCATCACTGTGACGCTTTTTGGATGGTGGTATGAAAAGGATCATCTGAAACAAGACCCACAGCCACCAGCCTTCCCCTGCTGTTACCATAACTGAAGCTGTACACCACTGACATCATGTCCAAATGAGACATGACATCATCAGCTAAAACGATCATAATTATGCTTCTTAATTCTGGTTGCACAAGCTTCTCCTCGGTGTGCTTTGCTTAGTAGTAGTGCGGCATTATTACTTTATTGCTACCACTTACTGAGAAGTAACTCTTTTGTACTATAGGCTTACTAAACTTTTATGAGTTTAAAATAGCAGTTGTTTAGCTCTGCTTTCTGTGCACAGTCTGTGGCACCTTGTAGCACAGAATATTGCACCGTAGAGGCAGATGAGGAGCTCCAGTCAGAGAGCCAACCCTGACCCAATACACTTCATTTAGGGAGCTGGAGACAATCTGGGAATGAAAATGTTGTCCAAACTGCAGTGTGGAATATCACTGCAGTGCACCATATAGCCCTTTCTATTTTTAAATGCAAATAGATATTCACATATGAAATAACATCCTCATACCATACGCATGTTGATCAAAAGCCATCTTCCCAACCTCAGACAATGCCTGCCTGACTCACAAAAGCTCAACATCTGCATCGCTAGATCCATGCTCTCTTAAAACCTTGTTCACTGTTGGAGTCAGCCACTGCTTGGCCAAAGACTAATCTCATGCCAGCAAGGGAATGTTCAGTCAGATGCTCTTCCCATCAGTCCAGACTCACTGTGGACACTGTGCTTGTCGCCCACGTTTTGGGGCCAGGAACCTAGTGGATTACACTGCAAGTCAATTCTGGGGAAAGGATCTGGATTAAAGGGAGACTATGGCGCAAGTGGAAGGAGGGCACTGAGCTTTCACCTTGCTGGTGAAAATTCCACATTTCACCAATATGGAAGGTATAGAGGAGGAGCACGTTTCCAGCCTGGGAAGCAGGAAGCAGCTCCTTCAGGCCTGCTCACTGTAGGTACAAGTCCTCTGGCTAAGGGAATGTGTGTGTAAGCAATATATGATCCCACATCCTGAATCTAGTTATTATTTTGATTTCAGGATTTGGTTGAAGGCCACTGCTGTCTAGTTGAGGTATATTTGTACCTGTCCAAAAAAATTTGAATATTTTTCCTTAGAAGACTGGCACGAGCCGATATTGTGCTGAATGTCTTTTACTGCAAAGATTGCATAACGTTTATCATTGTGAAATGTGTTATTGTGTGGAATGAGTCAAGCACGCGGAAAGCAATCGTACAGAAATCTGCCCATCCATCCACATACCAAAGCACTGTGTATAAAGACAAGTTTGCACATACCGCTGACAACAATAAACACTTCTCTCAGGGGTAGTGAAGCAAAGGAGGACCTAAAGAAGGTAAGAGATTTGGGCAACCAGACACAAGTCATTATTGTGCACATGCAGCTTTAACTTTAAGATTTCTGGCAGTGGTGACCTGCAGCTGAGACTGATGGAGGTTGCATTAGTCAAAATTTAGAAACTATGACTCCTGTTCATCATGCTGTTCCAGCAATGATCTTTGGGGATCTTTTCAGGGCTCAGTTACTGGGTGGTGTGCTGATGGGTTTGCTTAGAGTAAGAGCCTGCCTGATACCCGCCCTCCGAAATGTGGAGCTGGCCCTGAGCCCCTGCAGCCCTGCGCTGGCTCTGTGCTGAGCGAGCTTGGATGTGAACAGCAGCAGCACAGAGCTCGGCACTGGCTGCCTGCCTCTAGCTGCCCTGCCTGCATGAGTTTGGCCAGGAAAGTGTCTGCACTGGATTTTGCTGAGATTTCTCAAAACTCCTCTGGCTCGTTTTCCTGCTGTGACCTGGGCTTGCCTTCAATTCACTTCACTGTAGCAATTCCTGTGTTGCTTTGGTCCTGTATCCATGCCTGTATCGTTCTTAAATCTGGCAGGGGACGCGTTTCCTCAGCTGCACCCAGTGGTGACTGCTCTGCCTGTGCTGTAACGCAGAATTGCTCAATGTTTGCAGCTCTCCTGCCCCTTGATGCCCCGAGACTTTCCGGACATGGCGATTGCATCACTTGGTGTCGGCTTTCTGGCACTGGGGAATTCCCAATTTCATGCAAGACTTTTCTTAATAAAATCACCTGTCTTTGCTTGCCCCGTCCTCATTTGGAGTGACTTCCAGGCTTCAGATATGGGTCTTTGTAAAGGTCATGCCTCTGCTGCGGTTTTTATCCTGTCTGTTCTTGAGGCCTGTGCCCTGGACAGCTACATTGCAGCCGTCTATGAGCACAATGTCATCTTGTCAGAGGACACTGAAATACCTGTTTCTCCTGAGGATGCCTTCAAAACAAAATAAGATTTCAGGGTGAAATTGCACAGTAAAGAGGGAGATATTGTTGGGATGAGGAATATTTTCCTTGATTTCTTATTGAACAGCAAATATTATTAGCCAGGTTATGTCAGTTTACCCTCAGAGATAGTGCGAGATCAGAGATACAGTTCTAACAGCAGATCTTTTATGAAGAAATGGAGGCTATGGTAGTAGTGTGCTATTTGCAAAGCAGTCACTGTGCAAAATTTGCTTTTCATATCAAAAAATAGTAAAAAAATCTGTATGAAGTTTAATTCATTTTCACAAAGTAGATACATATTTCAGGTCGAGACATAAAGATTAACACAGTTCAAAGGTTAGTGTAAATCACATCATGAACCTATGAGGGAGGACACTCTTGGGGCAGTTGCTGCAAATATAATAAGTTCTTCGCCAAAGGCAAGAGGCATGGCAGGTCCATATGTCTCATATCTAGAAAAGGTATAATCTTCTCTCTGAAGTATGAGAACCGTACTTTGTGCTGCTTGTCTACCTTCCCCTCCAGCTGGATTTCTAAGTGATAGAGGACACTCACAGAGAAAATAGTCAGCCCTAACCATGCGAGTCTGGACATGTGAGCCCAGAGATCAGGTTTGGAAGCTTGAAGAGGAATGTAAAAATAGGTTTTGCAAGCACTATTTCCAGGAAGGCTGTTATAGATCAATATTGTTCCAGAATGCCCTCTTAGCCTTTTATTTCCCATCAGCATTTTGAATTTAAAATGACACGCAATTCCTAGAAGTGATTCTTAGACTTCTTGCCATGAATGAATGCTCTCAAATGTTGACGGTATAACATTGTACTTTCCCAGATTGCTTAATAGATGATTATTTCCAAAGCAAACTGTTGAAAACTTTACTCCTTTTTCTATTCGCTTTATATACCCCATGCCCATTCCCAGGAACCACAAGGCACGAGCCATGCTCGCTTTCCAGCCTCTCGTACAGGGCACGGTTTTCGCCCTCTCAGTGCTCCAGGCCGTCGCCTGGGATAGCTTCACTGCGGCTGTGTACGAGCACTCGGTGATCCTGCCGGCGCTCGCCAACGAGCCTCCCTCTCCGGACGATGCTTTGGCACTGATGAACAAAAACATGGACATCTTGGAAGGGGCCATCAAGGAAGCCGCCCGGCAGGTACTAGATGTATTATTAGCACTATCAGCTTGCATTTTCCCTTCTGCTGATTCTCCTGGTTACCTGGTGAACTCTTAACGGAGCCTGTCCTGCCAGGGTGCCCACATCATTGTGACTCCTGAAGACGGCATTTATGGCTGGCGTTTCACCAGAGAAGCCATCTACCCCTACCTGGAGGATATTCCTGATCCAGAGGTGAACTGGATTCCCTGCACTGATCCCAAAAGGTGAGTCCTTCTGCAGTGATTTATGTGGTTTCAAACTGGTGTCTCACAGAGCAGTGAGCTGTTCTCAATGAATGTGTAAGAACTGCTAATTTTTTATTTTTTTTAAATCTCAATTACTTCATAAATGAAACTCATCACAGTGAACTCTTAATTAAATGGGAATATGCAAGGTAAAAAGCACTGAGGCAGCCTCACTTTTCAAAATTGGAAAAGGAGGAAAAGGAGGAAACTTTAGGCAAAATCATTATTTTTAAAATCTGTAAAAACATGTATGTGTTTAAAATATGTAACATGCTGTTACTGAAGTAGTAATTTTGACTGCTTGTCTTCCACACTCATAATTAAATTTCAAAATTTTCTGGTTCTTCTTTCATCAAAAATGCATTAGATTTGCTCCTGCTCCAGTGCAGGAACGACTCAGCTGCATGGCCAGGAATAACTCTATCTATGTGGTTGCAAACATTGGGGACAAGAAGTCATGTAATTCTAGTGATCCTAGCTGCCCCAGCGATGGTCGCTACCAGTTCAACACTGATGTTGTCTTTGACTCAGAAGGAAAACTAGTGGCTCGTTACCACAAGGTGAGAATGAGCTTTCGCATCAGCCTGTTCCTTATTATTAATGTACTTTTCATCTCTCTGGCAGCAGTTTCAGTAGTTTGTTACAATAATTTTATATAACTGTAGAGTGACAGCCAATCCAGGATGATGCAATGCCAGCATCTTGTGGCCAGAAGGAAAAACAGGCAAGAAATGACTGATCAGTCATGATTCCCAGGAGCACCTCAGCTGCAGAGTGCATGTCTGATATATATAAAACACTAAAGCCTACATTTACGACAGTTAACTGAAAAGACATGCAGCTTTCCATACGTGTAAATGGTTAGCAGGGTCCTTGTCATGGTTTTAGCCAGGCACTTTCCCAGACAGTATCTAGGCAGAGTTCAGGAGCTAAAACTGACTAGGCATTTCCAGAAGGCTGCAGGGATGCAGGCACATGGTATTGCAGGATATTTTTGTAGAAAGCATTCAAGAGACAGCCACTGATACTTGAGGGTCTCTCTGCCCACTGGTCAGGACTGCTTGGCTGCGCAGCGCTGGCGTTCGCTGTCTCAGTGCTGAGCACAGCAGGAGGCCAGGCCTGGAGGAGCATCAGAGGGGGTTCAGCCAAACCACATTGCCAGCGCTTGCATTTCGCCACAAAGCAATTGTGGGACTAGCAGCCGCGGGACGCTAGGTGCTGGTGTGCATGCAGGCTGCCGTCCCAGCAGGCATCGCTAGGTTGACCCTTCAGGGTACTTACGCCAAATTTCATCAATGCTTATTTGGCTTATAGCGCTAAGTGTGGCATAAGCAGGTGTCATACCCCATATACCGAAGTGAACCTGCAACTTCTGTGTTTGTTACCTAATTTTAGGGGGCTTCTGGGGTGTGGGTTTTATTTACTTTGATTTGCTATCTCTGCTGAGCCATTTCAGATCTGCAGCGGCTACAAAGGGAGGTTTGAGTGACTATTTGAGATAAAGACCCTGAATTCTGCCTTAAGGCAGTTTTAGACACAAAAGTAGCTATTCGTAATCTTGCATTATTTTTAATTCTAATGTGTCTTTTTCTTGGCCTACAGTATAACCTCTTTAGAGGAGAAACTCAGTTTAATTTCCCTAAAGAGCCAGAGACCGTCACTTTTGAGACACCCTTTGGGAAGTTTGGCATCTTCACTTGTTTCGACATACTTTTCCGTGAGCCTGCGGTGGTCCTGGTGAGCGAGTTACAGGTGGACACTGTGCTGTTTCCAACTGCTTGGATGAATGTCTTGCCATTTTTGACTGCTGTTGAATTTCACTCTGCCTGGGCTATGGGTATGGGTGTCAATTTACTTTCAGCAAATACACACAACACTGGCTTGGCAATGACAGGTGAGTTGCATTTAGGGAAAAGGGAAATTGTCTTAATGGTACTGGATGCAGAAGCAGGCCAAAATGTTTTAGAATGAGTGACGTCTCTGAAAAATTAAGAAAACTAAAATATTCTTGATATTATATTGAATTTAATAGCTAATAGCTGCAGGCAAGAAAATGCTGAAAGTTCTAGGAGAGTTGTAATTAGAAAGATCAAGACATTGCATTCTGGTATTTTAAAACTGATTTTTTTTTTCAAAATGGCACAAAGTTTCACTTAAATTTTCAGCCTTTCAATTTTGGAGCAGATTTTTTTTGTTTAAAAATCAATGAACAATTAAAGGGAGAAAACAAATGTCTTAAACAGAATTTAATAAGCTGAAAACAAAAGAAGGGTTCCTGTTTTGTACTGAACAAAACATTTTCAGGTTTTTTCTGTTACTGTTAAAGAGTTAGAGACATTTATGCTTTGGTTTGATCTAAATAAATATTTATTCTCAATTTTTTCTATAAACCGAGAAACCATTGCTGTAGCTGCATCTGCAATCTGTAATTCTTACCTGAAGCAGAAGTGAAAGCAACAAAGGAATATTTTTGTCTGTTCTATTTCTAAGTACTTTGAGTTGAGTTTAGCCTAAAGCTCTAGATTTCTTCCAATGAAATGTAATTATCCCTATGATTTCTTTCTTTGGCAAAAGTGACATTTATGAAGCTCTAATTTAGAATAGACAATCTAAGTTTAAAAAAAATTACAGGTTTTTATCTCAAATTGTCTTTCATAGGCCTTCAGATTCAAAATCTAGTGAAGCACATAACTTGATCTTGATGGTTCTGCTATTTAAAAATTTTTCTAAAATAAAGTTTGAGGCACATTTTAATGCGTTGATTTAAAATATTTTAAAATTTAAATGTTAAAAGGTTACATAGCTCGCGATGTGTACTCAATGCTTCCACACAGCTGCACCATAATATTTTGTGTGTGTCATTTACAGGGAGTGGGATATTTACACCAGATGGCCCTGTTGCATATCATTATGATCCAGAAACTGAGGAGGGTCATCTCCTGATAGCAGAGCTGAGATCACGCCCCCGTCTTTCTCCTACCTACCCTCTTGCTGTCAACTGGAGCTCATATGCCACAAGCATCAAAAAATTTCCAGAGGGAAAAAACACTTTTACAGGAGCTGTTCGTCGTGATATATTCACTTTCAGTGAACTCACACACAAAGCAGGGAATTATACTGTTTGCCAGAGAGACCTCTGCTGTCATTTGATCTATAGGATGTCAGACAAGAACAAAGATGAAATTTATGTACTGGGTGCATTTGATGGTCTTCATGGTTCTGTCATAAAATATCATTGGCAGGTAATTTGTTCAATAGAAATGAGTATGGGATATATATTTTCTTAGTGGCTGTTAAGACATCCAAGTTCAATTAGTAAATGTATTGAATTTTAATTTTATTTTTGAGGAAAAAAATGATAAGTCTTTTCAATCCCATGTGCACCCAAAGCATGCAAGGGTCCTTGGGGCCTAAATGAAGGAATCATTCCAAAATACTTGTTCATTCCTTCATCATGAGAGCTTTTCTTACTATCAAACCCAGCTCATGATTGTTTAAAGCTGAGAAGTAAGTTGCTTTTCTGTATCCTCTCCCCCACAGATATGCACGCTGCTGAAGTGTAAAAGCACAGACCTGAAAAGCTGTGGGCAGCCCGTGGAGACTGCTCAGACCAAGTTTGACACGTTCTCCCTGAGCGGCACATTTGGCACTCACTACGTCTTTCCAGAAGTCCTGTACAGCGGGGTTCAGCTGGCCCCTGGGGAATTTGAGGTAATGGGATGCCCTCGAGCTCCTTCACCTTAGGTTCTCCAGGCCTTGGAAAGAGAATGGTAACTGAGGTGGTGACAAAGTTAAACAAATCCAAGGACTACTTTCTTTGATTTTGAGGACCATGATTCAGGAGGACATTTAAATGCATGGATTGAGTTAGTCCTTATTGAGGAGAGGTGTAAATGCTTAGGCTGAGAATTTCTTGAGTGTTTTGTATTAAATATGGATTCCCACTTCAGATCCCAAATCCATAAATAACAGCTTTTAAAGAACTATTTTCTAAAGGTTTCTGTTGATGAGCGTTTTAGGAGGCAAAGAAATCAAATGCTCTGAGTAATGTAGTTGTCCGAACAATAAAAATTGCTAATGAGTATCATACATAAAAGTAGATATCCTGTGCAAGAAAAAATACTGAAAGGGGGTTGTGAGGTTTTTGTGTGGTTTATAATTTTTTTTTTATTTGAAACTTCATAAAATATTTTTGCCATAAAATGTTTTCAGCCATAAGCCTTAGATTATATTTATGTAAGAGGCTAGATGAAATGTTAATTTATTTGAGAGCTATTTAATAGCTTAGAAGAGATAACAAAGACAATGAAATGAGGCTTGAAGAGTTTTAAGAGAAGCAGAGGTGGTTTTTTTGTAAGGTAGAAAATGGAAAAGCACTTGCTCATGCTGTATATTTGTTTTGAATGGGACTTTTGTAAAAACATTTACATCAAAGGATTATCAGGTATGCTATAATGTGATCATGGTTTAATTAAATTTTTTTTATATTTTCTTACCAAATACATGGTTATCGATTGTCACAAAGGCTCTTAAAAGTTGCAGATATATGTAATCAGTCTACAAGAGCGATTTCAAATTGATTGGTAAAAAGTAGCTAAGAAAAGCAACATATAGCCAGTAGACTGAAATTCTCTGTACTTCCACCTGGAAAATGTTTAGGAATCTACTAATCAAAGAAGATTTAAAATTACTGTTCTATATAGATAGATAGATAGATAGACAGAGAATTTGCATGGCTGTGTATAAGTAACTGATGAAAACTTAAATCTGTTGTTATCACTCATGTCTTCTTATGAGGCAGAGAAAATGATCTTCATTACAAAGATGGAGCTGGAGGAAGTTTTAAAGAACTTTGGGTCCAAGGAGATGTGGGAAAGCCATGGCAGAGCTGAAAACAATACTTAGATTTTCTGAGCTCTGTTTTAGTGACTTAATTGCAAGAACATTTCCATGCATGAGTCAGAGAGAATTCTAATTTGTTTTATTTTTCTTTTATTTTTATTGTTTATTTTTCATGATGTTTTCTGTGCCATGTGATATTGCTGCTCTGTTAGTGGAATACTAGTATCATTCTTTCTTTTTCCACTAGGTGCTGCATGATGGACGATTGAAAAGTAAGCATAGCTCATCGAAACCACTCTTAACAGTGACCCTTTTTGGAAGGAATTATGAAAAGGACCCACCGCATCCACTGCGAACCTCCCCATAATGTAACTCCTTAATCTTTAAACAGTCAGCATACATAGGATAAGAATTTCCTACCGTTAACCATCCTGCCATGAGCTGTGGCAGTTACCCTGTGTCATTCCTGTTCTGCAACGTTACACTTGTGCTTAGCAGCCACGGTAGTTGAGTTTTCTTAGGAGAAAGCAATGTGATTGCTATCTGTTGTGTACACGTAACCATGGTACACATTTTTTAACAGTGCTTGAGCCAGTGTAGTTATTTTTTAACAGTGTAGAGATGCTTTGTCATGTGAAATCTTTAATATGAAATAAATTTTGTTTTTCAAAGATATACTGTCGATCCCTGAGGTAAAACAGGTCATAAGACTGACACTGAAATGTGGAGTTTTCCAATTTGCTGCAATGAAAATCTCTGAAGGATCCTTTCTGTCCCTTATGCTCCTGCCTGATAGGTTTACAGGCTGTATAAACACTTAGGGTCTGTGTTCCTCAGACCTACACAGCAATTGGTAGGGCCTTCGTAATACTCTATGGGCCTTGGCCCCATTCTGACTGAGGGACTGTACCCTGAAAAGAAAAACTTATTTGAAATGGTTTTAGGTGAAACCATTTAGGTGAGAGAGAAAGTGGTTCTCCTTGACCCACACAGGGTTTGAGTCCAGCTGAGCTCTATAGAAAGCAATGTCAGTTCTGGAGTCACTCTGAGCATACATCAATATATGAATGGTGTATGCATGCTAGGTTCAATGTATTTCAGGTCCAACTTACTTAATGTTAATGTATAAACATTATAAACTTACTGTGTAAACATTATTAAATGTATAAACCTGCACATGCTGCTGGGTGTCCGGAAAATTTCTTCAATACTGTGAAAACACAGAAGGAAGACAAGTAACATATGCTTTTTGTACATGAAAGATTTATCTTATAGTATGAGAACTGTGCATTACATAGGATTTCTAGCAATGACATATGAAACTTGGGAGTCCTGAGCCTGGTTTGTGTCTGCCCTGTTCCGCAGCAAACAACCCTCATTTGCACCACATACCCCTTGGAGTGGTCCTTGGCTCAGTGTTTATCTCATAATCTTTTGTGTCTGCTGCCCTTCACGTTTGTGGCATACAGCATGCACCAACCTTAACACTGAGCTGCCCTCAGTGTGGCACATTAGAAACACTCTGTGGCCTCTCACCCAAGCACACCAACATGAGTTATCCAGGATTTGTTGAAAAAACATGATGGCTATTTTCCTTGTGCTGCTGCTTCTCAACACACAACTTTGGAGACTTTTTATAGGACTTGCTTTATCCTGGAAAATAGAACAGCTGAGCTTGTATTCAGAGGAGAGATTGTACCACTTAAGAGCAATTATTCAAGATATGCAGGGCTTAGAGGTCATGGTTGCTTCTGGCTTGTCCAGCACCCTTTTCTCTCCTGAGTTGTGGTTGTCTTTCACCAAAGAGTGGAGGTTTTGGGCAAGAGAGATTATGGCCCGCTGATGGGAGTTCTAATTGCACATTACTGTAAGGTGTCTAACAAGTGTGGAGACCAGAATTTCAATAGGCAGAGAGCCACATTGAAGCTGGGAGCTGATCTCTGCTTTTCAGGGCCAGTGTGATACACCCCAGGAGCCCCTTGTCCCATGCATAAGGGGCAACAGTTTGGGGAGGGGAAACAACAATGAGCATGCTGGTTATTAAGGTCTCTGCAATGCCATCCTATTGACCATACAGACACACTGGTTTGCACTGGGATCAGCACAGAGGGATGCATGTATGGTGAAAAGCATCTCTGAAGCCAAACAGCTGAAAGCTTTGGTCTGGAAAGAGTCAGGCAGCCTGCAGTGCTTTTCCATACTTCCTCCATGTGCTTCTCACTCATCCATATAGCCCAAGAGAAGCAAAGGAGCAGCCACAGCCTCACAGAAGGTCTGAAAAGGACTACCCTGACATTTGAACTGAAAAAGTACTCAAAAAGATCTTAAAATATTTTTAAAAAATTAACTTAAAAAGATAATTTTCCCAGTTGTCCCTGAGCTCTGCTTTTTTTCATGTCTATACCAGAGAAGGTCCCTATGCTTTTCTGTCCCAGTCAGGGTCATGCCTTGTCTAAGGAAGGTCAGGCCTTGGCTCCAGTAGGGTAGGACTGGATGTCAGAAAGGAGCTCCATTTGTGGACGGATAACAGCTCCTTCTGGGGTCTTCTCACAAGAAAGGTGCTCCAGGACCTGAAAATGACAAGGAATAAGAGAGCAAAGGTGTGTAACCAGAGAAATACCTCCTTGTCGCAGATTGTTCCTTGCCTCCATCTCCTACTGATTGCAATTTAGGCAGTATGTGCCTTTATTACCTTGCCTGAAGTTGCTCATAAGAAAAAAGAGAAATAGCTACTGCACATGAGTATAATTTGACTTTTGTTTTTGTTGTCACAGTCATATCATTTGTAGGCATTAAAATCTTCTTTCACTGATTGGTGTCCTCAGCTTTACATGCTAATCCACAAAAAAAGAAGAATCTGAGGACATTTTAGAAAGACATTGCTTACAGATGCACCATTGCTTTAAAGGTTTCTGGCATTCTTAAGTCCTCAGAATTTCATGCAACCCCAAATGCACATGCAATTTATAAATATATTTCTGAAACTGAAGTGGAATATAGTCGGTAGATCTGGTTGGAATATAATTCTAGACGTTCAGCCTAGTATTGCTAGATTTATCTGTCTTATATCAGATTAAACATTCATAAAATAGCTGTAAAGATGAAGTCAGTGAGTTTATTCAAACTTCTGAGCTAATGATAATGAAAATAGGACCCCTGGGGAAATGATTAATTTGTAATAAATATTTTCTTTTTATTCAAGGATACCTTTTATGCCATATTCTGCTCCCTTATCACTGTTTAGGCTGTGATAACTGAACGTGTGATAGAACGTGTGAGAGATCACACACCTCCTGCTGGGATTTTTGAAGTATGGTATGCTTCCCAAATACATGCAGAATTAACTCTCTTTGGCAGTCAGAGTTGGAAATAGGTAGAATACAGTTGATATTGTTAGTGAAGTAACTTGTAGGATATAGTAAAAGGGGTAACATAAGTCTGATTATGTGAAAAATACATGTTATTTTATGACTAGGCTCATTAGAAGCAGAACTGTATTAAGACAGAAAAAATGATCTAACACCCGAGGCTTTCATTTTGGTTCAAGGAACAGATGGTAACATCAGTACAGGAGTAAAGAGTCTGAGTGTTGCCAGCTATGGGTGGATTTATCCAGGCGTTCTGAAAGGCATCAGAAAAGGATTCTCAAACCTCATCCATTAGGGATGTAGAAGACATCTTTGAAGATCACACTGAAATCGGATTTGAAGAACAGCTGACCTGTAGATTTGAAGAAGAGGTGACCTGTAGTTTCCAAGACTTGCTGTGCAGATTTCCCCTCTTTGAGAATATAATGAGGGCCCCATAGAATGGACCGTAGAGGAGTTTTTTAATCACTTTCCTGTTTCTGATGATAAAACAGGAATTTAATCAAGTAAAGGACACAGTTATGTGAACACCTCCCCAACCTCCTATGTTTTCCTCAGGGGAAAGAATTTGAGTTTCTGAAAGAACCAGGGGGCATTCAGTGAATGGATATGCCAAAGGAGAATGATCAGTTTAAATTATATGCAATTCATCTGAACAGCTTGACCCCAAAAGCTGCTCCAGATGGTGTCCTAATGAACCCCATTTTTTTCTGAACTGGGAAAGCCTGGTCTTCAATTGTCAATATTTCTTTCTTAAACGTTGAATGTCAGCCAAAGCAAACAAGACCCACCTGTCCATGGTGTCTCTGGTCACACATGAAGAAAGTTGTGCTTTAAAACAAGTCCTTAACTGATTATATTGATGAAAGGCTAAAGGTTCAGATGAAGGTAAAAAAATCCTGCATTAAAACACGTGATCCAAACTTTATGGCTGACTTCAGTAAGACTGGTCATAACTTTGAGGAAACTTGAGTAAAATTTAATGCATTTTATTGTCTATATTGAATTAAAGCAAGCAGGTCTTAGACGTTAAGCAAAAATAGAGCAGCACAGAATCATAATAACCTAACTTTTTTTTAAGAGAGCAGGACAGAGCAAGACACAGCCCTGTCTTTGTAAGCACATGTTAGCCTTCATAGCCTCAAGTTTCCATTAAATAACATAGAACAGCCAGGTGCAGTCAGAGATTGTGCAATTCTTAGCCACAGTAATACAAAAGTAAACGTTCCTGAATGACTCATGTTATTACAGGTGAATTGCTGGCAGTATGGGACGCCGTTCCTAGGTACATAGAATCAGTACGAGATATCATGACCTGAGTTTGAGTTGAAGAATTCATACGTTTTTAATTAACCAAGAACTGAATTGTAACTCCTGCTAGTCCAGATAGTGTTTGCAATGTCATCGTCCATCATCAGGGCAGGAAACCTGAAAAAGAGTAGACTTGACTTTTTCTGAATGAATTGAGAAATAATTTGGATAGATCAATAAAGACAGCAATAATTATTATGAGGCTCACTACAGCTGATACAGGAACGCTTCTCAGTGGCTTGTGATGGACTGTTAGACGCTATGGAGTCAAACATGGGAAACGATTTCAGCATATCCTCTAAAAATTAACCTCTTGAAAATTGTTACAGTGGACAAACAGCGCCTCCCACAGAAGCCACAGATGGGCGTAACAGTGTTACCCAGGGTTGTCTAGCTATGGCTCAGCCATAGCTAGCAATGATCAGTCTTGGTCAAACAGAAGCTCAGCATGTTGACAACAATATATTAATTTCTCTTTCAGTTTAGGAAACAAATGAAGAATTAGCCGAATCACTTGGAGCCGCTATCTATGAAAATATTAAAATGTTTCCGGCAACTACTCATTACTATACAGTTGCAAGCAAAATACTCCCTTGTCTGTTCAACTAATCTCATGGCAGCTGTGAACTGGCAGTAGAAGTGTACAGAGTCTAAGTAGTGCATTGTAACTACATGATTCTAACTTTGCCTATCCATTATCATTTGCTGCTCCTAATGTTAATGTTAATTTTTATGATCTTATAGTCTGATAGCTGAGACAATGTCAGGATATATGGTGTCAGCACCAAGAAATGTAGGAAACTAATATATTTTAGTGTTGGAAAAAATAGGTAATCTTTTGGAAACAGAGCACTTTGGAGAAAAAAAAAAGCAACTAAGTAGTTGCATATAGTTGGTTGTTCAGCTCATGTACTGCAAAATATAACCAAGTACTTTAGAGATGCCCTTCAACATCTAATGATGATTTATGTAACAAAAGCTTTTGATCATTTACCTCTTCTGCTAAATGGGTGTTAGGAATACAGGAGATACTTGAATTTATCAAAGTAAAAAATATATGGAAACATTAAGGTCTGTTTTTACAGGATGGTTATTTCTCTATCCTGCAACTCACCTTGGAGGATTTTCCACTCATTTGAGATTGCTTTTTGTACACCCAGAAAGGACTATTCAGTTACAGTTTGGGGGTTCCTTAAGACGGATGAAAAGGCAGTGAATAGCTGTCAAAGACTGAACACTGCTAATCCTTTACAGTGTGCTACAAGTTTTTTATGAAACAGTATTAAAATTAGAATAATCTGATATTGTGCATGCTGACATTTATGACACAATCTTTTAAAAGGGAAACTATGACACAGAATTGACAAGAAATAATTTGGTTCTAAATGAATTGTTATCTAAAACACACCAGAAAAAGGCAGAGAAATAAGGAAAGATATTTCATTGTATGGAACATGTTAGCTTTCAAATATCTCACTTTAGGTTTAGATTTCTGCAAGGAAAATCATTGTAAACAGTGCAGTGTCTTTCCAGGAAAAATATGCTGACCTTTTGAGAAATTGTAAGCATTAATGAAAAGCTAAAACTTGACAAGAATCTAGATATTAATTGTTTGTGTGAGGACTATTTGCTGAGAGATTCAACAATGCCTGTCATTCTGGAACCCTCTGTTGGGATATGAGGCTCATATCTTGAGCTCAAATCATAATTCTCTCAATGTTATAGACTCTGTGGTAAGCAAAATGTCTGTTGCTACCTCAGGTGTAATATACATAAATGCCCACTACCGAACTGCCTATGGCAGTAATAATCAGTTGTAATGTTTTAGCATTAGTCCCATTAAGTTGAGCAAAAAGTGCTCAGTGAACTTTAAGCCTTTCTTATTGCTATGGGACTTTGATTCTGCTAGGCTATACTCCCATGCACTTACTAGACACCTTTCTAAGTTTTCCGTGTAGTATTTATTACTGTGCTAAGTGCCGTTATTTAAAACCTAAATCTCTCTCTCTCGCTCTCGCTCTCGCTCTCGCTCTCGCTCTCTCTTTTTTTTTTCGATTTTGTCTCCACTGGGACCTCTTTTCATTGAGGTCTGATAAAGGCAAATGCAGGTAGTGAATTTACTATAATACTCCTAAAATCAGTTGTGCTACATCAGCTTACATCTACTGATTATGAATCTGCAGAGATAGAAATGTTCTATATTTAGTTGTGAGTTAAAACAATTGGATTCTGTGGTTTTTTCTACCCACCCTGCACTGAAACTCTCAAATCACTTGACTAAGAGACAATGATCTGTGTGGCTCCTGCCCCCGCAAAAGTTAGGTAACTTGGGTATGTAAAATTCCCAGTCTCATCCAGCTGCAGACTGAAACTGTACAAAAATTGCTCAAAATGTGCAAACCTTTGTTTTCTTCGCAACCCTTTTTTGGTTAGTATTTGCCATCTCCATTTTTCTCAGAGATGTTCTGATGTTGAGTTAACTGCAATAGGTAACATAATTAAATTATGAAAGCACATTATAATTAATCTATGGAAACTTATTGTTTGAAAGAAGAATTATGCTTGCCCAAGTAGAAATCAAATATATCTAACACTGAGACATAAGAAAAAGAGCAAGCTTTTAACATGGCCATTAATGGAAAGTGATAGACTTCCTGCTAGCTAGACTGAAAGACAGAAATGGTGTGGGTGAAAATACATGTGGTGCCTTTCATAACAGATGTCATTTAGCTATACCTCCAGAGTGTCAGATGGCTTTATGTATGAGGACCAGAATTATAAAACAAAGAGCTTAAGTTCGATCAATCATCATTACTTAGCAACAGGCTTAAACATTCATTTTGTTGAAGACTTTCTGAGCCTATCTTTAATGATACAATAGACATTTTAGATTGTTTATATCTTAACATTGGCCTATATTTGCAGAGATTCTTCTAAGTTCAACATTAGATTTAATGAAAGGTAGGCACTAGGTTCATGCAACGCTTAATATAACAGTCCTTGCTTTTTACCAAAGGAGCCTTACAATGACTTTTTTTTTTTTATTGAGTCTTCTCTTACAGATCACTGCTCTTCTGTCACCAAGGATATGACCCACACCCCATGCTAATCACATAGGCAATTCCTGAATAGAGTAAGCCTTTGTATTGGTGGCATTTTAGGAAAAAATCCTTGTGATGTAGTTGGAAGGTTTTTACTAACTAGTAGCCAAAGGAAGATGGGTAAATTGGTACCATAAACAAACCATCACTTTTCAGAGCATATTAATTATATTATATTAATTATATATTATTCATATTATATATTATATATTTTTATATATTACATATTATATATTTATATTATATATTAATAATATATTTATACATAACTAAATAATTAAATCCTTCAGTGAGATAGTTCAGATTTGGGTCAAAATTTGGAGGAAAGTTTTACTAACAGTTATACTTTTCATGGAAAGTATAAAGAAGTTTTTAGCAGTTGTTCTATTACAGTTTTCTGTAAGGGAAAGCTGTCTTCCCAATTCTAGTCAGAATGGCTTTTCCACACCTTTTGTATTGTCTGTGTAAAACGCTATTTGAAACAGCAACCTTCTGTATGGTATTCAGTTGTCTGAGCATAAACATCCAGTGCTATTTGAGACCTCCTATGGTATCCGAGGCATCCTACATGTGGCTGGTGGATAAAGCAAGGTCCTAGAGAAGCCCTGCGTCCTCCAGAGTGGAGGAGCAAGCAAATGCCTTTTTGAAGGTGTTGCACCAATGGCAGGAAAGCTTATCACTGAAGTGTCTGCTGTTGCTCTAGTTGACAATGTGGGCTGCTTAAATACTAAATTGTCTTAGTATTTTAAAAATTGCAACTTTACCTTCATTTCACTAAATATCCTATTAAACTCTGGCTCTTCTTGTACTTTAACTTGCAGCTTCTTCTTGGTCTATTGTGAGTTCCTTCCATGGCCAATATGCTTCAGTTTCAATGTTTATCAGTTACTCAGTACAAACTGGTGTAGTCAAATATAAGGAATGCTAAATGCTATGCCCCTGGGTTGGTATATCTTGCTTTGTTCACAGTAACTCCTCTATGGTCTAATACACCAAATATGAAGTGCCTTGCTGGCTAGGAGGAGTTCTGAAAAATGTTACAGTTCACATTTTTTCCTTGTTATGCTGGGCCAGTGTGCACTTGGAGAAAACACTTTCTACTCTTTGCTAGCCTGTCTGCTGCTCAGTGTGAGCAGCCCTGTGAGGTTTGCCCTGTGAGCAAACCCAGGGACAAGTCGAACTGGCTGGGACTTTCTCTAATCATCCGGCTCCAGTTCTTCCCCATGATATTCAGATACGATGGCTTGACCTGCTCAAGGTCATTATTAGCATGGATTTGAAACACTCATTAACCAGTCCATAGCAATGGCTTGTTGAAAGACTTTCATAATCTCCTAAGGCGTCTTTGAGAAGGTCTTTGTCACAGGGAACAGAAAAACGTGCAGCGTCATATAACGCTACAGTGCCTGCAAAGCTCCCGGGGCTCCGCAGCAACTCAGATCACAGGCAGTGAAGCCCTGCCAGCCTCATCCTGCTGGGTAAACTGAATTATACCAGGAAGGGACCCAAATGGGGCTACTGAGGCCAGTGCAATGGACTTGCTGAAGGTGCCAGCTCTTCTACATCCAGCCCCATCCCTGCCATGAAGAGGGAGGGTTCTGGGGAGTCACACTCACAAACCAGCCCCAGCACACTCACTCCCCCCCACTTTCCAAAATATCTGTAAAGTGTTCTGCAGCCCTTGGCTAAAGAAAGATGTTAGTAGAAGCAGGAAGGCTTGCCACTCCTACAGATGTGGGAAGCCTGGAGAATGAGTCTTTTCTTCTCTAGAGATGAAGTCAAAATGACAGCCTAGTCACTCTGATGTCAATGACAAAATTCACCTTTAGTGCAATCAGGTCCCTTTCTCAGTATCTCTCTTTTAAAAATGCATTTACATATTTTAAAGTGTCTGAGTTTTACCGGTAGTCAGCTGGAGAACAAACATGGCCTTTCCCCAGTGGATCTACACTAGAAATTGCTGTTATCAGGTTTATCATTCAAACTTCCCCTCTGCCAGCATATTCCAATGATAGCTATGCTGCATGGAGGGAGAAGATACGACTGTTGTGACAGCCATTCAACAAATTTAACAACCCTTCAATACATCAGTTTGATCATCCAGATTTGATCTCTTCCTCTTAATTTAGCTTCATTTCCTTCAGGACTCCTAACACTTCCAAAGTCCTGAGCAGTTTTAAATACTCACCCCCCCAAAAAAAACAAATTGCCTACTGGAGAAATGTCACATGTAAGAGGAAGAGTGGCATCTATATTTTACCGAAATTGGAGGGAAATGCTTACTGACTAGACCCAAAATCTGATGGAGGCAGAGCAAAAACGCAGCACGTTGTAGCTCCCTGCCTGCTGTTGGAGGAGAACTGTTCAGAGCATGAAAAGGGTTTTCGGCATTTCTGCCTTGATTTTGGTAGCATTTGACACCCAAAGGATGCAAAAACATAGAGAGGTTTAGCTGATCCCTGCCAGTTAGCTGCTTCTGAAACAAGCAGTTTGAGCTGAGTTGGCTTTCCAGACTATCTTCCTAAGATTCGGCCACCGTGTTGCTCGAAGGAGAGGCCATGGCAGGAGAGCAGTGTGAATGCACACCATAATAAGATGACATTCAGACTTCTGTATTATTATGCATTATACTGAATCTGTTACAGAGTAAGGCAATATAGACTCAATCCCCTAAATTTTACCTTTCTGTAAAATGTATGCATCAAGATGGTAATTATCAAGGCCTAAATCTTCACTTCTCAAAGAGAAGTGTCTGGTTCCAGGAACAGTTCCCAGCTACAAATCTCAAAAGGGCAAAGGCCTTTCTCAGAGACTAATATTTGAGTATTTTTCCAACTCTGAGCGATTGGACCTGAGTCCTCAATTTGAGATATTCTGTTGACTATTTCAGGCAAGTTCTCACTCCACCTGCTGGTTTCTGTTGGCAGGCTCCCCTTCCATAGCAAGGAGAGCCTTGTATTGCAACTCTAAGTGCCTTTATGAATGCAGCCCCTAGAATATTAAAGGAACCAAGTTTTGGGGCATTCATTTAGATTTCTGTGCATATAATACAATGAAGCAGCTAACCTAGGCCATGCAGCGTAGTGTGCAAGAAGTGGTATCTCAGTCTGCTTCACTCCTTATGTGCCTGAGGCACCTGGCAGAACTGGGCTTTAGCTGATGCTCACTGTATTAATAGTCTACGATGTTCAGCAGCATCACCATTTTAAAAGGTTCAGGGCTTCTTCGTAGAACAGGAAATTAATGCTTCTCCCCAGTGAGTGTGATATAGCCAATAGCAGATGTTTACTTTAAACACCATTTTAGTAGCTGTATTTTGCAAATAGCTGTTAACAGATCAGACTGTTAGATTAAGCCTGTTTGTTCAGTAGAGTAATCAGAACTAGACTAGTAAAAGCACTTCATGTCACTCTGTACACAATATACCTTTCCAAGAAGCTCTTACCTGCTACCTATACTTATGTATTTTGTTATATTTTAGAAGCTTATGGAAGGGAGACTGCATGGCTGTTTTTGTTCTGTTCCTGCATAACCTTGGGGTGCTCACAGTGTGACCACAAGGTTTAATTAAACAGGTACATCTGCTTCAAATTAATTCAAATTACATACAAATAAGACCTGTTAAACAAATAGCAGTGTCACAGCCATAATTTTGTTCTTAAGTCACTAACAGAATAAAGAACTTGAGCTACTATTCACATTAACAGCTGTTCCTGAGACAAAGGGTGAAGAACATTATTCGTTACACCCAGCATCCTTGAGGAAAATGCTGGAAGCTTTGGAGGCTGCTCTGGCTGTAGATTATGTGCCTGTCCTCTCAAAATGTTTATTACCCAGGACTGTTACGATGGTGAAGAGACTCAGCTGCCTTTGGAGGTGTTCTTTAAAAGCAGAGTGCCATTGAATGAGCAGAAAGCAAATGAGCATCAAAAGCAGGCTTCTATGAAAAAGGTAGGAAGAGAGGATTTTAAAAATATGCTTTGTATTTTCATTTTAATTAATGTAAAATCCATTTTTTTGTAATTAATTATGGAAAGAGAGAATTTTGCTTTTCTATTGAAAACATCTTTCAATCTCCAGTACATCCTGAGAGTTTACCACATGAGCTTTGAGTTATTTTACTTCTATTTTCATGCAAAGCCACACACTTGATCTGTTTGCTGTTGCTCGGTTTGAGTTTCTTCTTTCTGTTTAAAAAAACAAAATGCCCTGAAAGTAAGGTTTTTCTTTTTTTTTTTCCCAAGAAGAACAATTTCTAGGGGAGACGAAATTTCTTTAGGCTAAACAGTTTTACTATCAGAGAGCAATAGTGGTTATTCATTTTTTAAACATAAAAGAAAACTAGAAATAGTGCCTTAACTCTTTTCAGTTGTCTTCATATTCTGTTTTATGATATTTGTTTAATTTCTGTATATATAAAACAAATGAAGCTCAAAATCTTCACTGTATGACACATTCACAATCTGAATAAACTTAAAATTTATGTACTTATGTCCAATAAATATACTTAAAAGGGGGGAGTAAGAGTTTTTGCTGGGAAAATTGACAATGTGAGTCAATAAAATTTCAGCTGGCTTTATTTTGTACTTTCTCTATCTTGGGTGTAGATGTGTCAAAAGAAAGAATAACAGGCAGGAAAATAAACATGAAGAGATGGACAGAAGGCAAAGAAAATTATATATGAAACGAGCAGAGGTGATGTTAAAGATTAGTAGGCAGAAAAAAGGGAAGCAAAAGGCACCCTAAACAGTTGTTAAATACATTTGGATTCCACGTGTCCTGTATTGCTGAGTGTGCATCTTGGAGGCATGTTTCTCCAGGTGCTCAGGCTCCCACTGCCAGATACGTAACAGTCAATGGCTGGCGCTACTTGAAAGTCCATCTGTATAACACACGTTGTTAGTGGCAGCTGTTAGGGTTTTGCAAGTTATCATCTGTATTCAGCTTTCGTTTAGTTTCTAACGGCATGGTATGCTTGTAATAACAGTTGTTTTGATATGGGGGAAAAAATAAATGATTCTTTTAATTTCTATCTGGAATAAACAGACACAGCAAAGTCCCAAAACAAGTGGGTTATATTAACACTATCTGAATTGCTGCATCAGTATTTTTCTGATTTAAGCAATCATAGTATGTCATAATGATTGTTACAGAATAGCATTGGCTAATGTCTGGTTTTCACAGTAATACCATTTTTCTATTAATTTATTGAAAACTAGATCTTGCTGCAATGAATATTACTTACTAAGTGCTTGAATTCTTTTATGACATGTTTTTGCAAAAGAGATGCTCGCAGAAACAATGCACTACTATGCAGTTTCAGTGATGGGGTAGACTATTCACAGAACTGATTTCTGAAAGAGAAATCCTAAGTATTAACAAGAGAAGACTTGTACTATGAGTTTCAATGATTTAATCAACAGAAATAATATCAGGTGATTGCTCTGTCTGCTCAAGGATTGTTGGTATTTTAATATTGAAATATTGAATATAATTTCAATGTTTAATATTGAAAACAACTGCTTGCAAATAAGCTACAGAACAAGACTATTCACCTGAAGAATAAATGTGAGGAAAAACAACATATTTTCACTGCTATTTCCAGTTAAGACAATGACAAGGTTATTCCTCATCATTGATTTACCTAGGTCTAATTGTTAGTATGAAAATATAATAGGCCCGAATCAAATCCTAGATTTTATTTTTTTCAGGGAAAGGAGGAGGTTAAGTTTGGAATAAGATGTATGTTTCATGGCTCTTCTTCTCACCAAAGTAGTGTGCTAGTAGTGGAATAGTTGCTGGGCTTGGTAGCATTCAACATTTTAGTCATGTTGTTTCAGTTTATGCCACTTTTGGAAAATAAGGCCAATTTAGCCTTCAGTGATATATAGTTACCAAGAGACATGACCATTTAAAATGAATCCCCAAAGCAATCAAAAACTTTGATAAATGAAAGTAAAATCAGTAATACGTTAATAAGTACATTAAAGACAATTGTCTGTGACTAAAGAATAAAGAGAAGCTTCTTCAAGTATTTAACCCAAACTCTGCATGCCTCAACTCAGCTAGAGCCTGCATATTTTTAAAAGCAAATCATTATTTGAAAGAATCCTTAAATTTAACTTCTTAGTAATTCAGATATAGTCTAAAAGGAAAATAAGCAAGGAGTCGGATTTGTCATTCTAAAGTTAGGTGTCCAGCTTGAGCAGGTTTTCCAGTCCTCCCTGCTAGGCGGGTTGCTGGAGGTGCCCCAGTAGGCTGCCATGATGAGGCATGTTTCAGGGCACCTGTTTCTGCCCAGGACTAAATCATAACAGCTGCAAAACTTTCGCACTGCTAAGTTTACAGGACATGAACAGTACCTAAAGCACACGGTTCTTCTAAGGAGAGTTCTGTGCTGTGCTAAGCATCCTCCTATGCTGTGAATTTTGCATCTGGTGGGATCAGGGTCCAGCTACCCATGGCTATTAACTCTCTGCGCTGCTTACTGCAGTGCAAGCTTCTTGCTCATGCTCCTTTGACTAGCCCCTACGACTGAAGGGGGAGCAGGATACTGCCAAAATTGCACACCCACCATAATGAAACCCAGCTGTTCATATCGTGTAAGTTACTGCACAATGCCATTTTCTGAATTCTCAAGGAAGAGCTGATATTGCGGTTGGTGTAGATTGCTGTTGTGATGGAAATAAAATATAGACAGCAGCAACAACAGTACTGCATCCACAAAGAACCTGGAACCTGAAAATCCCAGGAGAATTCAGTTGTTTGTCAAACAGTAACAGTAATGAACTCATTACAGGGAACTTTATGGGTCCTATTGCCTGGACCATTGTCTAGGTGGGAAGTAATAGGGCATAAAATCATGCTAGGACAATCATTAGAGAATAAGAAAGATCCTTCTGTTACAAAATCGTTATTTCAATGATACAAAAAAGTACCATGCTGAAATGACAGTATATTGCATTTATCTCTTAAAATTTTGGTTCCTTGAATAAAAATTTTCTCCATCCTTCCTTCAGTAACTGGATACATTTCAGATTTCTGTCTTTGATGTAAAATGAAAAAACATCCTTTTACTATTATATTCCACCATTGTATCTTCTATGGACTGGGTGAGGGTCAGTTACTCTCAGTTATTATAAATATTAAAGAGAAAGAAGACACGGCTAAATATTACTTATATTTTATATTTTTTGTCTTTCAAGATGCTTATTTGCTCTTCATTTTTCAAAAGTAAAGACTTTTAGGGTCTTGAGAATGCTTTGTCCTTTAATACTTGAGATGAAATATTCTCATGGTTAAACA
Source organism: Struthio camelus (assembly GCF_040807025.1). Classification (NCBI taxonomy): domain Eukaryota; kingdom Metazoa; phylum Chordata; class Aves; order Struthioniformes; family Struthionidae; genus Struthio; species Struthio camelus. Next base: position 71,975,861 of record NC_090944.1, on the reverse strand, counting down.
GCAAGAGCAACCAAAAAATTATCAAACACACTTTGGAGTGCGTCTTTGTAGCATAAAGTCAATTTAAATCTAATATTCTAGGGCTCTGGCCAGTGTTTACTGTTAATATAAAGGAGCCAAGACTGTGCCTTAGCTAAAAACAGTATTAAGATAATAATTACATATAATGATGATAAACTATTAGCACTGAAATAAACTAAAACCAGACAGAAAAGTTACTTGCTTCAACAGCAGCTAAATCTTCAGAGTAGTCATGTTCTCCTAGTATATTTTGGTACTAAAGGGTCAGAGAAGTTTCTTTTTATTCCTAGATTTTTTTCCTTATATCTTCACTTGTAGCTAGAGCCCATGACAACTTTGCAGATTTAATTTGGGGAGACAGTGCCTAAAAACCGAGGGCTAGTGGAAACTTTTTGGTGTTGCCAAGCTCCCAAGAAGGGTCTGTCACCACAGCCATGGTCGTGCTGACTGAGAGGCTCAGCGCAGGGGACCTCCAAGCACCTCGACCTCCCCTGGGGCTGCTGACATGTGGGGTAGCTGCTTTGCTAGAGGCTGGGTCTCCTCCTCCAGCAAGACTGGAGAAAGCCTCAGCCCCAAATGCCAGTTCCTCGTTTGGCAGACTGCTCTTTGAAGCCCATGAAGGCTGCGAGGTGTAGGACAGTCATAGCAAGATGTTTCATGGCAAGGCGTTATCCATGGGACTGAAAAAAGAGAACGACTCTAGCCGAGCTGCCACATGGTTTCAGCCCCTGCTCTAATGTGGATTTTAAGTATATTGTGCAATGTGGAATAGCTGCACTAGGACAGCTAGCACAGGATGGGCCATAAGGGTCGTCCCAGTGCACAGCAGAGGACACGCTCCAGCTGGGCCCCCTCATGTACAGGAGCGAGGGGGTCTTGAGGTGCGGGCTTTGATCCCATCCTCAAGCTTCACATCCAGAGCTGAGGATTAACTTTTCACCTCTTTCCCAAAGCCTTCACAGAAAAGTCTGTTGTCCAATGTGGAATGTTTTTAAATATGGATATGGTCTAGTGTCTCTGAAATCAGACTGTATTAGGCCTCTCCAGAAGAAAGATGTCTCTTTGATTTTACACAAACATACACTTTCATCTGATATCCTTAAAAGATTTATTATCCAGAGAAGTTCAAGAGGACTGTTAACATGAAGAAAGACTACTAAAGTTGTAACTATTTCCAGGATTAAATCCAAGTTATAGTTTATTAATTAGGATTTCACTAGCTTCTTGCTAAAGTTAGAGAAACAGCTCTTCATTGTAATGAAAAACAAAATCAGAAAGTCTAAGCTTCATCCATGGAAACACGATCCTCTGTTTGCATAGCCGAATCTTAGCTGTGATTCCATCAAAAAGTCCAGCGCTCTGATAAGAAAAACCTTTAAAGAGAAGCCTTGCAACAGAGCTCTGAAACTATTCAGTTTTCTTCAGTAGTGGATGGGTCTGTATAAACCACTCTTTTCATGGGCCAGCCATTGCCTTCAGTAACAGAAAATGCAATGTGTGATGTGCCATATAAATACCACTTCTGAAGGAATAGTCAAAGTACCTGGCTGGTCCTTAGCTGTTTTAGCACTAAGACCACTGAGGCTCATATGCATCCAACTGAGACACCTTTATGCACATCTTCCACTAAGCATAGTTGTACCATAGTTAACCACCAGCTTCTAAAGAAGTGAAGTTCAACATTTTAAAAATCAATTTTACAAAAAAAAAATATATTTCCAAAAGAATACCGCAATCCATTTTGTACATTAGCTATGTGCTGTGATAGAGTTATTTTTCCTAGTTAGACTGTAGGCCTGCTCTGTCTGGGTTATTTTCACTATAAGAAGTGATACATGCTAACAAAGATGAAAGGGGAGTTCACACCAGGTATGACTGTTTTCTGGCATAGAGCCCCCAACTCTGGCTGAAGAACAGAATTTGACGGACTGAGTACAATTACTTATAATTTACATGCTAGAGGAAGAAGTAACTTCTCTATGGAATAGAGGCCAGCATAAAATCCTAAATTTATACTGTCTCTCCTACCTGTACATTTCAGACTTAGCCTTTCCTTTACAGGTTCTACTACTCACACTTAACTGAGCAAGAACATAATAGGGTTAATATTGCTTACATGATTTCTGTTCTTTCATCTACTTCCTAGAAAAGAGGAATGTAAAGTGAAATTCTTTGTTTTACTGGCATTTTGGGGGTTGGATAGTTTGTATAGATTGTCTCTTTTAATATAGAGGTGTCATCTATCTATCTATACACGTACATATAAAAACATAAATGTATTCTTATAAAACATATGGATATGTCACCCTACTACTCCTCTTTCCACTCACTGATGATGGAAACAGGTACCTATTTTAAGGATCTACAAAAAAATCATTTGAATTCTATATAAATCAGCTTGCAGAATACAACCATACACTTATAATGACTGTTTTTTATAACACTTCTCATCTCGGATCTCAAGCCACTCTGCCGTTAAGATCTTTATCTTCCTTCTGAAGTAGTAGTAAAAAAAGTCAGCCACAGTCATAAAACAGCTTGCTCAATGTCACTGGGCTGGCTAACACAGAAATAAAACCTAGGTCTCCCTTGTGCTTAAATACTAGGCTCCCCTAACAGGCACTTACCCTGTAGTCACCCTGAAGGCACGCAGGTATATACTGTGTATTTGCTGCTCATTCCCGAGGAGGAGAGCTGCCATACCCAAACACATCAGAGAGGATACATTGCCTTATTGCTGTCTAGGAAGAAAACATACAGCACAGAGATGGCAAGTATGAGTCTCATATGCTATTGAGGAAAACCAGGACAATACCTGAACTCTTTATTATACTACAGAGAAGAAGATATAGAATCTAAGGGCATAGGATTTCTTTCCTGTGCATCCAAAGCAGTGTCCTGAGCTAGCTTTGCTCATTTCAGTGAATTGCTCTTTTCAGAGTAGCTTCAGTCTCCAGTGGGAATTGGGAGATGGGGATAAGAAAGATCCACAGACTCAACTTATTCAGCCTTCCTAGATTGAACACTCCTAGGTGCTTACTACTTACTGTGCCCTCCCAGCTGGGAGGAATGAGAAGGATTTTGAGAAGGGGTGTTAGCACTTTCTCCATCAGTGTAGCGGGCAGGATGAGGAGAGGGTGATCCCTTAGTCCTTGAGCTGCAGAGCACAGACTGAGTTTTGATAAAGGTGAAACTTCCTGAAGCCTTTCTTGTTCTCCATGTATTGTCAGTAATATCTCTCTATATATATTTATTTTCTGCTTTAGACTTGTAGATCTTGGATTTATATACCAAAAAAATCAGGAACGAGCTTCAGAATTGAAAATTACTGATTGTCATGACTAAAGTGGGAGCTGCAGGATTCAGGTTAATTTTGCAGAAGGAGGGTAGGACTGTTTAGAAAAGTAATGGAAAAAAAGAGCTTTAAAGAAGAAATTCAGGCAAAGCTTCCCACCTCTCTGCTAGATAAGACATCCCCCAGTGTAGGTCTCTGGGAGCTACTGCTATTCTGGTATGAGGACTCCCCATTACACAGCTTATTTGGTCAAATGAGATTCCCACTTTAGGGAAGTCTAATGATAATAATGTAATTCTGTTAAAAGTGTAATTACAAAATAGCTTCATCCTTAATTAATAGGAAATATGAATTTCCTAAATATTCAAATATTCAGATGGTGGTGTTTGGGTAAGGATTAAAGGGCAGGGTAACATGGGTGACACTGTTGTGGGGGTCTACTACAGGCCACCTGATCAGGAGGAAGTCATCGATGAAGCCTTCTACAGACAGCTGAAAGTAGCCTCACCATCACAGGCCCTGGTTCTCATGGGAGACTTCAACCACCCTGACATCTGTTGGGAAGACAGCACAGCTAGGCACAAACAGTCAAAGAGGTTCCTGCAAAGCACTGATGATAATTTCTTTACACAGGTGGTGGAGACGCCAACGAGGAGAGGTGCAATGCTAGACCTTGTACTAACGAACAAAAAAGGTCTAGTTGGAGATGTGAAGGTTGGAGGCAGCCTTGGCTGCAGTGACCATGAGATGGTGGAGTTCAGGATCCTACGAGGAGGGAGCAGGGCAATAAGTAGGATTGCAACCCTGGAATTCAGGAGAGCTGACTTTGGCCTCTTCAGGGACCTACTTAGGGGAATCTCATGGGGTAGGGCCCTAGAAGGAAGAGGGGTCCAAGAAAGCTGGTTAATATTCAAGCGTCACTTCCTCCAGGCTCAGGATCAGTGCATCCCTCTGAGTAAGAAGTCCAGCAAAGCGGGCAGGAGACCTGCATGGATGAGAAGGAACTCCTGGCCAAACTCCAGCAGAAGAAGGAAGTGTACAGAATGTGGAAAAGGGGACAGGCCACTTGGGAGGAATACAGGGACGTTGTCAGAGCGTGTAGGGATGCGACAAGGAAGGCTAAGGCCCAGTTGGAATTAAATCTGGCAAGGGATGTCAAGGACAACAAGAAGGCCTTCTTCAAATACATCCATAGCAAAAGGAAGACTAGGGAAAACGTGGGCCTGCTGCTGAATGGGGCGGGTGCCCTGGTAACGAAGGATACAGAGAAGGCAGAGTTATTGAATGCCTTCTTTGCTTCAGTCTTCACTGCTAAGGCCAGCCCTCAGGAATTCCAGACCTTGGAGACAAGAGAGGAAGGCTGGAGAAAGGAAGACTCTCCCTTGGTGGAGGAGGATCAGGTTAGAGATCTTTTGTCCAAACCTGACATCCACAAATCCATGGGCCCCGATGGGATGCACCCACGAGTGCAGAGGGAGCTGGCGGATGTTATCGCTAGGCCACTCTCCATCATCTTGGAAAGGTCCTGGAGATCAGGAGAGGTGCCTGAGGACTGGAAGAAAGCCAATGTCACCCCAGTCTTCCAAAAGGGCAAGAAGGAGGAGCCAGGAAACTCCAGGCCTGTCAACCTCACCTCCATCCCTGGCAAGGTGATGGAACAGCTCCTCCTGGAGGTCATCACTAAGCATGTGGAGGACAAGAAGGTGATCAGGAGTAGTCAGCATGGATTCACCCAAGGGAAATCATGCTTGACCAATCTGATAGCCCTCTCTGACGGAATGACTGGCTGGGTAGATGAGGGCAGAGCAGTGGATGTTGTCTACCTGGACTTCAGCAAGGCTTTGGACACTGTCTCCCATCACATCCTCCTAGGTAAGCTCAGGAAGTGTGGGCTAGATGAGTAGAGGGTGAGGTGGCTTGAGAACTGGCTGGATGGCCGAGCTCAGAGGGTTGTGGTCAGTGGTGCAGAGTCAAGGTGGAGGCCTGTGGCTAGTGGTGTCCCCCAGGGGTCAGTCCTGGGTCCAGTCTTGTTCAATGGATTCCTCCATGACCTGGAGGAAGGGACAGAGTGCACCCTCAGCAAGTTTGCTGATGATACAGAACTGGGGGGAGAGGCTAACACACCAGAAGACTGTGCTGCCCTTGAGAGGGACCCGGACAGGCTGGAGAGGTGGGCGGAGAGGAACCTCCTGAAGTTCAGCCAAGGCAAGTGCAAGGTCCTGCACCTAGGCAGGAATAACCCCATGCCCAAGTCCAGGCTGGGGGTTGACCTGCTGGAAAGCAGCTCTGCCGAGAAGGACCTGGGAGTCTTAGTGGACAACCAGTTAAGCATGAGCCAGCAAAATGCGCTATTGTGGCCAGGAAGGCCGATGGTCTCCTGGGGTGCATGAGGCAGAGTGTTGGCAGCAGGTGGAGGGAGGTGATCCTGCCCCTCTACTCAGCCCTGGGGAGGCCTCCGCTGGAGTACAGTGTCCAGTGCTGGGCTCCCCAGTACAAGAGAGACATGGCACTCCTGGAGAGAGTCCAGTGGAGGGCTACCAAGATGATTAGAGGGCTGGAGCACCTCTCCTATGAAGAAAGACTGCAGGAGCTGGGCCTGTTCAGCCTGGAGAAGAGAAGATTGAGAGGGGATCTCATCAACGTGTATAAGTATCTGAAGGGGGAGTGTCAAGAGGATGAGGCCAATCTCTTCTCCGTGGTGCCCAGCGACAAGACAAGAGGCAATGGGCAGAAACTGAAACACAGGCAGTTCCATCTGAACCTGAGAAAAAACTTCTTCACTGTGAGGGTGACAGAGCACTGGAGCAGGTTGCCCAGAGAGGTAGTGGAGTCTCCTTCCCTGGAGATATTCAAAACCCGTCTGGATGTGATCCTGGGCAATATGTTCTAGAGGACCCTGCTTGAGCAGGGAGGTTGGACTAGATGATCTCCAGAGGTCCCTTCCAACCTAAACCATTCTGTGATTCTGTGAAATGGGTGAAATGCATTAGGAAATGTACTGTGAAAGATAATTCTCAGCAGTGGTAATATGACTGTTTTAATGCTTTATCCATATCATAGACATAAAGTAAGTTAAGATCAGAAATTCTATCATTTTGATAAATAAGCTGATATCATTTTCCTTTTTTTCCTTCATGCCCAGTGAGGTAGGCATGATGCAGTTCATTTTCTCATGTTCAGCAATAACTTCTGAAGTGAATTGTGTAATCACTTGGAAAATCTGGATTGCTCTTGAAGTAAAAGTTTCACAGCTTTGGGAAGGTAATATCTCCTTTCTGCTGGCAGTGTATGGCTTGAGGTTTGGTCATCTTTCCCTAAGAGGAATATTGCCCATCTGAGGCTTTTCAGGTAAATTTAGTAAATTTGTTGCATGTTAACATAGTCAGTTCAGGAACTCAAAGGAGATGTTACTTCTTTCCTCTCATCTGCTCTCTGTCTGGGATAAATACCTCAAAGATAGCATGGCAACATCAGAGGCAAGACTTTTGCTTTTTGCTGGCAAATGGTTCGTACTGTCATATTTTCTTTGAGTAGAAACAGATGAGGCCATCAAGTTATCCTGAACTCCATTTAGTTGCTTAAATATAAGTGTCTAGTGCCAACTGACATGCCTTAAAGTGTCCCACCTAGCCTTTAGTTGCTGTCCTGGAAGGATAAGTGTCCACAGGTCTCATTCCACCTCTGCCAGCTCCAAATAGATATCTCAAATATTCCAGGGCATCACAAATGGCATTAAACTGTAATGTAGGCAAATAAATTGTTTCCACTGTTTTCAGCATTTCCTTTTATGAGTCTGTTCAAATTTCTGCATATTCCAAACATTTGGGAATCAGAAAGTTCAAGCTATGTTTCAGCCTGTGGAACCGGAGTTGGAGTCTTCCAGTAAAGGCACTGAATGTGTGCAATAAATTCACTATATTTCTGAGGACACTCTCTAGAGTCCTACAGATGTATCCACTTTATCATCTAAAACATCTCCCTTTAATGAAAATGTGAAATGTTCTCATTTTGTTCATTTAAAAATCAACACATGATAAAGAGTTTTTTTTTTTTTTCTTATAAAAATCAGAAAGTATACTAGTTCTGCTGATTTGCCTACTTCCGGGAAAAAAAAAAACCCACAGAGAAATAAGCCTATTCTGTTTTGCTTTTAAACTCTGCTAGGACTGGAGAGAACTTTTCTTGAGCATAAATAATGAGCAGTCAGATTCAGCTCTACCCTGTACTTGGCTAAGGGCTTTTCTACTGCCTGGAACGTGTCTTCAAACTATTCCTTGAATATTTTTGGGCCTTGTTCATCCACTGAATGCATTTAATGAGAAATTTTTGATTATATTGAAGGACTTCTAATTCCAAAAGTAGTGTATTCTTCTCTAAGGTGTTGTTACAACTATTGACCTTTTCAGTTTTGTGTTTGCAACTCTTGCAAATGTATGCAAAACATGATGTTATGCAACTTTCCCAGTTTTTCCTTTTATAACCTTACGTTCTAAACCTCTGTCTTTTTGCATTTCATTTTTGTGTAGAATGTTGTCATCTTTCGCAGTTTTGTAGTAGGATATAAATAGTTTTATCTGCCTGGGGTAACTGAAAAGCAAGTCCCCAGGACCTGTAATTGTCAAAAGTATAATCCCATCTGATTGTCTTGCCTTTCACTGGTAATAATTTCCTGCATCTACACAGTTCAGTATCTCCCTGAAAATCTGGAGATATCATCTACTGTATTTCCAAAGAACCAGCTCTGCTAGAGGTCATAATTGATCTATCTCTCTTCATAATTTATTCTGGCATTCTTTCTGGCATTTTCTTCTGGTTCCTTTGTGAAAGGATAGTCCAAATAGAGCACACACTTCTGCACCCTCTGCCTAGACCTTCTGTGTGCAACACTAATCCACTTTAAACTACAAAACTGTGAGCGCCACTAGAGGAGCGTCCGGGATTCTTTTGGATTCCGAGGTTAGTTGCACTGAACTCGAGAGATCATCTTTTGTCAGATGTAAGAATTTATTAGATCTAAGCGGTTCTACACATATGACGGACACTGGACAACGCTAAACCGTTAACAGCAGACAATCTACAAGTATAACAAAGCTAAGAAGTATAGTAAAGAATTAAAAACAGAACAGACTACACATATCAGAGCTCTATGGTTAAGCCACGGAAGCACAGTACAATGACTGCTCTCAGATGCATGGTATAATGACCGCTCTCGCCCTTTCCTTGTCCTTATGGGCCACCCCTCCGGTATAGTTTTCCCCGGATTGTTCTCACCACGCTCGAGCTGCGCCAAGAGGATTCAGGTTCTCTCTGGCAGTTGGCATCAGGGGCGTCCCCGCTGATGGGTGGGTTGTCGGGTCCGCAAGCCAGCTGACGGTGAGTCCGAGTCCACACAGAGGTATGTGGCTTACTCTCTTTTATCCTTCCTGGGCTTAGTTCATTAATCAGTGCCAGACCATAGCTGGACAATGGAACAGACGGTCTCAGGTGATAACAGTATGGATGCCAACAGGATGGTCAACAGGATGCTTATCAGTACATTCAGCAGCTTTCAGTGTGCATGTTTAACAGTTGCACGTTTGACAGGCTATCAGTGCGCACATTCAGCAGCCATCAGTACGCACATTCAACAGCTATCAGTACGAAATTCCAAGGTATCTAGATGCTTACAGTGTGAGTCTGTGGTGTCACTTCTTTGCTGACTAGGTTTGCTCTGCACTCATGAGGCTACGGCAACCGCACAGTGTGGTGGCTCTGGCCGTGGTGCACCCAGGGTTCCTAAACTCTTGGGGAGCACCTCAGAGCAAACCCCTCTTCTACGGGCTGCACCATCCTGAGTCCCACACTTGCCTGTGTGGTGCCTACCAAAAACCCAGTCCCACTCTCCTAAAGGCTGGTGGTCATCTAACCCAAATTTAGACATCTGAAAGTTAGGCACTGCATCTGCTCTAGTCATTGCTAGCTTTCTTTATACTCCCTGTAAAAAAATACTCACCTCCAGAGGGTGGTTTATCTCATCAGTTATCCATTTTTAAATGAGATAATTGCCTCTGCAGATGCTCTTTCTCTGTCTATCAGGAGGAATGTTCTTGTCACAAGCATAGATTTTAAGATAATTTTAGATATGATTTTTAGGTAACTGAGATGAGGATTACTTAAGATAAATGTATCTCACATTGTGGAAAAGTTGGGATGATCCTGGAACTTCAAAAAAACTTGCTTTGAAGGTCAGCTTTCTGGAATTAGCAGCTTAGACAACCAGTTGTTGAGCAATAAGAGTCCTAAAATGAGACTGTGGATTCAGGCAGCAGTCCAAGGAGCTATCGTTGAAGGTTTGAGTAGCTTAAGCTGGGAAAAGGCAGTGGGACCGTGGCTTGTGGAGTCCCTTGAGGTACATGTGGTGTTCCCTGACATCGTGTCCTGCAGCACATTGGAAGGGAAGCAGGTCAAAACTCTTAAGCAGCTAGTAGCTTAAACTGAGGAGGTGACTTAGCAGGGAGGAACCTTGGGCTAGGGGAGCCTCGGCCATCACCTGCAAACTGTGAAGAAGTTTGGAGAGCCTTCCCACATTGCGGCAGTACAAAATCACTGCAATTTTTTTAGTATTGAGGAAAATTTAGAGATGAAGTTGTTTTCATTGTATAGACCAGCAACTCTCCTGCAAGCTGGTCTAGCTGCAGGGCACTGGACATGATAGAATCCAGAGGCCAACAATATTCATTCTCTGCTGAAGTAACAAAATGCCTCTGCACACAGACTACTGCTGATCAAAATAAGACCTTCATCCAAACCAAGAAGGCAATTGTCCCTGTTCTTTTTAACTCATTGTGATGTGTCAATAGAGGGGCATCCGGGATTCTTTCAGATTCCAGGGTTAGTTACACTGAACTAGAGAGATCATCATTTGTCCAGTATAAGAACTTATTAGAGCTAAGCAGTTCTACACATATGACAGACGCTAAATTAACACCAGACAATCTACAAGTGTAACAAATATAACAAAGCTAAAAGGTATAGTAAAGAACAAAAAATAGAATACACATGCCAGAGCTCTATAGTCAAGCCACAGATGTATGGTACAATGACAGTTCTCACCCTTTTCTTGTCTTCATGGGCTATCCCTCCAGTATAGTTTTCCCTGGATTGTTCTCACCACGCTTGAGCTGCGCCAAGATGATTCAGATCCTCCCTAGCAGTTGACCTCGGAGGGTGTCTCCTCTGATAGATGGGATGGGTTATCAGGTCCACAGGCCAGCTGACAGTAAGCCTGAGTTCACACCAGAGGTATGTGGCTTACTTTCTTTTATCCTTCCTGGGCTTAGTTCATTATCCAATTGATCAATACCTGACCAAAGTTAGACTATAGAACAGATGGCCTCAGTTGATAACAGTATGGATACCAACAAGATGCTCAACAGGATGCTCAACAGTATGGTCAACGGATAACAGCACACATATCAACAGACATCAGTACAGATCTTCAGTAGATAACCCAGTACATAGATGCTTACACTGTGAGTCTGTGATGTCACTTCCCCTTTGCTGACTAGGTTTGCTCAGCACTCGTGGGGTCACTGGAGGCACAGTGTGGTGATTCCAGCCATGATACACCCAGGGCCCCTTAACTCTTGGGGAGCACCCTAGAGCAAACCCCTGTTCCCTGGCTGCACCATCCTGAGTCCACACTTGCCTGTGTGGTACCTATCACTTATGACTGCATCATAAGTTGGTTTAGTGGCTGGCCCAGCTCAGAAAGTTTCAGAAAAAACTTTTTCGTCTTGTGTTTGACTACCTACACTTCCCCAAAGGGCTTCCTTGCCTTCTGTTTACAGATTGTCTTCTCTGGCAGAGTAACTTTAATGAAGTCCCAGGTTACTTTCTTTCATTAGTTCTAATCACTAGAAGCACACAGCTATTTCTCGCTCCTAAGGAGACATACAAATAAGATGTGTTAATGAGGCCCGGAGGTCTCTATTTCAACCTAACAGTTTGATAAATTAGGAGAGCACAAGCAAAATGCCCCACTCTGTCCTCCAATCAGATTATGAGTTAAGCCTCAACAAGCAGAATGTACCTCATTGCAATTTCAAAGTGACATCATGTAAATAAAGTGCAAAGGGTATTGTTTAATTAATTCCTCATCAACACATTTAATTAGTAACCTTATTAAACACTTCCTGGATGGCTACCTTTTCCAAAACAAATGGCTCTCCAGTAGGTGACAGCATATGTTTTAACTTTTCTGAAAACTTCTGTAAAGCAATTATTTCAATATTATAATAGGATCCTTTTATCTGTAAACCTATGTTTGTTCATTTTGCCACTAATGAAGTTAATGGTAACATTTCCATTGAATGCAGTTTGTAGTGTCACTTTTCTCTCATGCTTCGTACAGAACTCAGAGGTTTCATGCCTACAGGCTAAGACTCACTGACCGCCCCCGTCTCCTCTGCCTTATTGTCTGTAGCTCGTATTATGCTGGATGCAACACTGTGCAGCAGCTGTGGTCTGGCGTCTGCTATGGCATCATGCACAATGCTCCCACCTGCAGTTGACCATCATGGCCTCTCCCACTTGTTCCCAAGGCGCAGTATGTGCAGGGGGTCAGGAATAGCCGCTGACTATTCAGGCAATACAATTCTAGTTCCCACAAAAGGAAGTCATAGCAACAAAATGGAGAACTTTAAACTGCTAGATTAAGAAATCCATTAGTGCAATGTTTGAGCAGAAAAATTGAGCTCTTAAAATGTGTAAATATTGCAAAACATGCGGCTTTTCTTAAATCACTGACTCATCCTCTCTGTATACACTGTATACTCTATCCTTTCCACTACTTCCTGTTTCCCACAGATACGGGAAAAGTCAAAATGGAAGAGAGGAACAGAAAATTTAATTTCCTTCTTTGTGTTTTTTTTAATAGATCTTTTCACTTTCATGCTGCCATTTTAAATCTAACCTGGGGCATGGACAACTGAAAATATTTCTATGGGATGATTGTGCAATAGCTTTTTTAAAACAAGATCGACAGGTAACTTAGACAGCAGTAACATATAAATCTGTTGTGCTAACTTTTAGGAGGTTGTTGTCTAGAGTGAACTCCACAACCCTCTCCTAGATGTCTTGATGACCTGAAAATAAAGTTTCTAGACATGGCTGTCTCAAAAATGCTGACAGATCTGAAAGACATGTTGTATACGATGGAAAATATTCAATATATTTTTTGGAGCTGATAAATGATTCTATTTCAGATAATCCCAGTGATTTGTACTTTACTGCCAACAGAAAGTCTCCTTGTCTGTCTTTAAAGCAGCTGTCATAAAGGTAGAATCCTTTGAATGTTCTTGCTTTTCTCTTAGCTAATTTTAAAAACCAAGTTTGTTGTCTACCCTGTTTTTATAACATACTGTACTTTGCATTCATTAAGAATCCCTTCTGCTTTCTGCTGGATGCTGATCATTTACAATGGACTTATAATGCATCTTCAATACATCTCTGAAAGGGTCAGTGTTAAGTTTGACTGTCCAAGCCTGACCTCAGAGGACTCAATTTATTCATGATAATAGTGAGTTCATTTTGTCTTTTCCTGTGAGAAAATAAATACTACTTTTCCTATTTTTTTAATAATAGTTTATAACTTTTTAAAAATAATTTATAATAAATAATAGATTGTCCAATAATAGATGAGAGATTGTCCTATAATAACACTTCTTTTTATCTGTCACTGTTTGTCACTGAACTAGGGCGAAGTTTTCCTGTGTATGATACGGAATCTGTGGATACAGCCAGCCTGAGAAAAACTGCTGTTGCATCCTATTAAATTACAGGACTAAACATTTCATTGTTGTGTTTCATTAGAACTGGTAATTATTCAAAAATATGAAAGTTAGAATGTATTGTTCATTGCAATAGATTTTAAAAAGTAACATTTTCCCCAATATTTGACCTTATCCTTTGATGTCTCCTTTCAGAGACACTTTTTGATATGACTTTTATCTAGATTAAGTCATCAAAATAGCTCTCCTATACGTGAGGGTAAATGAATTATTAGAGCAAACAAAAACAATGGTCTTGGGAATACAGGCACTTGGCTTTGCTTATCTCCTGTAGATGTAAACCTCCAAATTATAAACATCTTTTTTAACTCAAAATCTCCTGAGACCTAAATGTAACGTCATAACAAAAAAATGATTTGGCACCTTTCATTAATCTGAGCCAAGTTTCAAAGGCAGCAGTCTGCCTTTTGCACACATTCCACTTTTGCAGGACAATTTTAACAAAGCAACAAAATATTTACTTAAAGAATCTAATTGATGTTTTGTGCGTTCTGTTGAGTCTACAAGTTTTTGTAAAGTATTTTGCAAAAAGAGATACAGGTAGGTTATCCTGTAAAACTGACAGTGCAGCATTCTTTTAGCCTTTTGATGCCCTGTTTCTGTATTTTCTTCATTTTAGGGTGATAACTCATGGAAAAAAATCAATGGACCAAGCTGCTTCCCAAGTTTCTTTTAGGTAGGTTAAATAAGAGAAGAGTGTCTCTACTTCTGTTTCTAAATTTACTCTTAGCCCAAAGCAAGTGTGCAGGAAAAGAGGTGAAAGAAATGAGGCAAATAAATGAAGGGAATTTTTTGACCCTTGAAAATAATCATTAATGTATTAATGTTTAAACACTGTAGCGGGACCGCAGTCTTTTACAGGGGAAAAGATTTAATCTGTCTCCACCCCTTTCCAGTCAGTGGAATTATAATGATACAAAACAAGGGTATATGTAGGGAAAACACACAGCATTTGTTATCGTGCTAATTTTTACAAACAATTTCTATCATTCGTGTTCATTTGTGGTACTTTATAATCCACCAAAGGTGAGTTTAGCATCACATAAAATTTGGAAATGGGAGTTTTGAAAGCTGATTTTGTGACTCTTACAATCAGAACTTAGAATTATAACTCAGTAGCTGAAAACTCCAGGGGAGCTGAGGTATGTGAGCTGGCGTAACATTTCTCTTATAGATGTTACTTAACACAAGAATTCTATCTTAATATCAGTTGCCTCTTTAAGTATTGATGTCCATATTTAAGCATTTTTGAAAATTCTTCCACATATTAAATTCCTAGCTGGTGACATATGATACAGTCAGAGACATTTTAAATAATGATTTAATTACTTAATTAACATATGACATAAATCATTTGTAGTCAGCCCAATATATTGCGTATCCTACAAAGACAAAATTTCTGATCTGTGCATCTTTGCAGAACTTATAGCTATCTGGGAGGCTTCAGTGTGTGATGTCAAATGTATGTTCTTGGATATTAAAGGAGTATTTACTTCCTAGTCAGACATGGTACCCAACATGCAGTCTGCAGCTGGATCTGTTCTACCAGAGTAAGTCTTCCAGCAAGCTTTCCTACAAATCTGTCAGAAAATGAGAGGGAATCAGCACACACTGGTTGAATTATGCTGACAGCCCGTTCTTTGCTGCTTCTTGGTCATACAGGGAGAGCTAGAGGACATTTGGCTTGTGATTTGGGACTGTGGGATTTGGAGCCTCAATGACTTTGCAAGATGCTGTGCTATTCCACCTTGGGGTACACTTGGGATGAAACCTAGTGCAATGGAATAACATGCAGTTTTGCAGCCCATACCTTCTGCTGTTTAGGACAACCGAAGTGCCTTTGGTTTTTGCTCTTACGTTTTCACCAAGTTCCATTCAATGGAGTACTCTATTTGTATTCAGATGTAAGCAGTGCAGATCTCTTCAATGTTTCCTTTCCTTAAATACCATGGCAAAGTTTTTTTTTTCTTTCCCTAAATACATGTTACTACATTAACCTATTCTTTTCAATATATGACATGAACCATTTTAGCATGAATTCTAATCTATGTCAAATCCAGGCTGTGTTCATCTCCTCAGGTCAGCACCGCAAGCGTTAGGACTTCTTTTACCTTTTTTACCATGACTGGTAAAAAAGCTGGGGCTAATGTTGCCCCTTGAGGATACTTTTCCAATTCTTGATTCAGGAGGGAGTTCAAGCTCCCACATCCAGGTGGGCACTTCAGCCAAAGAGCACTCTCATCGTCCTCTCCCGCTTCAGGACTCCCCAGTTTGGACACACAGAGTGGCAAGACATGCTTAGGAGCATCCTAGCCTAATCCAGATGCAGCCTGACTATTGTTCTGTCTCTAATAGCAACACTCAGAGCTGTCTTCAGATTCAATGATTTTTATTAGAACAAGTGCTAATTTTTTTTTCTTAGAGTGGTTTGCAACTCAACGACCTGTAAGTTTATGCAGTGCCTGCTAGCGGTAAGAATACTGTAAATTCACTTTTTTTCCTTTTGAACATCTGTGTCACTGCCATAACTGTCTTAAAGGTTTTCCTACCCCCTTGTGGAGTCCTCAAGCAAAAACAGCTTTAAAGAAAACAACTGATGACAGCTAAGCTTTGCTGTTATTTATGCAAAGTAATTAAAAAAAAAAATCTAAGTCCTTGGGATACATAAACATCAGCTTAAAATTATATGAAAAAAAGATTGATTTACTTTTGCAAGCTCTGTGCTCTTTTTAATTGCATTCTTTGACACTGCACAGCACTTACCAGGTATTTAGCTTTATGTCACTAATGTAACTATGGTTCTGAAGTTAAACATGTATGGGAGATGAAGAAAGTGAGCAAGAGCATGAAACATCCAAATGATATTGCCCCTGAGACACTGCAGTAGCATTGCAGAATTAAAATATATTAAAATTTAAATTAAAAGTTTAGGATTTCAGGTATTAATTTTTTTTTATTCAGAATGAAAATATGCAAAAGAGAGAGTTCCAGGTAAATTAATGCTCAATAGTTAGTCTCCAGTTTTCAGTTATACTCTTTTTTGATAAAAAAAAAAAAAATTAACGAGCTTTAATGAAAATAAAGTAAATGACAGTGACTATTTCATGAAACTCAAGACAAAGGGGCATATGCAAATGTATATGTAATATATTAAAATAATTTATTTATCCTTCCATTTGGATAAACAGTAATCTAATCAAAACATCCTTTCACTGGATTGGTTGTGTGTGAGTCTTCAGTGCTGCAGCAACAACAGAAGCATCAGTAAAAGGGAGGATAACAAGGAAGTTACATGCACATAAAAGGATGGGTCATTTCACAACAGCCAGCCAGGAGTCTTTTTAGTCATATATATATACCAAGAACATTCTAAGCTTTCCTCATAAGAAAGGAGGAGCATTTTCACTTACATTTTTCATTGCACATGTTTACCAAGGAGCAATGTGGAGAAAAAGAGCACTCAAAGAATCTTTGTATTTTAATAAGAGAAAGAAAATTGTGCTGGTTAACTTAGAATCAGGATAATCTTCTAACTGAAACCGAAACATGAAAAAAGTAAAAAGCAAAGAGCAAAGCAAAGAGCAAAGCAAAGCAAAGCAAAAAGAAAAGCCCAAATGTTTTTTAGGACATAGAGTGCAGACAGAGTGGATGAAATACCTTGTGTCTATGCTGTATGGAACAACTGCATCTTGTAAAGCCATGTGAGAAAAAGTATAAAAGAAATAGAAGAAATACTGGATTGAAAGTAATAAAAGTGTTGTAATGGTTCTGCCAAGAGATATTAGAGGGTATTATCAAAGCATCATTTTCTTATTAAAGAACATTATCATCTATGTCATAAAAATATTTGAATTCTGGAACAGCACATAAAATCAGTGCAAATTGTCTGGCTAGATAAACTATGCAACTTACTATGATAGAGCTAACAGATTTTCACCTTTACGAGCCACCATTTCAATTCATGGACAGATGCAGTTCTGTGCATCAGCTGGCTGAAGCGGAGACAGCAAAAACAGCAGGGTCACAAACATGCTCTTCTTCTCTTTAAATGTTTTTCATTTGCATAATAACAGTAGGTTCATCCTTTTTTTCCAAAAAAACGAAACCTGAAAGTTAGGAGTCCAAAACAATAACTACTGCAAAATTAGTTTTACTCTGTAATAAAGGGGTATATAGACTATTAAGCTGTTTTCTTTTTTGTGTGTTACCGAAATCTGGGATCGCTGTGGGGCGTAGACTGTCTTTTTGCTGGGGGTTAGGACAAGGGAAGGCAAAGCCAGGGAAGGGAGCCTTTTGAGGCAAAAAGGGGGTGGAAAACACGAGCATTTTGGGGGACTCAGGATTGGAAACCACTTTCTCTTGTTCTGAGGCTGCGAGTAGAGCATCACCGTGGTCAAGGCCAGCCCGGGAGGGGGCAGCGGGCCCGGCCAGGGGCTCCTCGGACCCCTGAGCACAGGTGCGGCTGAAGCATGCTGACATTGCAGCTGCCTGGCAGGGGCGTACCTAAGAGCCAGATTTTTGTCCCATCATCCTTCAATTCAGATGCTGAGTGACAGAAAGCGATTGCCTGCATTTCTCTCAAGGCGTGAATGTAACTTTGCAACCATGGTGCTTTAAGGGTATTTCTGAAGATATAAAGATACATTTTAATCAAATCAAGAGAGACAAGACTTCCTCCAAAGACAGAACTGTGTGCTCAGACACGTATCAGCTTTTCCAATTTTTTCAGTGGTCTAATAAAAGACAGTATTTTTCCTTACAGGCCTTACTCTTGAATCTTTAAGCAGTTTTGTTTTTATCTGTTTTTATTCCCTAGGACTGGCTGTGCTGCGATACTTTGGAGAATTTTTCTACTCCTGCTCCAAATCATGACTTCATCCAACCTCCGGAGCTCACCGCTTGCACAGTATTCCTTTGACTTTGTTAATATTTTAGGGGCTAAAAGTGCAAAATTTAATTAACAATTTAGGGCCTAGGAATGCAAGACGAAAGCTTTGCCTATGTGCTTTGAACACCTGCATGGGTGGTACCACCTTGTTCACCAGGTGGGGAAATATGTCTGTCTTGCTTCCATCTGTCATTTCAAGCAATTCACTTCCCCACCAAATTTCTTATCTGCTCCACGGTCATAAGTGACTTTTTGTTAGTGTTATGTTATGCCCTGCAGTACAGCCAGATCTACCAAATCATGCCAGTACTGTGGAGATTTCTTCTGCTGACCCCAAACATGCTGTGATATATTACTGTGTACCACCTGTCTTTTCTATCTGTTTTCTCTGTCTTGACCATTATCATACTGTGTCTGACCCATTGCATTATGTCACCAAAATGACCATCCCTACAATAGATGTATTCTTCTTAGGTAGCTAGTTGATTTTACTCCTGTTTGCCTTTAGCATAATTTTCTCAGAGCTAAATACTGACATTACTGGAGAATATGTGGCATCCATTGCCTGTAGTAATTTCTGTGCTCTCATATCTAACAAACTCTGAGGCATGCGGGCTTCTCTCATTGCTTTCTCTTTTCCAGGCAGTCGTGGTAAAGATATAAGTCCATATATTTTCTGTAGCATGAAAACATTCCAGAAAAACTACTAAAATTCTCCATAAGTCACAATAAGATGCAAGAAACAAAATTCCCCCAGGAAACAGAACAAGGCAATAAAAACGCCAGGTATTATCATGACATACTTGTTTTTTGTTGGCTGCCTCTCTTTATTCCTACAGTAGTCAATCTTTTTATTAACTTTTCAGCACATAAGGACTTGTACAATATCTTCCTCCAACTAGATTATTTCTATCTGCAATACAATCCTTTATCGTTTAGTTTACCATTTATTTCAAAAAACTTTGAAAATAGTCATGGAAAGCATAATCTTCAGACTCTTTCAGTGTACTTTCTAATATCTCCCTGTAAAAACATGGTTAACCTGTTGCACTCTTTATAAAAGAATTAGCAGCTGCTGGAATTACTTCCATAAAACTCTGAAAATATGTATATGGGTTCTTTTATCTTTACAATATTGTAAAGATAAATACAATATCTTTACAAAATCTATACAATAGGCCAATACAGTGGCACACACTGTCAAATAAGATAATATGTAACATACGGCTAGACTTAAATTCAGGAAGACAGTAAAATAGCCTAGGGGATTTTATGTCTGGATGGTAGGAAAAGACACATCATACCGGCAAAATGTACAGGATACATTAACCAGATTCTCTGCTGTGTGCACAGAGATACAAGCCATCTTACATCATTTTGGCAACCACACTAAAGACTCAGTTGTTTTGAAGGGCCAGTGTGGACTCTCACATTTAAGCTGCACAGTTTAAGCATGAGGTAACTGTTTAGATATCATTGTCTGAAAATTAGCACCCTAGTCATGCTGAAAGTCAAACTTTCCAAGTGAACAAAGGGAGCAGAATAGAGCCAAAACGCTTTTTCCAGCCGAAAATGGTCCATCTTCTTTATTAGTTAGAGGATCCCTGAGACAGTCTTACAGACATTTATGAACTACCCTCAATCTGTTTCTTGTTAACTTTTCAGTCTGTAACCGAAAAATATTTTAAAGGTGGGTTGACTTCGGTCATGACATGAGCTGTAGTTGATGCCTCTGAACAATTACCTCTCTCTCCTTGCACTGCACTGCACTGGATATATAAATAACTTATCATGAAAATATTCACCTGTGAAAGTGGGTGCATTCACCCAGAGGAATTAAAGGCTAGATTTAAAAAATGGGAATAAATAAAAAATAAATAAAATAAATTAATTATATTACTACTAACATCTCCTTAGGATGGGGTCACATCTGTCAAAGGTATCACAGGCTAAGCTCCAGTTCTGTCCTTCGGGTGGTCACTGCGCTGTGCACCTTGTCCACAGCTAAGACGCCAAGGTGACGGTTGGCTGGTTGAAAGACAGTTGCTCTGGTATGTGAGGATACAGGGAGGGTGTTTACTTTTGAGGCAGCAAGGTCCTAATATTGCAGGATGTCTGGTATTTCCAATATTATTAAGGGCAGAAAAGGGATTTGTGTTTCTTATTGTCCAACACAATGTAGTGATGCTCATTCAAGTGACACTACCAGAGTCACAGCCTGGACAACACGCTGCCTCGCGTTTCAGTGTTGGCTGTTCATTCAGATCCTTCTGCCAGTGCTGGGCAGCACAGTACCTTACTTCTCTCTCTCCCTTCCCCTTCTGCAAGCTTAAAATGGCTTTAGTCACTAATTTTTTCTTCTGAAATGATAATTAACAGGTCCTATTAACATATTGGTTGTTTTGGTTAGCTTATTCCCACCAGATGTGTTTTGTGAGCAGCAAACAACAGCAAAGGGAATCCAGAGCTCTGGGGAAGGTCTATAGCACTTGTACCTATGGCACTCTTTTGCAGTCTTGGGATTATCTTTAGCACCTCTTGTTAATGAATACTTCTTCAGAGAACTCTTGAAGTATAGTATGTCATATGCAACTTCTTTTCATGTGGTATTTTCTGTCATATCTTTTGCAGTTCCTCTGCCTCATCACTCAACGCTAAATTCACCAAAAAAATGCAGTTTGGGATCACATTCAGTCAAATATTTGAACAAAAAAAATTCTGAGAGGGAATGTTTTTAAAATGATGAAATATTGAATTTTTTTTGTGCTGCGGTGATACTTTTCCTTTGAAAGTAGATATAAACAGAAGAAAAGCAGACTATAAAAGAATAGCAAGTTCAATAAGCTGAAAGAAAAGCATTTTATTTTGGGATGAGTAAGACAATCCAGAACTGAAAAAAAATATAAATTCTTCATTTCAAAGAAAATCGATTAACAATTTAATTCATTCCTCCAATTTTGTTATTAACTTCCTGAACTAAACTATTGATTTTTTATTCCCTCTCTAACCCACAGCCTCCTGAGTCTTAATCCTTTAGCTCACTAATTTGAACAAAGATGAGGACAATGCCAGTGAATTCTAATCCCTCCATCTTCAGTTCTATTTTTCAACACAGTTTAAACTACCACATCTAACTTCTAGAGGTACTACTTACGTCTGTAAAAATGCTGGTGCATATTGAATAGATATGCAGCAGCTGGAAGAATTACTTGTGAGTGCTACAGGCAAGAAAACCTTTCCAAGACTTGTCCATTATTAGAAAACTGAAGGTCAAATGCTGCTGTTTTCAAGAAAAATGAAGGAAGAAAACAATTCACACAGTATTCAAATGGAGACCCTTGTCCTCTTGAAAGGTTTGCACAACACCTAGAAGAATTTTAAGCTAGATTGGGTGAGTATTTAATTTAAATATATTTCTATCATCGTGCGGTAATGATAAAACACTCTCATATGATAAGCCCACGTTTTCAGAGATGATCTCTACTTAGTGGTGCAGAGGAGAGCAAAAGACTACAATGCATATGACAGAAGATTTCAGTTTTAAGTCACTACCTCAGGGCAGGTCATCTTAGTAAGCCTATAGCCTCCTGAGACTCACATTTTATTTAAGGAAGCCAGACTGACTCTTTTGGAAGCTGTGAGTGAAAGTGTCATGGCAAAAGGACACTGATGATGGCCTTCTCAGAAACTCCAAAATCCTTTGAAACAGTCTTTTCTATGATAAGGAATTCAAGCTGCATAATACATTCAAGACAAATTCACTTTGGGATGATATTCAGCAGTTTTGTCTGAGAAACATGGGCAAAAGAAGGAACAGTTGAAAATGATTTTCACTTTTGTTTTAAGATAGCATTCTGACTTTCAAAGTTTATATAAAAAGTGAAAAAGCTCTTCTTGTTCCAAAATGGAAAGACCAACATTCTCATTATCTGAGCATTCTCTTAATTGCTTTGGGGAAAGAACGCAAAGAGATTCAAACAAATAATGGATGCAGGAAATTTTGTTAAATGTTGGTATCTTCAGAGGTGGTGATAAGCAGTTCAGAAGCATCATGGTAGCTACCTAGCTAGACAGGGTTAGTATTTTGACAAAGAAAGACATGTTTTTACCTGGAATATAAAAGACAAAGTACTTGAGTGAGAATTAGATTTTATTGCATATTAAATACAAAAAGAATGAAAACTAATAAAAATGGCAGAGCAGCAAGGACATAAAACCTATTATTAATATTAAGAACTGTTCAAAAGCCTCTGACAATCTTAATATAAACGATCATTTATTAAAATGTGGAAATCGAAAAATGAAAAACAAATGTCTTTATGGCAAGTCTCCCACTAAGTCCAGTGCTTTATATAACCATTCCTAGTCTATATTTTCTTGCACTGGGATTTTTAATAGTAGAGAAATGCTACCTTAAATTGCTGAAGCACAGCTGGAAAAATTCTAAATATCTTGCTCTTACAGGCATTTTTTAATCCCCATTATAAAAGCTATTTCTTGTGTCCTGTTGTAGAACTGAGGAAACAGTTGAGAATGGAACGAAAACTGATGCCAACTTCAGCTTTTTCTCCTATTAAGAAGTCAGTTCAAAAAACTGCCTCTCAGCCTCTCTGTGATGGTCTCTTTGCTGGGCCTCAGCAGTCTTTGGCACTTAATGTCTCACAAACATCAAGAGGGACGGAAGTTAGGCAGCAGACCAGCTATTAACTGAACAGATCCAAAATATGAAGAGCAGGACAAAGGTGATGTTAGAGATGCTCACAAAGCAGATGATTAATCACACGTTAGGGAAAAAGCAGCCAAGCTCTGAAGGATGTGTGATAGGAGTCCTTCAGAAGCTGGTGTTTGGTCAAGTTGCCCTGACTGAGCAGGGGCTGACAGTGCAGGATTTGTGCGTCTGGAAAACTTGGTCTGAGAAGTGAGAAGCTCGTTTTAGAACTCCATGTCCTGTCTAGGATGAGAAATCTGGGCTTTCCTGAGTGATACGGGTCTTGCTTGAGTGCTAACATCCAAGATCATATTAAAACAGACATTTCCACTGCGGGATGAAGTCCTGCACCAAGGAAACATTACAAAATTGTCAGGGTGGTAGAGTTACTGTACCTGCCTCCTCTGCTAACTTACTGCGGGATGGAAATGGGGACTGCTACAGGGAAGCAAGGAAAATCCAGGGGCAACTGATATTACACATTTTAGAGGAAAGACACAATTTCTGGGAGACTGAAGCTCAGCAGCAGACTGGTAAAAGAGGCTTCTGTGACGTGAGAGTCAGCAACACCCCAGGACAAGCTGACATTAACTATTTATGTTTTAGAAATATCCTAAGAAAGAAAATTCACAGACTATCTCTGAAAAATGTCTTTAGAGCATTGACAGCAGCTAAGCATGTGCGTTTAAACCCCTTATTTGAAAATGGCATTTTTGCCAAATAAACAACAGTGTCTATGCCCCAAAGGTAGATTAGGCATCTATAGGGACTCTTTCTACATCTAGGCTTTATAAGGTGTTGACTGATCTCATGCTTTACACAAAGGTGAAAAATGTGCTTAGAAGAGGGTTTCAATACACTTCAGTACAGCTCCCATTACGCAGCAAGAAGTATTTCACTGTAAGTATTCCTGATTTGAAAGCTTACGGAAATATAATTAAGAGAGATTTACTATTATGTTTTGTTGCTGCTGGGAAAGGTGTGAAAGTGGGAATAATTTCCAGCTGTTATTCCAGGCATTTCAAGAAAAGAATAATACATACAAGAAAATGTCAGGTATTTAACTATAGCTATCTTACTGTTAAAAATCATACCATTCAGTTATTTGATTTATTAAACAGACTAGTGGAATAATCCATTATAATCCTTTAATATCTTATATGTCTTATAGTTATGTTTAAAATTTAAATAACAATGCCGTACGTAAAAAGTGGTGGTGATGTTTAGGACATACAGTAATATTTCTATCTGCTTTCCTGTATATTTATATGTCATGAACACAACGGATATTCCCATAATTAAAACATTCTAAAATGAGCAACTTAGCCTGAGGAGTTTTCCTTTGCAATCAAAAATTATTTATTTTATAGTAATCAGACTATAGTAATCAGACTATATAGTATTCAGACTATAGTAATCAGACTATATCGTATTCAGACCTTCTGCTTGATAAAAAGAATCATTACTAAATGGGAATTTCATTTCCAGGGAAATTCACAAGAATCAGTGTACTATTATACTAGCGTCAGCTTTAAAATCCCTTAATGAGCTTTAGCTTGCAATGACTGCTAGTCAGCACCTTTTTTTTCTTCTAAGGCAGAACTTGTCTTTATTTACTGTTTGTTCATACACCTCCGGATTTGCTGCATTTTTCTAAGCACTACTCTCACAACTGGCTGAAGAAAAAAAAATCAAAAACATAAAAAAGGTGCCACAAAAATTTAACATATTAATCTGCTCTGAAACTGCTTTACTTTGATCAAAATGTAACATAGGTAAAACAGGGTTTTTTTTTCCTTAAAAAATGGACACTGTTCGACAGCTTTCATAAAAGACACATCTCTCCCTCTAACCTGCCTTTTTATTACCTTTTTTCAGGTAATAATCTGGCACCTCTGTTGGAAGCTGAATCCTTTTCCAGGTTTGTGGAAAACCTGGAAAGGGTCCTGGGGTCCTGGGAAGGCTGACGCAAGCTTAGCCCCGGGCCTGGCCTGGAAGAGGGGATGATCCCCACGTTCTGCTATGAGGCAAACGGCTCCTGCTTTCGGACCTTGCACCCTTTTGGGATCCAGCTGGCCATTTATCTCGCCTGTGCCTTGGGCATGCTGCTCACGGTGCTGGGGAATCTGCTTGTTGTCATTGTAGTTTCCCATTTCAAAGCCCTGCACACCCCCACCAACTTCTTGCTCCTCTCCCTGGCCCTGGCCGACCTCCTCCTGGGGCTGATGGTGCTGCCCTTCAGCACTATCCGATCTGTAGAGAGCTGCTGGTATTTTGGAGATGACTTCTGCAGGCTGCACACCTTTTTGGACACGGTCTTTTGCTTGACCTCTATATTTCACCTGTGTTTCATTTCCATTGACCGGCATTGCGCTATCTGTGACCCTTTGCTCTACCCCACTAAGTTCACCATAAAGGTGGCCTGCATTTACATTGGGGTGGGCTGGGCAGTCCCTATGGTTTATACCTCTGTTTTCCTGCACACTAAAGCAATTGCAGAAGGACTGGGCCATTTCTTACAAGACGTGCCCTGTGTTGGTAGATGTCAGCTGCTGTTCAACAAGCTCTGGGGCTGGTTGAACTTCCCAGTTTTCTTCTTCCCTTGCCTCATAATGATAGTTTTGTACGTAAAAATATTTACTGTGGCTAACAAACAAGCCAGGCTCATAAACAACATGAATAAGAGTGTTAGGTCTCAGCTACACATAGGAGCATCCAAGAGCGAAAGAAAAGCAGCAAAAACTCTTGGGGTAGCTGTAGGAATCTACCTCCTGTGCTGGTTGCCCTTTACTATTGATACCATGGTAGACAGTCTATGGGATGTCATTACTCCTCCAGTTCTCTTTGACATCCTAATCTGGTTTGCTTACTTTAACTCTGCCTGCAATCCCTTGATCTATGTATTTTCCTACTGTTGGTTCAGGAAGGCTGTGAAACTAGTCTTAACTCATGGGATCTTTTGTTCCAGTACATCTACAGTAGACTTGTACCAGGACTGACCAGAGCCTTCACATGCACTGTAGAAAATACGGTAGGCTGTGTACACAGCAAAGCATTTCTCATGCATATTATTCACCATCCAGTTAGCCAGTGTTTTTCTTCCTACTTTCTGCTTCTCCCAAAACAGATGGCTTGGGTAGAGCCCAGGTTTAACTAGACACACCTTCCTGTGACTTACCTTCCAGAACACTTGTCTCAGCACACACGCCTTATGGAAGCCTTATGTTTGTTGTATAACGCTGACAAGTGTTTAAAACACTGTCAGCAATTACAAAAAAAGAGCATGCCCATACTGTTCCTGAGGTATCCTGCATTAATAGCAAACTGTTTATGAACATACACTCTTCACAGGCAATTAACTAATTAAGCAGAAGGTCCCGATTTAGCAAGTTACATAGGATGTGTGGATGTTTTTTAAGTACAAAAAAGCGTACAGGTGCCACTGCAGGTGAGATCAGAGATCTACAAAGCTAGTGGCCAATAGCTGATGACAGGGTAAGGTTATGCTGATATTTTTTACATTATTGTCCTAGCGCACAGTGATGCACCAAAGGCTACCTCTGGTAGGCATAATCCTAAATTCCTCAGTTGTACCTATTCAAGCCTGTAGAATCTTTGCCTGCTGATTCATTCCTTGTAAGAAGACCGCTCCACACCTTTGAACATCCTTCTTGCCCTTCCCTGTACCTTTTCAA
Organism: Struthio camelus; assembly: GCF_040807025.1. NCBI lineage: Eukaryota > Metazoa > Chordata > Aves > Struthioniformes > Struthionidae > Struthio > Struthio camelus. The sequence goes on along the minus strand of NC_090944.1, from coordinate 71,949,424 downwards.
CCTCTACTGTACATAGGCTGTAGAAGAAGGGGGAAGAGGGGGGACATGAACTGTACCAGGTATTCAAACTCCGGATATTAGCATGGCGCTATGATGTTGTATGTTTAGTTCTTTTTCCTTATTTCTTTTCTCTAATAATCTTAAGATTCCACACCTTTTTTCCCATTTGTTTCAAAAAAAAAAAAAAAAAGAATAGGTCTGCATAGAGACCTAGCATACGTCTACATACTTGGGCTGTGCAGAAAATGTCAGTATAGATTCTTCATCCTTTCCAGCTACATTTATGTGTTTTCCCCGGGCTAATTTTAATACTGGAAATATTTGATAAGTTGAGATCTCTGCTCAGCAGCAAGCTGCATAACAAAATGTTGCGCTATACACAATGGATTTTTTTTAATCTCACTAGACTGTTATGCATATTTTTTTAGAAAAAAATTTAAATAGTAGTAAGCAGAACAAATTCTCTTCTATAAAAAATTAACAAGCAGCTCAATAATAATAATAATAATAATAATTTGGTTTTTCTGTTTTTGGCACATAAAACTATTATTAGGTTTGAAGGCTGTTCAAGTCTTCAGAGCGACTGCCTTCAAATAAAAGTTTATTGCATCTTATAGCCAAGCTGCATTTTCTGAGTCACAAATACAAAAAGAGCAAGCAGCACAGAAATCATATCATGCAACTAATAGTAAGTGATCAGTATAGGCCCAGTTTTCCAGGGCTTATTGAAATTAGTGGTCAGTTTTGCATTAAATACAGTCAGCAACTGAATCACACCCTATATGTATAAGAACAAAAGAAAGGATTTGCACAGCAGATATTTTGTAGGAAATTAGTGCAATAAAACGACTAGTGTAGCAGCTGCATGTTGCAATGTATGCAATAAAATAAATCAAAGATTAAAATACTTTTCTCTTCCGCATCATACTGGTAAGCTTTTTGCATGGCAAGAACAGTTTGCCCCTGTTAGCACAAAGGAGCTAGAGCTTTGGGATGTTGTAATCTCTTTTGAGGTTTATCTCAAATCCTTTGAGTTTTGTCCATAATGTTAAAACTCAGTCAGAAAAAATATCATTTTTTAAGATAGTTCAGGCTTAAAGCACATTTTGGGGGAGGAAGAGGAGAAACAGGGCTTATGATTTTTTTCAGGAATATCCTGAATACAGATTGACTACAAAATGTGGTTAAATGTTTTTAAATGGAAACATTTATGGAACTTAATGCCCATCGTTAAGAACGACATTCAGTCTCATTTCATTCTTTCAGTGCCTGTTATTCCCTTAGTTTGCAATATTAATCTTCATTGTTTCTTAGGATAGAAACCAAAGACTCCTCTACCGTTCCTCTGTCTGCTCCAAGCTGTAGCAGAAGGCAAAAACCTGACCCCTACTGCACACACCAGTGAACTTTCTATAGTAACAGTACCAAACTCAGTGAGCAGGCTAAACAGAGAAATGCAGAATGGGACGCATAAGGAGATTTAGATGCCAAATTACCAGAGGAATATATATGAATTCTGCAGTCCAAGATCTTTAAAGACCTAGATTGTGGGTTGAGTTTCAAGATTAAGAGTCTTAACTGTAAACTATACTGGTCAGTGTCTATAGTTATGGTAAATGTCTAAGCATTGATTATAGCAATAGCCAGAGTAGTTGTTTAAACTCTGACTGTAGTTAGTGGATATCTAGGATATGAATCACTTGCCCAGTGTGATTTAAAATGCCTCAGGGAACCCGAGCTGTCTATATGGGGCTAGCGTTCAGCCTCAGTGGGAGATCTGCTGGGTGCCTGGTGGGACAGGTCTGGGCCTCTAAAATAACACCAGACACTCATCCGTCGACAGCTTAAACAAGGCATATAATGGCAGTTTAGACACTTAGCTATTTGTGGAAATCTGCCAGTTTCAAACTGAATCATGTCCTAGGGATATCTTAACAGCGCTTTTCATTGACACCTTCTGCTCCTGAATTGACCTTGGCCAAAGTAGTAGAAAAGGGGAACTTCCACTGAGTTTTAGGTTCTTTTTTGAGTATTTTCTATCAATCCTCAAGAGATTACAAAGCATATATGCCATAAGTGTATGCAATTGGTGGGGCTTTTCTGAGTCCCACGGCATAATCAGTGTCTTTATGGTTTTCTCTTGTCCTGTGGAAATACTCCACTGGGTCTTACTCCGTTGGTTACCACTGCCTATGCCACAGTATAAGGACTATGTCATAACATAACATCAGGTGACTGTTGCTAGCAGAGGAGCAGAGGATCTTCAAGATCTCCTTTTTGTCTAAATGGCAGGCTGGAATAATGAGAGAGAGAGAGAGAGAGAAGCAGAACCAGTTGACTGAGATGTACAGTGACAGAGCAGGCAACCGAGAGGGAAAAGCTGCTGTGATGCTGGCTGCGATTGTTTTCCTGTTTTTCTGGTCACTCTGTTTCTCAACAGTCATAACTGATGCCTTCTTACTCCTCCCTTTGCCTTTGATGTCTGTTTGGTTTACAAAGTCAGACTCTGTCATGATCGCTTTGACTTTTTTTCTCCATGTTTTCGAAAAGCAATGAAGGTGACTGAATTGTAAAATGATGATGATGATGAGTTTTAAAATGATGAAGCTTTGTTGCTCAACAATGACCTCGTTTTCAAAATGAAAATCTATAAGGTTCTATCCGAGAATGGTTGCTGACCTCTAGTTCATAGATTTTATTCCCTTTAATAGCTTTCCTTCTGTACGTCTGTATTTTTTTATCTGAGCAAAATATTGCCATTTAATTTTACGCCCTGTATAGCACCTTATCATTTTAAACCTTGATTTGGCTGAAGTTTGAAAGATTATGCATTTGAAGGTACTTCTTAAAGACTAGGCTTTGATATAATGTACTATCAATATTGGCTTGTTTCACTGCTGTGGATGAAAACATAATATGGTCTTACGGAACTAAACAGAAAGGCAAAGAAAGTTGTGGAAACAAGTTGTGAAAATAAGTTGTGAAAAAAGTTGTGAACTTCATGTTCATCCTTTTTTAGGAAATATTATCAATGTTAGGAACAGAAATCTTCTCCATTCATTTCAAACATATATTACCACATTAATCACTTCTGCTGGAGAATAAGTGTCAGCCTAAATAAGACACAAATGGTTGGTAGAGTTATTTAAACAAATAGGCTGTAGAAGCCATTTGGCCATGTAATTAGTCTATAAGCTTGTTCAGGCTGGAAACCTTCTTACGTCATAATTTTGTACAGCATCTGCTGTAAAATGAACATCGTCTTATTTCAGGTTCTTGAGGTGATAGTTTGATTCAATTAGCAAACAGAAACAACAACAAGAACAGGAATTCTTCACTCTAATGGAGTGCATTAATAGCAACCGGTTGGGAAATCCAGCTAGACTGTTTGCCATTTGTAGCAAATACTAGCAACATTGCCCTTGAAATCTAAAGTTAGAGGCGCATAAACGAAATGTGATAACAGAGAATGAAATTTGCCCATAAGGTAAATTATGCCCCACTTACACACCTCTCACGCCTTGGAAAGAGGATACTCATTAAGAGTATGAGGACAGGGCTGGGCCTCCTCCCTATCGTTTCTTTGTGCATCACACAGGCACGACTACTCAGCTCCTCTGCCAAAAGCAGCTCTGGTGCCTGCAGCACCTCCTTCCTGCTCTGCAGCTGCCTGCCCAGGGCCGCCACCGTGCTTGGGCCCTGCGTGGCAGCAGGCTAAGGCTGAGGGCAGGAGCAGGATGTGGGAGGCAGAAATACAGAGTCAAGGAGCAGGAAGAGCCCAAGGATTCAGATACGGGTCTGGGAGAAAGGTGTGTCAGTTCAAAATCATGCTGTGTTGTTTCTGGTTCACTTTCAAATCTTTCAAATATCAGATACCGTACTGCATATGAACCCTCAAGAGTCTGAAAGTAAAAGGGGAAACGACATCGCTTTTGAGGTGACAGTTCTTTTAGTTCAGTTTTACACACAGCAGCAGGAATATAAAATGGCATATACCCTGATTTTCACAGTCACAGAATATCCAAAGCATCCTCCATGGTACCCCAAACCTATGCATCCCAGAGTCTCAGCATTCTTCCTTCTCTCCCCAGGGCTTTTCCTCATTTCACCTAGTCAACTGATATTTAACCATGCTCCAAAAGCAGAAGGAAAGGTACTCCTTAAGGAGGTGAGTATTTGATTCTGAACTCAGTACACAAGTAATAACTGATGTGGGAACTCTAGAAATAAGTCAATGAAATGAGTTTATACGTAAAATTGTGTGGCAGCACTTCTCTTCTGCATCTCTGAATACAAGAGGTGCTTCTTCACAACTCCTGTTCATGGAGTAAGCACCACTGAAAACATCCATATTTGCTAGTAAATGAAACCATGCAGAAATTGAATGAATACTCACGTTTTATCCAAAAGGGTAAGGCAAAGCAGCATTTCCCTAGTAAATGTTTTTTCTATAGGAGATAACAAATATCTTCAAAAGACATATCGTGCTCTTAGCAATATCTGACCAAATAACAGGACTTTCTGGCTGGTTTCTTAACTGTATCTTCATAATTATTTTATACAATTATATTAAAGAGTCAATTCAAATATTTTCATAGTATGGACAACATTTTAATGACGAGTTTGCTTTACAAGCCAACGTTCCTTCCAAGCTATAATATCTTTGCAGCAACTTGCTACATCAAAGAGCAGTATCACAAAAATTCTGAGCCGATGAACAATAAAAGACGGATGCTAAGCGAGCTACTAACAGCATGTGAGCAGCAGCGTTTTGTCCATAAAACACCAAGTGTCTCTATGAAAGCACTTGGATACCGCTTTTCTATAGCATAAGAATGAACATTGACCCATGTTTATGATGACAGCACATTGCATCCAAACTATGATCTGCAGATAAAGTATTCTCACTCACAAAGGGTCACTAGGGTCACTTCTCTTTTTTTTTTAATTAGAAGTACATATTTGAAATCAGATAGCAAGAGATATATTGTTTTCTGGGGGAAAACTGACAGTGATCTCAGCTGAGGCTTTATAAATCAAGAGTGACTGAGCTTAATCAATGGAGAGAAATCAATCAATATGACAAAAATGTGAAGATAAAAATCAAGGCAGGGCCTTAATTCAGAAGGGAAGCGAATTATACTGTCATGAACGCACCACCTAGTGGAATTACCTTGGACTGAGTACTTCAACAATACTTGGAAAAAAGCCCCACAAATATAGCAGCACTAGGATAGTTGCTTATCAAAGTGGCACGTGAAAAATTGAATGAAGAGATGTACACCATGCCTGCAGCAAATGAAAGGAAGGACAGACATATCAAAATGCTTTTTCTTAATAACTTTAACTTATACAAATAAAAAAAGTTCATTTCCCAGCATCAATCCATGAAAGAAATATGTGTAGCTATACCAGTCTTGGAGACTACATTGTCTCTCATTGCAGCATACTTTGAGACACATTAAAAATCACCTATGTCAGGGGCACCCTTTCTGAAAAGGGTAGATACTTCAGGCTTTTTAACTTCACCGAACTCTGTATTTTACTGGACTTCTTTATTAGTGTTACTAGATTATGATGTTATTAAGGTTTTCATTGTTCTGATTATTTCTAAACCTTAGCAATGACTGAGCTTTATGTCATAGCAGAAGTAAACTACCGTGCCTATGAGGCAGGTCAAGGCTTGGCAAATGAGTACACCTTCCAATGTCTGTAGCTCGTCTTTAGACAAAGCTGGGTTTTGCTGACAAGATTACTTTCCAGAGCAATCACATACCGTGCACTGCTTGCTCTGCTGTATTTAATGTACACGGGAGCGTCTTGTACACCAAGCAGGCCAGCCTGCAGCGCGCTGGAGAACATCTGACCCTGTAATTTTCCCTTCAAAAAGACAAGCAGGATCCAGAAGCATTCCCAGCTGCGATGCAAGAGGCCTAAAGGCTCATTTGTCCCTTTTTCTCAGGTAACTGGGTCAGGAGGGGAACGGATCCCCCATTTCCTGGCTCTGCTTCCTGGTACCACGTCTTCTGCTGCATTTGCAGTTATATACCATCAGTTACTACTGACACACTAAACTGACTGCTAACAAATGCGTGTATGTACCCTTCATTTTTCATTATTCTAAACATTTCTTGCCTTCTCTCTCAGCTAATTACTGATTACAGGCCTCTAAATAAATTTATCATTTTCCACCCACCTTCAGCCTCTAGAAGTGCCCACTTCCATTTAGAGATGAAGTGACCAGAACTGGAAGTCGTGCTTCAGCGAAGGATGCTATGGAAGTCAATGTAATGACATTGAATTCTTCATTGTTCCACCACTACCTCGTGCATAAATATATAAACTTCTGCTGCAACAGCATCTTTTCCTTAAATGACATTCTCACATAGGCAACTCTTTCACTCATGCACGATCACAGTGTGCTGACAAGCTGGCTAAAGTGCATACACATTTCCTTTTTTTCTTCTGCGTGCGCACTGCCTTGCACGCACCCTCGAAGGACTACCGCCTTTTCAAGCCTGAACCCATGCAGACAGCAAAAACAAAACCAAAACAACCCCCCCACACCCCCCCAACCCAGAAACCTCGGCCGGCAGGGTCGGCACGCAGCGGGGCACCAGCCCCCCAACAGCGCCCAAACCCACTCTCCCTTCACCCACTGGCGCCCCCGGCGGGGCCGGGGCCGGGGCCGGGGCGGGACGGGACGGGACGGCACGGGGCGGTGCCGCGCAGCGCCGCGCCGCGCTGTGCCGGGCGGCCAGGCCCCGGCCCCGGCCCGCCCCCTTCGCTGCCGCCCGCCCGCCGCGCCCGGGGGAGCAGGCGCGCCGGGGCCGGTGAGACCCGCGGCCGGGTGGGGAAGGGGCTGCGCGGCGCGGAGCGGGGCGGCGGCGGGGTGGGAGCCGCGGCGGCTGCCGGGCGGGCCTGGCGGCCGGGCCGGGCCGGGCCGGGCCGCCTCCCGGGCGGCAGCGGGGCGCGGGGCCGGCCGGGCTGCGGCCTGGCGGCGGCGGCGGCGGCGCGGGGCCCGGCGGGAGAGGGGCGGCCAGGAGCGCGGTGAGGGGCGGCGCGGCCCTGCCAGCGCCCCGGGGCGGGGGGGGGGGTAACGTTTGTGTCAGCTCTGGTGTGTCCAGGGGGGAAATGGGGCCTGAAGGCGGTATTTGGGACAGGGTATGGTGCGTTTTCACGTGTGTGGCCGGGGCTGGTTTTCCGTGGTGATGTTCAGCGTCGCCGTGTCAAAACATTCCCCGTGTTGTTTCAGACCTCAGATGAGCAAAACACGTCAGCGGAGGGAAGGAAGATTATAAAAGTCAGACGGATATTTAAATAGTGAGCTTGGGCCTGGCATTTTGGGCTTGTGGCACAGCGTTATCGCTGCTTTTCTCGTTGAGCGCCTTGCTGCCGCATGAGACGCAGACACTTGCAACTACAGGAGGAAGTGAAAGGTTTGGCTCTGCTCTGCATGAAGTGCAAAGCACTTAATGGTAAAACCTGGGAATACTTATGGCCGGGACTGAGGTGACCGCGTCTTCTCACCCTTTCCCCTGATAAACAAGCAGTGCCCAGCTGCAGAAATGTGCCGGCAGGGCGAGTGCTGTGCAGCTGCCTGGAGGATTCGTGACTAATAGTCATACCGTCATGTGTTTCGGCGGCACTGCAGTCCTGCTGTTTTAAGCTTTGGGATTTACGTGAGTGCTCTTAGCAAAAGGAAAGAAGAAAACAGAAGTTAAAACACGTTAAAACAGGGATGCTAAATGCTACGTTGAGGCATTGCCATAAACTGTATTTGTATATCCTGCATGACAATATCTTTTGTAACCTCATATGCAAATACTAAGTTACTCTTATGTTGGTGGCATAGGTGGAAGAGATGCTCTTTGCATACTCCTCATGGTCTTAATTTCTAAGTCATCGTCTTGGTGGGCCTTGGAGAGAATCAGCATCTAGCACAATCAAACCTTACGCAAAGATGATTTCTACATCAATATACTTAATCTGAGCCCTTGGTTAAAGGTGCACAAGCTCTCTTTAGGGAGGTTTGGATAAGAAAAGGTGTATTGCACTAGGTGTTCGGTGGCGTTGGTCTGTATTCGTTTTCTCGTAAGATGTTGTTAGCCTGGATCATAAGGAACGGGGCACTTTGAAAAAGCCATCTCCATTCCTCTTTCAGCCCAGCTGCTCCCTCTCCTTCGCTCCCCAATAGTTCCAGTATCCAGTGTGTGTTTTACTGTTCCAGCTTCGCTGTCAGGCCTCTAAACGCTCTGTGTTCTCTGGGGAACATAATTCCCCTTGTTAAGGTATTTCCTTGAGAACTAACGTGTTTTGTTGCACAGTCTGATAATTCTTATTTTTCATATTTAAAAAAAGAAATACTTCCAGCAATTACATAAAGTAAAACTTGGTTTTGGTGTGTTTCAGCCTAATTTTTGAGGCAAGGCTGGGAGAACTGGGCTTGCTTAGCCCGGAGAAAAGGGGATTTGACTAAACTCACTCCTGACTCCGGTTTGAGCAGGAGGTCAGGCTAGAGACCTCCTGAAGTCCCCCCCCCCGCCCCCAGCCTGTGTGATTCTGTCACTGTGGTAAATCAGAAATTGTTAGCAGTCTAGTTTAAAATCTACAAAAATTAAACACTTTCCGTTTTACTCTGACAATTAACTGGACAGCTGTAGACTTTGTCAGGGAAATCAAACCGTCCCCATATTGGTTGTAGACACAGCTTTGAAAAAGCATTTTACTGTATGTTGTATGTGACTGATTTGCGGGGTGCAACGTATGCAGTAACTTAGCAGAGTGAAATAGAAAAATACCGTCTGATGTCGTCTATGTCACTTACTGCATAAGAACAACGGAAGTTTTAAAGAGACTTTGTTGTTCCTCAGTACCCTGTGTGGATTTAAGTTTGACTTTGGCCTGAAGATAGATGATGGAAGTTAACATCCAGAGTCTTTAGTATTCCTTTTAAGTAGAAAGGGAAGAATACTCTTTATGCCTGTTCTGTTTGCATGTATATTACGCTCCATAGGTTTTCTGGTGTTGTGGAAGTGCCCAGAGTCCCTTTGTGGTCCAGGAATGCAGCATGTTAGGAACTGCAGAAGCACAAGGTGGAAAGTATGATCTCTTTTTTCCAAAATACTTCAGCCTAAGTATAAGGGGAGAAAAAAAAGTAAATGCATCCAGACGAAACTTGCCTCCCTCATCCCTGCTGGAGAAAATAGTTTTAATTCTCACCTGTATATCATACAGTGTTTTAAGTCAATTATGAACATCCCTCTGGTGCTGTAGTAGGGAGTACTTACCTTACAGTGTAGAGTCTGTTCTTTTTTCCAAGAGCTTTAATTTTTTTAAGTTTAATTTTACCTACTCCAAAGGGATTGCCAAGGTCAGCAAGAGCTGCTGTCCAAAGACAGTATGTGTTTTGGGCTGCCTTAAATAGCTGCCAGTGTCAATCTTTAGATGCACTTAGTGTCATCTCGGTACTATGGGGGGTAAAACCTACTGAGGTGAAATAGATTGAGCAATGTCATATTGCAGAAATCTTATTAATCAGTTATTACTGTGACATTAATGTTCTAAAGCTAAGATTGTGACTCACTGTCACTTTTTTGCCAGAATCTTTCTGCTGTTTACATGTTCATCCTTTTTGACTGTTTTCTCCTTATGTGAAGGATTTTGTACAAATCCTTTTTTGAGGGGAAAGGGGAGACAGAGATTTCTTTACAAAGGAAGTCACGTTTATAGTTTGGAAATCATTTAGAAGGAATTTTACTTCTATGACCTTTATTTAAAAATATATATATTATCTCTGGGCATTTGAGAGAGCAAAATCCTAATTCAGATCAGATTTAAATTTTCAAGCATTTCTATGGAAAGCAACATGTAATTTTGGTTTACTGATAGGTAAGGATCCGTGTAAATGTTTCTAGGTCCTGATCCTAAAGCATTGCTTAAACAGTAAGATCATTGCTGAAGGGTTCTTATGCTAATGTTGTTATGGAGTAAGTTTTTTAGGAGGAGGAAAACTCTTGGAATGTGTAAATGGGAAAATGCACAATAGATTGCACTGAAGTTGACTGGAGCCTGCATGTTAGTCAGGTGACTGCTGTTGAAATCTGAAATGTGCTGTGCTTGACACATCGCATCATTTTGTCTTTACGAAGCTTTCAAGAATGGCAGTGGAGAGTTACTTGGCTGTTAAGCTCCAGCTTTCTTGCCTGGTTGATGGAAAGAGGTCTCTGTTCTGCGGTAATTCTTCTGAAAATTGTTGTGCCTATGCAAAGAGGTCTTGCTTCATTCAGCATTGATTAAGCGATCTAGGGTTTTTTTTATTATTATTTCATTTCTGGCAGTAGACTCAATTCTTTGGACTGTTTTTCAGTGGTTAGACAAGCTTAGTTGCAACTAAGTATACTCTCAACCCAAGACAGAGCTGTTAAGCAGAAGATAAAAGGTGTATCGAAAGCACACAGACTGAAACTTTCAGAGGAACTGAAAACTACCACAAATGTAGCTCTGTTCCTGTTTGAATGCCAAGCGTTCTTCCCCAAACTGCAGCTTATTATTGATTTTCCCGTTTAAAAAGCTATGCAGACAGTAATACCAAAATAGCTTCATGCTGGAGTAGTTAAATATTGTGGAAGGGAAAAGGAGGTAGCTTCTGTGGAAATTCTGAATCTTGATCAAAACTCCTGTAGATTTTGTATGGAAGGATCTGTTTTGTTTTCTGGTGGATGAAATCCTGACCTTGTCAGTCATTAGCGTTACTTGCATTGGCTTCCCCAGGGCTCAGCTATTCCTCTGTGTTTTCAGAGGAATTTGAACAACTCCAAGCTGACAAGTGAAAGGTATCTGAGTGGAAGTGGGGTGTTCTTTCAGTTCAGAAGCCTGAGTTGCTTTAAGTACTGTACTTTTATGAAGAAGTAGTTAATACTTCCTATTTAAAAAAAAAAAAATCCAAAAATATTTATTCTTTGGGCTGTTTGCGCTGTTTTTTCTTGCCTTAGGGAATTTGTGGTTGTGACTGGGATGTGATAAAAGCTGATGGCTGTCCACTTACCCCTCTTTCTCTTCTCTGGCCCCAGACTTATCAGAGACCACTACGTTACCTGCCACCAAACTATGTTATTAATATGCTCTGGAATACCACTGTTGGTGGAGGAACCCCTATGGGTTATCACAGCTGTGAATTCACATCGCTAACCTCCAACTTTACTCTAAATCTTGATTAAAATGTGCTTTCTCCTTGCCTAAACTACCCCCTTGCCTTTTTTTCTTAAATATAACTCTTCAAAATGGCCAAGGGGACTTCCCAAAAGAGCAAGTGACAGCAAGAGAAAGTGAAAGAATATTAGCACTTTAACTAGATATACAATTGTTTTGTTTGAAATATTTTCATAATATCTTATTTGGTATTATACACCAAAAACTGGAATTGTTTCGTGATACTTAGAAGTAGAAAACTCCTTTTTAAATCACATGTTCCAATTAGGAAAAGCTAAACAATTGGGTCAACCTTTATCCTTTTTTGGGTTTTTAAAATGAGGAATATCAAAATTGCAATATAGATATTACTAACTGAAATAGCTGACTGCTGCAAGAAGGTCCTAGAGTCAGTGCTATGCCGAGTAGCATAACTATAGTTATGAAAGACAGGCTTTGCTTAGTTGGCGTTCTGAAGTACTCTGCTTATAATTTTTTTTTAAGGTGATCGATTAAGTACTGACTCTGAGGAGCTTGCTGAATATTATTAGTGCCACAGCACAAGTTATCAAATAACTTTAAGCTATATTCAGTAATTCAGTATTCAGACTCTGCAAAATGTAAGGTTCTGGGGCGGCTGGTGGTATCCTGACTTGCAGAGTGTGCACAGACCTCAGCTCAGCAGACCCTTCGTAGTTGTTATCAGTAAGCGTCCAAACTGACTCTTCAGGAACAAATTCTTACTGCGCTACCTGAAACTCCTCTCACCTGTTCTCGATAGGGTGCCATTTACTCTTTAGAAAAATGTGCATTTGCAAACAGCTGAACTGTCTCATGTGGACTTTGCAATTTATAATCTGAACATGCTCTTATTACGTGTCATGTTTGGCTGCCCAGCTGTGTAGCTGGAAAGTTGAAAAGCTCCAAGTCTTGTGTATTGTACAATCTGTATATTTCAAGAATACTGTCAGTAATGTGCAATGTAACCAATTTAAAGATGCTTAAAATTACTAGCTGTAGAAATTCCCAGGAAGGAATAAAAGAAAGTAACTTTGCTTTGTCAACACTTGGATGAAATATTCTGAGTATATGTCTTGACTGTAATGCTCTTGCTGAAAGCAGTGTTACAGGCAGCTGCCTGGTGAATACTAATGTGAGGGGAGAAAAAACTGTGACTGTTTTATTTAGTTCTGTAGTCTTTTTACACAAGAAAATGCATCTCTTGCTCTCTGTTCTCCTATCCTAATATTTAATTTTTAACATCACATATCATGTTTAAATAAAAAACATATTTTTGGCCATTACTAGCATTCTAGTTCTCATGCTACCAAAATGTTTAGAAGTAGTTATAATTTTTAAAAGAAAAAATGATGTGAGATGTTCTTAGAATTCTTTGTTATTAAACTCACTTCTTTAAGGAGGTTTCTGTAGCTTTTTATGCCTATGATTTTATTTCCCACTAAATTTGTAGACTTTCCTTAATTATTCCGTATATTAAGGCATAGCAGTATTTACTCAGTATAAAGTTTGCATGGGTTTGGGCTTACAATGCAAAATCAATGCAGTATTGCCTAGAGTTTTCAGAAGGATCAAGGGTTGTTATGCTAGCCTCTGTCCAGATAAGTAGGATTTAGGCTGGCTGACTTCAGACTCTAGTCTGTGACCCAAAATAACTTGAATCTGCATATGGTACAGACAAAGATGGGAAAAGAAAAAATACTGTGCAGCAAGTCAGCAGAAGGTGGCAAATACACTCCCAGTCTCCTCATTTGTAATCCAGAGTGTTTATTACAAAGGGATACTCCAGAGCCTGAGGGCTCCAAACAGGATTTGGGACCCTGGTGCATCAGCCTTTTCAAAGTCGCTTAGGCTTTGTCTTCACTGTAGATGCAGCTCGTTAATCCAATATGGATGTAACCTGCAGGGCAGCACATATCAGCCTGATCTCTGTAGTTACATGCTTGATGGAGTGCTGGTGGGATTTTTCCTGGATTTACCGGTGCAATAACTTGACTTCTCTGCTAGAAATCATGAACATTGGAAGAATTGATTTTCCTTTCACATGTAACTGCTGTCTCTGGCAGTGGCATGAGAATGGTCCTGTTATAAATCAGTCAGGGTGTTGCTGCACAGTATTAATGCAGACATTTCTGCAGGTGCAAGAAAATAATATTTGGCAGCAAGAGTTGTTATTAGTAAGAAAAAGGTCGTAAGGACTTCGGTTTGCAGATTGGGGAACGACTGGTATCACAATTGACTGATCACTTGGCCTTTTCATTGCCTTCCTTTCTGTTTAAACATTAAAAATAGTCTTCTCTCTCTCACTTAAAAATGAGTTTTAGCAGTGTCTTTTAATGAGAAGCTCACAGCCTAGGAGGAGAAGACATTTTTTGGAAAGCATAGTGTTTGGGTCAAACAGTGGAAGTGCAAGGAACTGGTGAGGTTAAAATGTTGAACCTGTGAAGGTGATACGCAGGAGATGAGAAAGGATGGAGTAGACTAAACACAGCCTGGATGAAACTGTGGAATAATGCTGGATACACGTATACTTGATTAGTCTGCATTCTCACTGCAGAACAGATTAATTACCAGTTTGAATTTGCACAGGTATCCCAACCTATGTTTTGCCAATTTGGATTTACACTACCTTTGAGCTTGGGTTGGAGTTTGGTCTGTGTGCATGGAAAGGAAGCTAGGATATCTGCAGTAGTTACATGCTGTATGATGCCTTTTAGGGCAAGTATATTTATGAATATATTGTGCTACCAGATCTTATCCAAAAAGGCCAAAATCTGATAATTTAGGGTGCAAAAATACCCTAAAAATACATTTGTATACATAAGTTGTAGAAAAATGAATTCGTATTGAGAATCAGCAGCTGACCCAGGATAAAATGGCTCTTCATGGAATTCTGAAGAAACCGGATAACCAGTAAAACTGAAGTTGATACAAACGTTTGCCATTTAGAGGGAATAGGGTGCCTCATTCATTCTGATTTCTTATGATAAAATATCTTTGCTTTTCGCAGCAGTTCAATATAGGATGGGTGAGGTATTGACGGGGTATGGAAATACCATATAATTGGGGTTTAGGCAACCTGTCTTTAAAGTAAATTGTTTTAGCAGAGGATAAATATTAGTTCTATTTAACCTTTTCCTGTGTATTCCCCTTTAAGATGATGAAAATCTTTGTAAGTCAGTGACCAGGACATAACTCTCTTTTCTGGGGTAGGTTTAGGTGTCCTTAATCGGTGGAGATTGCCTGACCTGTGTCCATCTTGGATGATCTCAGCACTTAATCTGCTCAGCCATGTCGTACAGTGCGGGTTTTGGGGATCCTAATCAGCTAGCCCAGCGCATAACTTCCAACATCCAGAAGATCACCCAGTGCTGTAAGTTGCATTTTTCCATGTTTATATAAAGCTCTAGTGGTGGCATCCCACATTCTGGGTTAATTTCTCATATGCATTCATGGGAATTCACTCTTTGACCTCACCTGCGTGTGTGATAGGTTTTTGGCACCCCACACAGCCAGTCTAGTCCTTCGCATGCATGGTTAAGTGTGGTGTATCCTGCAGAAGTGTACTGTCGCTCTGTATTCACTTTGTGAATAAACAGTTAGTAAGATGGCTGCTGGGAATAAGCCAGTTTTGTCCTGGCCAGTTATGTGGTGCCTTGAGATGGTAGGTTAGGGTGCTTGCTTAGCAAGGATTGCATCAGATACTTGTTGGTGCTTAGAATTGCATGGCAAGGACAGAAGGCGCAGTCTTGCAGCTTGTCCTTGGAAGTGCATGTTAGATATGTAAATAAGATTGCACAGAGCTGTGCTTAGATTCATCCCAGCTGTTTTTTTAGCCGCTCATCTGTGATGTTTAAGTTAGAGGTAATTTAGGGCAGAAGGGGTTCTTGGTCCTTTTCTCCCATTCATGGAGGGAGCTGTAGAGAGCAAGTCAGCTCATCTCTCTTCACTGAGCATGAACAAACTCTACAGTGACTATATTTCTGAGTTCAAAGGTACCCCATTTGAATGTTTACGTTTTGGTGGAATGAATCCAGACCTTATTCTAATTCTGAGTACAACTATGTTTTTACATTTCAGCAAAATACACCAAAAAGGCATGGGAAGCATCATGGCTGTTTTTTCATCTGAACCAGTATGAATTTTTTTGTTTGTTTCAGAAAAGGGGGAGAGGGGTGCAGAAGTGTCTTGATTTCACAAATTGCGCAAAGAATACTGTTCATCCAAAGGCAGGGGTAGCCACCAACAAACAGCACATCCTTCGGATTTGGTATACATGTTTTTAATGTGGTGTGGGACTTTGTGCCTATGCAGAAGTGGATTTTTTTACTATTACTACTTCAGATGAACTCTGATCAGTTAAAGTGTGTCAGTTTTACAAAAACTTTGATCTTCATTTTTGGTAGACCAGCTTTAGGATTTGATATTTGTAACACGGATTTGTGGCAGAGGTGTGTTTGGGTTTTTTTGGTGTTTCTTTTTATTTCTATTTTTTCCAGCTACATTTTGTATTTTCCTTCTGAAAGAATTTCTGTAAATCTCAATAAACAGGAAGGAAGATTTCAGTTTTGCTTTATTAAAAAGCTTCTTTGCATCAAGGTTATATTTCCTCAATTTAAAATTAACAAATTGGCCCTGTAAATGCACTTCATTTCCTAAAATCTGCTCAGTAAATTCTGTAGTCTTTAACTTACAGTTTCATGGCTTCTAACTTAGTGTTCCAAAGACATCTGCTGATCTGCGACAGACATTGAAGGTGCATGGTTATCCAAGATGTTTAAAAAAAAAAAAAAAAAAAAAAGTCCCAGCCGTTAAGTGAAAGTGTTAATGAAAATGTGAAAATGCTGACTGAAACTAGAGCACTGTGGATATTGTCAGTGAGCGCAATGGGCTTGTGCTGGATTCAGCGAGTTTGTAGTCTCCTCCTTCCTCTTTCTTCCATCTCGTCTCTTGGTTCTCCTCCCCACGCTTATGCCCAATAAGGCATACTAAAAGGGAGCTGCCCAGGCGTAAAAGGAGACATGCTGTAGGGGTGACCCACACTCCTGTCCTCCTTTCCTTTTTGAAACTTAGATGGATGACTCTGAGCACCAGACCAGAATTTCTGTCTTTCTTGAAGCCCAAGTCCAAATCTCTCCTAGCAGCACCTGACTTCAAAACTGGCAAAGTTTTTTCTTCAAAAACGCCAGCCAAGCTCTTTCGTAGGAATGGTAGATATGCAACTGGATTTTGTCCCTCACTAGATTCCACTGAATTGTAATCAATCAGCTGCTCCTGTAGTCTCCATCCCATTCTTCTCTGGTAGATTTTATGAGGAACTGGATCCTATGAGTATGCTGAGCAAGTTTCCTGGATGGGGCTCTGTAAGGGCTTAAAAACATTTCTAACTATTTCATTGCTCTGCACAGGGCTTGGTCAGCTTTCTGTTGGAAGGTTGTGAGCCATGGGAACTTCCAGATACAGTGACGATAAATTAGGAATCTTGACCTAAAATCCATGTTTTTCATTCAAAGTAATTGAGTTGACTTTTCACTTTTGTCCAGAAACACTTAGCATTTGTGAGACATTTGAAGTCTTCTTGATGATCCCTGCACCTGGAGTTGTGGAGGTGCTGTAGTTTTCAGAATAAGATGAAGAGAGTGGGAGAGACAAAGACAGAAAATTTAGTGTCAGATTACTGCTACCCTTCAAGAGGTTCCTTAAAACTAATTCACACTTCTGCTAACATATAAAGAAATTGTGAATACTACTAAGAAGATACAGATGAGATACAGATTACTTGAAAGGAAGCTGCTCTTCCACTTGCTCTTTAACTTGTGGGAGAAATACAGCAGAACTTCCTGAATTAGAAAACTCTCTGTTGCAGAGATTTCAAATACAGTAGAATTTTATAGTAAACACTCCAAAAACAATCAAAAATTAAAACTTGTGTCAAAGCTGAAATTTTGATTATCACATTTCTCCAAGGTTGAATTATTAGCCCTCAAAAAGGAACACACTTGGTCCATTTTTTTGTTTGCTGTTTTTAATATACCATGCATATTCCAGAGAAAATGCCTATATTAAATACCTTGCATTTCATTATGCATCTGTATGATGCCACCTTCATATTAACACTTGTGGCCTCTCTTGGAAACTTAAGCCAGGAGGGCATCTATAGTCATTTGGGATCCAGAACTCTAGAGCACTCTCTGGAAAGAAGATTCTTTCAGCTGTTCTTTAAAATTAAGGATCCTTGCTCAATTTTGTGGTATCAACACTTTTACAGAAATAAGTGGTTATAGCATCATTTGTCAACTTCTAGGCAGTGGAGTCTATTTTCCTTGGGCTGGAGAGATTCAAACTCATGTTTTGGCGATCAGCAAAGCCTGTGACCTGAGAATTGTACTGAGAGTTTTGGGAACTAATCTAGTTGGAGCGTTTCTTCATGCCTTTTCTTAAACCCATACCACTGAACATATGGGACTGCAGAAATCAATGCTCTTATTGACACCCTATGCAGTAGGATAGCCAAAGTCCTCAGGCAGGAGAGAGAAAGTTAGGCTCTGAAGTCTACTCTTAAAAATTTAAAAAAAAGTTCATGTGACTCTTATTGATTAAAAGCATATAAAATCTAGGGAGCATGAATCACATGTTCTTGAATGAGATGCTGTGTTCTGCACTGAATGAACCTCAGTGATGTGAGCACGTATCAGGCGTGCTCCAAGCCTGCGTGGTAGCATTGTCTCTCTAGTTTGGTTTTGGGTCTGTGTTAAGTTTAATGAGAAGCAGATCTGCAAACAGCTATGGAAATTTCAGATTTAAATAATAAAGAAGTGTATAATAAGCTTTGGTACCTCTTAGGGATTAGGCAGCTGCTAAATTTCTACGTTCTAGAATGCAGTTTATGATCAAGCTTTGAAAGTCCTTGTCTGGAATCTGGTTGTAAATGACTATAATTCTAATTCCAAGTCTATCTTATATCAGATTTCAAAATCTAGATTACTTACTTTGACATTTGAAATATAAACTTTAAGATGGTTGAGGTTTGTCCCTAATTTTCTGGATATAAAGAATGGGAATATGAAGAATTAAATATAAAGAGTAATATAGGGTGTATAGCTCCTGCCAGCTTGGACTTTGCAGGTAGAGAACCTATTATCAAAGTGTTTTAATCAGTGTTTACTAAAGGAGCAGTAGTTTCAAAACTCCATTGGTGTCATGGGTGACACTCTCACTTACGTGGTAGTATAACGATAGCTGATATAGCTTAAGAAAAATCTTGGCGTCTTCCTTCTTCCTTCAGGATGTAGTACTTTCAAATATTTTCTGTGGTCACTTGTTTGCTGCAACTAGATAGACAGGGAAAAGGAATAACCAAATCATAATGCACAGAAACAAGATGAGCTACAAAAAAGTGTTTGTTTGTGACAAAACAACCCCTGACTGCTTACAAATCTGTATTTTTACTAGGCTTGTTCATTTACTGTGCTAGAGATATGCCCTAGTAGTATGAGAATGTTGAGTCCATATTGCAATTTTTCTGTTACTGAAGAGCATGTAGTGAATTGTACAAGGGGAAATCTGACCTTTCAGCAAATAGAAAGATGAACATTAAATAAATAAAGCCAAAAACCCTAATTTAAAAATATGTTCCTTTCAGACTTCTTACAAATGTGAAGATGAGGGGGAGCAGTTCTCTTTGAAGTCTGATGGTTTTCTGCATTTAAAAGAGGGAAAGCATTTTATTTAAAAATATGCTCCCATAGGGCGCAGAATGACAGTTGCATTCATTTACAGGAGCTATCTCACAGTCATAGGAGTAGGAATGATACGGTTGGAGGAATTGGGGCCTCATCTACTCAGCTGAAAAGATTTGACTAATGTAGCTGTGATAGGAATTGTGCAAGGTGTGGTAGCCAGCAGTGGTTTTTTGTGGGTCTTTTTTGTTTTTTTTTTCCCCCCCAACACATGCATCTTCTCAAGTCTCTCCTTTAAGTCTCTATTTCATGGGTAGGTCATTGAGGAAGCAGACCTTTATGCCTTTGTTTTGCTTTATTCCTCCTTTTTTTTTTTTTTTTTTTTTTTTTTAGTAATTACTAAACAGATAACTTTGCACAACCCCAAAGAAGAGCATGAGTAATACGGGCTACATAGATGACTACTGTGACTCCCCTGGCATCTCAAGCCTGGGTTTGGGAGCTGTTGATTTAGGAGCAGTACAGTAGTGTGCTGCATTTTACTTGGGAACTCAGGACAAAGCCTGCAGTTGATAAAGTACACCCAGTGTTTGATGTGCTTTAGAAAATTTCTGATTTACAAACTGTAATCAAATATTTACACAACCCATGCTAACTCAAATGAGGCATTCATACTGTATTCTCCTCTTCCTTCTTGCCGCCCCCTAACTGCGGCAGAATTTTGTCCGATGGCAATTGCAAAGTCAGTAAGAACGTCATAATATACCCTTGCTCAGCACTCACAAGGTCAATGATATGGTATTTGACTTTTCCGTGCACACTGAAAATGGGGTTAGGTGAACAAGCATATACGCTGCATACTGCAAGATGATTAAAAAAAATATTCAGAAAGCCACAGTCTGCGCATAGCTAAAGAGAGAGTCTGTCTGGCTTTGAGAGACTTCTTTCTCATGAGAACTCTTTTGCTTTCTGCTGGCTCTTTTTTTTTTCTGTTTAAGGTAGCACAAGCATCAGTTCGCATAGCGCACTCCCAGAAGGTCAACTTTAGCCAGCAGAGATGGCTTCTGATATTTATCTGTCATATGATACCTCTCCTTTCACATTGTTTCTCTGATTTATGTTGCATCCTAAGTGTTCCGTAAGCCAGTATTTTCACTGAACGTTGTTAAAATGAGAATTTAATTATATTCATCGTATGACTTTTACTTTATGTAACTGTGGAAAATCATACACACATTAAGCCCTGAAAAAATATCGGAGTTCTGATATGTGCATTTTACTAGCTCATGTTAAGACATTCATGCGAAACTGTTTCTACCGCCATGTTTGTCACTAGGAGATTCACTTGATTCTCCTTTAGCTGAAAAGGATACAGATGGGCAAGTGAAAGGTAAATGAAATCACTGAGGTATTGCATCCGAACCCGTATGAACACAAAGATTCTATTTTGTCTATATTTGAATTGTAGTTTTGTACAGGTGCAATTTTAAAGCAAATAGACTTTAAAAATAGAGCTTGTTGAGACTTTTAAAATGATTTTATCAGAAATTTCCAATTAGCTACAGCTAAGTTCCAGTTAATTTAGTGGAAACATACTATTTTCAACAAGTCTTATTTTGCTGTTGTTGCCATTTGTTCTCAAGAAGGCTTCTTCCATCTAGAATGGAATTTCATGCTTTAATGATTTCTTGTCAAATCTAGAATAAACTGGTTACTTAGGCGGTTTAAGTGCTTACTGTTGTCCTCTGCATTTCAGGTTTTAGATGTTAACCTAAGCTTGAGGAATTGAACTTGAATCTGCTATATCCATGTTGTAACCTGAATGTAGAGGATAAGAGAAGGAGGAGTTCAGATGTGTTTCACGTTCATTCTAGATGTTTGTCTTCTGCAACAAAATGAAGATGTGAAACTTCACAGTTCTTTAAGAAAGAAAGTATTTCTGAAAATTTTAAGCATGAATTATTTGCATGCTGTTCTTAAAGGCTTTGTTCTATATCAAGTAGCATAAATATTTGAAGTAGCATACATAGCAGATCTGTTTATGAATTTGCAGAGTTTTTTCCATATTTTTCTGTGTTTTATCTTGTTCATTTAAAATACTTAAAATAGGAAAATGACCTATGAAACTGCCTCATGTGAATGAGATTGCATGAGAGTAAGTGCCAAGGATTTATTTAAGCAAGTGGTAGAATAATAAAAAGTGGGTCTTCCATACACACCAGAGAGATCTATTTGTGATAATAAGTGCAGAAGAGGCAGAACTGTCCTTGGGCTACACTGTTTTGCTCTACCTTAGTCCACTGATTTAGGGGAGGTAGGGAAGAAAGATCTCTGTAAATTGAGCCATTTTGTTCAGAAACTGTTTAAATAATAATTGTAGAACTACTGTGCAGTCTTCAAACAGCAAGGTGAACAGTGAAGACGTCCAGAATTTTTTCTGAGCAACTGTTGCTTTTGCTGATTGAGCAATGGATGGATTCATCTGGAAAAGATAACTTTTGCAAAACAGTCTACATTTGCAGCAGAGAGGGGAAACAATGTGGTCATTGTTCTGCCTGGGTCCTCATGTTCCTTTCTATCATTAGAGAATTAAATCCCAGAACCTCTCTGAGGGTCTTAAAATATCTCCCAGTTCAATTCTGTTGGATATTCCTCCTTGCAGGCAGACAGAAAAGTAGTGCACGGTGGTTTGATTATCCGGAGAGCCCTGTATCAAATCTCCTATAAAGCTGAAGTGCAGTCAGCTGCCCCTCGATAAGGGCTTAGAGTAAACCCAGGTCAGTGGTTAATTGCAAGTGACCCCTTGAGTGACAGCTACTTACTTGTGAACACAAATCTGTGATGTCTTACGTGTCTTTGCTTCCAGCTCATTCTCTGAATAGGCTTCCTGCTTTAATGATCTGACCCCTTAAAAACAAACTTTCTTCCTTTCGGTCAGTTGGTCTTATGGTGCTTGTGCAGTTATTGCTTTACTACAGAATTTTGCATCGTTTACGTAATTTAACAATCTATTATTTGGTATCCTTTAGAGAAGTGTTCAAACTCTGGGCTTTCAGGGAGTTTCCAGGGACAATTTAGGATATAGACATAGAGTCTAAAGTGATTACGACCCGATTTAATGACTTATTACAGCTCAGCTGAGGGGAACTAATTGGTCGCATGACATTGTGCGCTTAAACAGTGTGGATTTAGTATGCTCTTTGCCTGTGTTAGAAGAAAATACATTACCTCTTCGTAGTTTGCTTGTAAGACCATTGTAGATGACAGTACACGAACACGAAATTATTACAGTTGAATTGGAAAAACTGAAGGCAAATCCTGAACTCTAGACATTGTTACTTACGTTTCTGGTCACTTGGGAGCATGATTCTGCTTAGAAATGTTAGAAGCTCTAATAAAATCTAACAGAAGAGGGTACGAGACTTAAAGATGCTTTCCCACTCTTCCCAGTCTTACCCAGTCTTTTATCCTTAGGGATAAAGTTTGTCCTCAGAGCTCTATCTTTGTTGTCCTTCCTCCTCCTCTGCTGAACTGTCACTCTTGCTTAGAGCCCGGGTAGCGAGGTGTATGACATAGTGGAGTTGTGCTTGATTTAAAATCTTTAAAAAGGGTGAACTGCACAGATAGCTTTAAATGGAATCTTACGCTCTTACAGAAAACTGCAGTCTACTGAATTTATTGCAACTCCTTTGATTTGCTGTAGATAGTGTCTTTGAAAAAAGATTGATCCAGAAAGATCTTCTACAGCATCTCTCTTTAGTCAAGTACTTTCAATCAAAGTATAGAAAGAAAACACATTGCATTGACTCCAAATAAATTGAGGAAGTCTGTCACGTACAGGCAAAAGCTAAACAAATTGAACTGGTACAATTTTTATAAATCATTCTGTCTATTCCAATGACCTGTTTTGAAGTGACTCTTGAAGTTTATTAGATTCCACATAACTTAATCCGTAACTGGATGTGCTGTTTGTTGACTTACTTGTTCAACTGGAAACAGGCATGTGATTTCTTCATAGTTACCCAACCTGAGGCTCTGTGGGTAAGGCCTTTGACAAAGCATTTCTGAAAGGTAAGGGAGCCAGTGTTGTACACACTGCTTATTTGCTATAGGAAGCCGCAGCTGAGCCTGAGCTTCTCGTGGAAAAGGCCCTTTCCTTCTGGTGCGTACAAGAGAAGACTTCGCTGATTCTGTTAGGTCTGCTTCGGCTCAAGAGCCAAAAAAACGACAGAAAACCAACAGCTTTAAATCTCCATTGTTAGTTTCCGTCCTGCTGAATTTAGATCTGAGGACCTTATGCAGTGACCAAAACCCTATCTGTATCTTTTTAAATGAAAGATTGGTTAGTAGCGCGGGGTGGACCCTTACAGTTACAGTTAATATTGAGGACTAGCTGTAGCAGCTAGTTGCAGGTTGCTTGTACTAGCAGCCTCTGGTGGTTCGGTGCTCCTGCTTCGTGTGCCTGCTGTACTGTCACACCGTCTTTCCTCTGCTTGCCCCGCTTGCTCATCTGGTTTTGTCCTCTTTGCAGTATGACACTCCAGTGTTTGTTGCTTCTCTTGCTGCTGGTGTTTTTTCTGTGCACGCCCAGTGGGTGCTGCATTTCCTGTGGAAGCACTAGATGGTAATTTTATGAAATTGGGCAATGTGGTTGTTCTGGCTTGGACTGTAGCATTGAAGGAAACTTCTGCTGTGCAGCTATAACGCAATCGCGTGTGATCTGAGTGAGAAGTGAGGTTCCAGGCTGCACTTGTGGAAAATCTTTCCATTTCATGTTTATATTGTGGCCTTTTCATCTCGCTTCCCAGCTATAAAGCTGCAATGAGCTTAAGATGGTCATGGCCAATTGAGGATTTAAAGTTTGGTTTTCCAGACTTGAAGCAGAAAGGAGATTGAGATGGGACGATAAGCTCTCCTGTAACTTAAGAAGGCCTGTCTTGTAGCTGGACATATTGGCAAGTGGCCCAAATTAAGAACAGCCTTAGTTTCCCTTGTCTCATGCTAGGGATGAATACGGTGCTTGGTTATCCCTCAGTCCTACCAGAGAAGGTGAGTGGATTAAAGTCCCCTCTTTGTTTTCCTCCTCTTGGTTCTTTGTCTTTCAAATATTAGGATTTGACTCAAGGGTTTGGGTATTTTTCTTTTCTTCTGCCACTCCTAGGGTGTTACAGCCTGCGCAGCGATTGCTAATTCTTAATTAGGGTTAGCTTTGTTTGCTACTCTAGTCTTAGAGGCAGGGAGTTGTTTATATTTTCATTTTCATTTTATTATCAATTTGTTTTAATTGTGAAACTTCCTCTGGTCTTAAATATTTTCATGTTCAAGAAGTGCTACAATCAGTTATGTCCCCGGAGGTTTAGTTGTGGTAATGGAACAGCTTTTGCACAGACAGCTGAAAAACAAGCAAAGACAAGGAGAAAGGAGATAAAACTTTCCTCTTCCCCAGCCAGCTAAAAGCCAGCTGTTAAACAAGGACAGTGTGTGATTCAATATGTGAAATTTGTTTTTATCTACAGAATAAATGTGCATTACAGATCTGAGAGGAACATGTTTCCTTAATACTCCTACCTTTTAGAAAAATGTAATATTTCCACTGTTAGGTCTCACTGCCCTTGCAACTTCTGTAGAGAAAAATGAGACCTTTTATATGAGGCTGTAATACTATTTTTTCTGGGTCCTGTTGTGTTCTCTTGAACTAGAGGGAGAGCTTCCATTGTTGATAAATAGAATCACTGTTTGGCCTAGGAAAAGTAAACATGAGCTGACTCTTAACTAATTTTCTCAGCAGGAAATCAGGTTACATCTTATTGTTTATCTGGCTCATCATTAACCGCGTCTGACCTGTTCCTGAGCATGTGACTGCCCCAAGAGAGTAGCTGAGTAGTTTTCCTCAGCTAATAATTATATATTATGAGATCTAGATCAGGAATACTGTGCAGAGAAGTGAAAAATGTTATTAATATGGTATTGCTTCTTCCTAAGAGTTGCTTTCAGGTGGAAAGAGCAAGATTCTTTTCTTTTGCATATGAGATGGCAGTTGCTTGGAGAAAAGGTATTTTCAGAGTGGCATCTTGCTCCCTGCATCTTCCACTGCCAGAGCTCGGCAGAGGGACTTCCCTTCTGAGGTAGCTCGCTGACAGCTCAAGAGTCTGCTTCCTCAGGGCTGCTCACATGCCTTCCTTACGTGCAAGCGTCCACCTTGCTCTTCAGTGCAGACTGAAGACAACTTTGGGCAACTTTTGTAGACAACATCTGTGTTCATGTGGTGCGTGTACTTCCACAGCTCCTGGTTAAGGCCCAGCAGCTAGGTCTACCTGAAGTCCTATTATAGTGCCAGGCTTTGCGCTGAAATGGAATAAAATCATTCATGAGTTCCACACCTGCTCTGTTGTGGGGTTGGAAATGTCCAGAAAGACAGAAAGGCCGTTGGGAAGTAGTATTACTCATGCGTCCCAGAGCTCCTTATCTCTGCCCCAAGACATGGGAAGCGAGAAGAATCAGGAAGTGGGGAAGGGAAAACCATTAAGGGTGAGGTAACCTAGGAACCAGGGCAAACTATGCTCTGACCTTTGTTCTCTGACTGCTACTGGTGTATTTATGGTGTAGAGCTATGGCTTGGGGATTTAGACCTATGCCGCCGGCTGTCTGGGACCCTTGAGCCTTCCTGATAAATTGAAAGGCACCCAGGTAGCAGCCAGATGCCCTCATGCACCAGCCCGCGCTCATGGCCCAGGGGCGAAAGTCTGTTTACACCAGGGAGGCAGCAGCAAATAAATCCTATGATCAACAGAGAAGCTGGGAACTCTGGGGCCTCGGTCTTGTGAAGAGTAATCCCAGCTTTCCAGCAGTTTTGCACTCTTCAGTTCCAAGACCCACAACCCACTTGCTTCCCAAACGGGACAGTGGGTCATGGAAGGCGCCTACAGAGGCTTCTTGTGCTATAAAATAGTGCAAAGGATGGACGACTTTAACTTGCAGACTTGTGTACGCACTATAAATCAATTTAGGAAGTGCACCTTCTTTAGTTCCTGGATTATAGTGGTCCTACTGACTTGTTTGCTTCCTGTGTCCAAAATACCAAGCTTTTGGCTTCTCCGTGAGGACGGCATCGGGAGCGCTACTAAAGCCTGTAGCCCAAGACTGAGTTTTACCACTCTGCCTTTTTTCCCATTTGGTTACTTGAATAAGTTATGTTTCACCTTTCAGTGTGGTATATTTCGTATGAGTTAACAAGTTGAAGGAGAAATGCTCTTTTTTTGTGAGTAATATCCTTAATGTGAAAAGCAAAGGTGGGCAATGCTAAGTTAAAGGGAGCCCCGAAAAACTGCTGTCTGTTTAGTCCCTGAATTCTTCCTTTTTCCTGAGGTTTCTGAGCCTTTAAGCACTTTCACGTGTCTATGCTTACTTACAGGCTTCTTTGTAAAATGTGTTTTATTTCTTGTTGAATTCTTCAGTCGCAAGACTTGAAGCAGGATGAACTTCCCTCTGACTCCTACAATTACATAGCTGACCAGCTATGCTGTGCTGGTTTTTAATTTCCTTTCAATTACCTACTTGTGTTCTGTTTTAGAAGTAGGATACATAATTAATTAACTTGGAATGGAAATGTTTTACATAGAGGCTTTGTTTCAGGGAATTTTTCAAATAATAGCCTTCATTTAAAGCACACCTTGGCTTTTCACTTTTTCATTTCTAGTTAAATAACTCTATCTCTAGGTGGCAGTAAGACATTGGTAATTTTTCTGTCTGCGAAACAGAGGTTAACAGAGTGCTTGAAGTTTTTCTTTTTTTTTTTTTTTCCTCCAAAATACGTACAGAGGTGTTTTGACTTTGAAGAGGAATAGCGGAGCACCTTGGCTCTTTAAATCAGTTGAGAGGGTGTCCTTGAACAAATAAAACTTTAGAATGGTTTGCTTTGAGTTTTGTAGATATTAAAGTTAGTGAATTGAGACTTTGCTGAATTTGAAAGACAACATAGGCAAGGTACTTTGTTACTTTCTTTTTTTTTCCCCTTTGCTTTAAAACAATGCATTACGCTAGGCAGAAGAAGACATAGTTAACCAAAGTATTTATTTACCGGTAAGTGTGATCACTAGTGCATGTTTCAGACCTCAAGCCTAAGTTAACAAGTATTCAGGTTTCAGAAGCTCAGTGCCTGTGTGCTGGGGCCCAGCAGGTACTAAGCCCTTGGCCTACAGAAACCCTGAGCTTGCCGGCAGGTGGCGACTGTAGAAGGCATTCAAGAATATTCACTTGGGTCTTTATGTGCTTTTCAACTTAATTAAAGTGCAAGATGCGTGAAATTTACCTTGCACCAGTGTTCACCTAAGTAATTTTTGTCCACTTAATTCTCCAAAGGCTTTCATCTTGAATTTTTCATTCTGACTTCGTGCAAAACTTGAGCGCTTTCCCTTTTTTTTTTTTTTTTTCGTTAATATCTTCATTACCCTGGCTACATATGGAGAGAGCTGTTTGCAGCAATATTCAGCATCACAATGTTATGTAAAGCAGCCTAGCAAATCCAATATAATATATTTCACTGGAGACTTCTTATGAAACAAACATTAGAAATTCATAACTAAAATTGTCCTAAGGAATTCCAGTTTTATCTAAGCGCTTAACAAAAGTCGCAGATAAGTTTCTTATTGTCACTGAAGTTCTTTCTGTTACAAATCTCTTCCATGGTGTATGGAAAAATTCTCTTTTTTCATGGTTTTTGTCATTACTGAGAGATGCCTTTTACCACAAATTTAACTGTATTCAGAAAAAGAAAAGCTAGTGTGCTAGTAAAGTGAGGATCCTGTCATCATATTGTTATGTATGGTACTGACTGGGTGGTACACCAGTTTGCCTGGAGAGAGCCACAGCAATGCAGAGAAGACAAGTCTACTCCTGACTGAATTTGAGCAGAAAATAAGCTATTTTGCATATGTATTCTTCCTTGTTGAAAGATGTGAGACTGTTAAGCCAAGATAGAGCATGCTGAGAACATTAGTTTTACACTGTGATGAGCTGCATGTCCTGAAATGTCTGTCTGTCTGTTCTCCATGCTTTCCCGTGTGACAGTAAATACACTAAGCTGAAAGTAAGGCTCAGGTTAAGTGTTACTTTTCACAGTTCAAAGCTAATTTATTTCATAAAACGCACTTAAAAATTGCCAATGTTTTATGTCCTACAGTTAAATATATATGTACATATTTACAACAAGTGTCTCAAATTTTAAATTTAAACTTAGATACTAGAATTTTGATTCTGTCATGTCCTTTAAGCCCATGAATGCTTTGTTGCTGTCTCTTCGTTAATGCACTTTCTCTATGATAATATCATAACTGTCTTGCATATGTCTTTCCAAAATGGCATATGTAAGAATTATTAAACCAGATTAAAAATTGTGGTACTTATTTAAAAAAAAAAAAAATTAAAAGTAGTATTTTATATTTATTAGGGTAACACTACCACTTAGTCCTTAAATGGCATATTTCTGCCTAGAAACCTGAATACATTCATACCCTTTTTAAGAAGCCTTAGGCTTTGTCTTTAACTTGGCAAAAACTGTTATTGGTTGTTCGGGGACTTTTTTTAGTGGAGTCTTTGTAGTAAGTCAAACGAGTCATGCATATCAGCTTCTGTCAACTTGTATGGCTTGAGAATTGCCTAGCAAAAATGCATAAAGCTAAGGGAAAATTGTCTGTACCCCATTAACATTTATCTTCCTCTTTGCAAACAGCTGCAGAAATACAAAGAATACTACATCAACTTGGAACACCACAAGACACGCCTGAGTTGAGGCAACAGCTGTGAGTACTTCACATGAAAACCTCTAATTTCACTGCATCATAAACAATCTCCTGGTAGGTGATAGGGTGGGCTTTTTTTGTTAGGCAGCGTGCTTGATCTTGTTGAGAAAGGCAAGTATAGAGAAATGTTTGAAAATTAAATGTTGAGATGTCCTTTTGAAAATTAATCTTGGGTAGTCTTTGTGAAGTAGAGTCAGCTGGCTTGCCCAGCTACATTGCCTGCAGTATCAGTGCTTCTACAGAACACATGCCGTATGTCAGCAAGGGGAAGGTGACAGGATCAGAAAGCAATGCTGCAGGTAAAAAAAAAAAAAAAAAATGAAGAAAAAACCCAAAGCAAAACAGCCCTCCACACCCACCCAGTCAGGCCTTCAAATCTGTTTGTGTAGAGTTTCCCAGAGTAATGTTTTGAGGGTTTTGTGAGATGTGATACTGGGGGAGAAAGGGGAATGTCTTTGTCATGATGAAAGCTACAGGAAGAGATAACATTATAGTGTGAACATGTGCCAGAAATGCTAAAGAAAGCAGAAGTAAATTAAGGCTCAGTGGCAGTGCTATAGCTCAGACAGCAATAAGCGGGCTTTCATTAACGTGTCACTACCTGAGACGGTTAGCTGCTGTCCACTTTGTGGCACGGTCTAATGGACTTATCTGATTTATTTGTTTATTTTTAATCAAACTCCTGTACTACTTTAATCTCGGCACCATGCATGCACGTAAGCCGTATGTGTTGCACTGACCCTGTGGGTAAGAAAGTTGACAGTCTTCAGCGTGGCTAATGCTGCAGTGTAGCCACCGACTGGCAGGAGGAAGTGTGTATTAGACCAAAGGCTTCAAATTCATTTTGTGTGAACAACCAAATTGCTTTGTAATAGCCTGAGCTGAGAGCTCATAACATTATTCACATACAATCCACAGTGGATGCCCTAGTGGAGACTATGAATGGGTGAAAAGCGACATATGCAATTTGTACACAGATTAGGCAGGATCTAGGCTTCAATTCACAACTGAAAAAGCTAGAAACTATTGTGACACATACCAGTCCCTTTAGGAGGGTAACATGTGGTAAATTTCCTTGAGTTTTCATTTGTCACTTTTTCATTTGTCTGAACATTTGACTCTTTCTTTCATGCTCATATGTAACTGTAAGAGTTATTTGATTATTTTCAATGCTGTTGTTGACTCTGCTAGTAACTTTCCAGATAAAACCTTTTTATGCCCATTGGAGAGGAGGGGTAGAAAAGCAGGGGAACAATTTAAGTTGCTCAGGGAAAAAAAAATAAGAAGGCTAGTTAAAGAATGTGTGATAATAGACGCAAAGAGAAACAAAAAACAGGAACAGCAGTGCTCCTAAAGGCAAGGATGTCTTTTAAGCCCTGTTAACTGTATTGGTAAACAATTAATAAAATGTTCAGCTACTGCATAATTGGAAAATATAGATCTCTCTGTATAAGCTTTCCACTAAATATCAAGAATTGATCTTTCATGGACTATGATCCTGGAGTTATATCGAGGCCAAAGTATGTTCTTCCCCACAGAAAAACTTGGCCTTTTCTGCAGTTATTCTGAATTCTATTTTATCAAAAATAAGCAGGCATTTCACAATTTTTGAGATCGCTAGCCTCAAAAAAACAATGGAAAACTATGTTTAGATATTCAGAGTAACTAGGAACTTACTGTTGAATGTTATGCAAATAATACAGAAATCTCTAGAAAAGGGGCGGGGGAGGTGGAGGCAAGTGATGAATTGTGCTGTTACGTTAGGAGCATGCATTCTTTGGTGTCTGTCTCGCCTAGCATCCAGAGTGATCAGTTGCCATGATGGCTTTACAGTGAAGCATGGAATGAAAATGGGCTCATGCTCTTCAGTGAGGCATTTAGTGCTACTACTTTTGTACGCATCAGTGAAATTTGAACAAAATAACCCACGAGTCTCTAATGAAACTTTGCATTTGCTTTCAGGCAACAGAAGCAGCAGTACACAAACCAGCTTGCCAAAGAAACTGACAAATACATTAAAGAGTTTGGATCTTTGCCTGCAGCAACTGAACAGGTATAAAACCACCAAAGACTGCAGCTTGTTTGACCGTAACATTGGCTCATGCAGAGTATTTGAATGACTTCAATCTGTGTGCCTATTTTTGTACTCCTCACCAGGCTTTCAAAGTTGTATTTTGTCAATCAGTGCACTTGCATGACAGACAATTATAGCACAGGTGTATTTTGTTGCAGTGGAGACTTATTGCAAAGTCCTTTTTCTGTACGAGGAGTGAAGTAGTCTGACTAAAATGGCAGGAATTTAGGCAGTACCTTGTGCCTGTGGTTGGAGGTAGGTGGGCACTTTGTAACCTGTAGCAGTGATGTCAAGTCTGTCAGACTTAGCAGGCACTCTGACTACCTGCAGTGGCAGGGAGTTGGGTACTGTACCTATTTGTCTGGCCAGTGGCCACACCTGTTCACATACTGTCCAAAGAATTTGCCCAGTAAGTCTGTTCTGCATAATTCAGATCAAGCTATGCACTAGATCTTGTCCACAGGTTTTTCCTTTCTTGGAGCAATAGCAGAGAGAAGTTATTACTAAAATAACTCGTGCAGTCTTTAAGCTGCATCTTTCCCAGGTCTGCTGTGAAATCTGGACAGGAAGTAACATGCAAAGTGGCTGTTGTCATTAGTGCACTCCTGGCTGCCATTCTGTGGTTTCTTATCCTAATGCAATCTATAGCTAAAATAAGAGAAGACTAATGGGATACCAGAAGGTATTGATGCAAGTTATTGCCACTCAAACAACTTATCTGGTCTGTGGCTTGTTACCAAGGAGTCTTTAGGAAAATGAATTATCCTGATATACTGAATTCAAATGGCAGTCCATGTTCCACATGTGCTCAGCCTGTCAAGGAGTAAACTTCTAATGTTGTTTAAACCTGATCTTAGCATATAACCTCCAGTTCAGTCAAAATATATTTTATAGTTTCTCTGTTGCTTGATCCGGGAGCTGAAAAGTTGATGGTGGTATGTTTTACTGTTTCATTTTACTCCCTTTACCATGAGCATCTTCATCAAGGATACCTTGCAATGAAAAGCACAAATAGTGGATTGATAAATTGCAAAACATAGGCTCTCACAAATTTGGAAGGAAGGGTTGTTGTAATGTATACGTGTAGGGAAATCTAATGGAGATTCTCCTGAGTGCCCAGTATTCCTCTTGCCTCCTCCACACCTTCCTCAAAAAATAAAACTAACAGGTTATAACAAGTTTTTCTGTAACAGTTTTTAAGCGCTGAAGAGGGAGTGTGAGCCCACTTCTAAGTGCAGCTCAGTGTATGTTTCCGGAATGTATTTTAAAAATACATGGGGAGTATGTTTCTCCACCCCCCCATCAGTCTGTTTTGCATACTTTAGGATTCACAGTATCAAAATATTTCACACTTAAATGATGAATTAGTTTTATAAGAAATAGGAAGTAAGGAAAGTAGAAGCTTCCCCTGTATCGTCTTATGGAACATTGTTTGACCTGGCCCTGCCCATTGCTCGTTTCCAGCTGTTTAATGAAACTAAATGCATCAATTTCCTCTTTAAATGTTCTAAGTTATGGTAGAGTTATGTGATCTCAGAGGGAAGGGAGGTTTGCGCATGCAGCTTCAAATGGTTTTTAGACAGCTTTCTCTTATTCCTATGTAAAAAATGCGTATATGCCTTAGACAGCATTGAGCAGGCTGGAAATGGCAAAGCTTGGGAAAACCTGAGCTCATTTGACTTGGTGAAACTTTTTATCCTATAGCGTCAAAGAAAAATACAGAAAGATCGTCTCGTGGGGGAGTTCACTACAGCACTAACAAATTTCCAAAGACTCCAAAGGCAAGCTGCTGAGAAAGAAAAAGACTTTGTAGCCAGAGTAAGAGCCAGCTCAAGGGTGTCTGTAAGTATCAGAAAATGTGCTGTGTTGTATTCTATTTACAGTGTCTTTGGTGGTATTTGGTGTTAAACTTGTTTCCTTAATGCAGCTTACGGGAGCTTGTATCTGACTCCAAGTACTCCAGAACGTGTGCAATGTGATTATAACTGCAGTTTTCTTTACTCACTTCTATGCATAGCTGAATCATTTTGTGGTGACGGCTGAATTAAGATGTAATGCAACTCCCCGTAACCTGTTACATTTTCCTTGTCTGTTTTTGCACAAAGTCATGAACTGCCCCTGTGTTTGTGCCCTTACAAAAGCAATTTTTAGCAGAACTTGCAATGCTTTTCCTGGACCTTCAGATAACAACAGGGAAGAATCACTTGCCATATCTCTCTATGTTGTTGAAGTGGAGAAGCGCCTAGGAGCCTGAGATGTTGAACTTTTCCTTGCTAGCATGTCAATTTTGCATTTTTACGCTGTGCCAAATACATGTTGCTATACTTGTAAATTCTAGCAGGCAGTTACTAAACTGATTGTTTTTGCTTGTACTTCGGCTTTCTGCATGCGTAGAGGAAAAACAGGCTGACATGTTAAATCATGTTTCAGTCTGAAGTTGACTTAATATAAACTTTGTAATATTAACTCATTGTAGGAATGCTGACAGTGTTCCTTTCAGGTCCATAAAACTTTTTTTTTTTTTTTTTTTCCTAACACCGATTATGTAGGGTGGTGCTCCTGAAGACAGCTACAAAGAAGGAGCGCTTGTTTCTTGGGACAGGTAGGCTGCAACTGCGAATAAGTCTGGGCTTAGCTCAGAATAGTAAGTGGCCTGAAGGGAAACCAGCTGTAGATTGTACCTTTTTCTGAAGGGAGTGGGGACAGGCTGCTCAGTCCAGCTTCCTTCCGTGGGGCAAGTGTGGGGAAGAGGCTTCTTGGTGGGACTAGTGGGAAGAAAAAGGAGCAGTTCACATGTTCTCCTCCTCCTTTCCGTACTCCACTGTGACTCATCTCCTTAAGCTGCGCCAAATCCATATCTGGGCTTTGTGTCACCCGAACTTAGGTAAGCACAGTCCAACCTGTAAATAGAGTAAAACTGTTAAGCTCTGGTGAAAGGATCTAACGTTTGCTTGATCTGTTACTTCATGCTGTCCAAGAGCTGCATCTCAGCCTCAGATTCCATTGGCAATGACCAACTTACTTTTGCCTCACATGGGTTTAATCCCTGCAGTTTATAATTCAGAAGAAACTTTGTCTGTGCATTCATATGTGGAATTTCCAACCAGCTACCTCAATGCTATGTGTAACTTTACTATGAAGTAGCCTATAACAGCAGCTTCCAGTATCAAAAACGTGACTGTTCAGACCTCTTTTAGCTAAACATGCAAGGGTGAAAACATGCATTTTGTTAACTGTTATGGAAAGTTTACTCCATGTATTTGACTGTCATCTGATTTATTTCTCATTGTGGCTGCTTGATTATGATGAATTTTTGTTCAACAGTCAACCTCAAGCACAAGTGCAAGATGAGGAAATTACAGAAGATGACCTCCGTCTCATTGAGGAGAGAGAATCCTCCATTAGGCAGCTTGAAGTATGTATGAGAGTTGTGTGGCTTTAAAAAAGATTTAAGAATATGCTTTTAATATTTCCAAGGAAGAATCGTTCTTACCGGCATGAGCGTTAGTTGCAGAAATTAATCCCAAGGGGTTAGGGTGTTTGATTTTTTTGGTTTTGGTTTATTTTGTTACTGCTTAACCTGCAAATATTGCCATTACCTGATACATGAAATATGCACTAGAAATCTCCTGTATGAAAGCTATGTTTTGCTACTGCGTTTAATTTCACCGATTCCGTTAAGGAATTGAAAAGTGCTCATGTGATTACAAGGAAAAATACATCTCATGTTTTTTCAAACAGACGTTTGTCATGTTATGTAATTTTTTTACAGGATAATTATAAATAAAGCAAAATCATACCCTTCCTCCCGGGTATTCCCAAATATATTGTTTGACATCTTTGTTTTGTAAGCAGGTTTTTTTAACGCTTCATCTGGAAATAGAGATGCCCTGTTTCATTTAAACTTCTGTAATTAAGGGCTTGTCAAAAATTTGAAAGCATTTAACATCAAGATTTAAAGTACACAAATAATTGTCTTCAGTGTGCTGAAATACTATCGTCAAGACACTTTTGTGAAAATGAAATGAATTTTTCCAGCCAATATGGAATTCACATCTCTACCATCAATAAGAAAGATCTTAGAATAGAGGTTTAGCAGGAAATCCTGCTGATACACTTGGCAAAATCCATTCTGTTCTATGAATGAGGTCTGTGATAACCTCTTTCTGTCACCCATGCATTAACATACAGTGAACTAACCAGATATCAATCGTCGGTTAAGAAAGAGCTCATATGCACAGTAATAATGTGACATCTATCATTTCATCGTAACCAGATGGTAATGGTGTAATATAATATTAAAGTGCAGTAGCCCGGCTCCATATTATAGTGATCATTTCTGTAAACTGTGCTTATTATAAAGTGTGTGTGTTTAATTTAAGAGATGTACTAAAACTAATGCAGAACACTTTCTCCATATGCTTTTATTCATTTAACATCAATTGATAGCTTTTAAACTAAGTTGGCGTAAGCCTGCCCCTAAGGTGAAATAAGGGTATTTCAGATGGAGTGTTGCACAAGCTAAATTTAAAATCTATTCAGTTAAACTAAGTTTAAAATTTTGTGTGTAGACAAACTCTCAGCAATATGAGAGATCTCATTTTGTGATATGATGTGAAGTCTGTTTTGTGCACATATTCATCTTCAGTCTGTTAGATTATAATAAATTTGACTTGTAGTACAAGAAACTTCCAAATAATATTATTAAGGCT
The DNA here is from genome assembly GCF_040807025.1 of Struthio camelus. Classification (NCBI taxonomy): domain Eukaryota; kingdom Metazoa; phylum Chordata; class Aves; order Struthioniformes; family Struthionidae; genus Struthio; species Struthio camelus. Next base: position 71,913,954 of record NC_090944.1, on the reverse strand, counting down.
TTTTTTTTTTGTACAATAAAGAATCATAGGTGCATATTCTGGAAGAGCAGCAGTATTTTGTATCTAAATATACAGAGATTCTGTAAAATGTTATGCCAATTAATGTGATGATTTTTTTTCCTTGCAGGCAGATATTATGGACATCAATGAAATTTTCAAAGATTTAGGAATGATGATTCATGAACAAGGTGATGTGATAGGTAAGTCCAATTCAGATATTGTCTGAAAAGTTGTTAAATCATGTACATAGAAATGCTGTGATGCAGGGAGGGAAAAAATTTGTTCCCATCATCCACGTGGTGGAAAGCATTAACAAAGAAAAAAGCTAAACTGAGAAATAGAATTTTCTTGAAGGAAAAAAAAAAGAGAACCAGAAAATTAATTTAGGGAATTTTGCCGTTCTGACTAACGGTATAAGTATGCAGAGCCAGCTAAGGTTCCTTTCCACCCTTCAGATAGGCTTATTCTTTTCCTTAAATATGGTCACACAATGTTTTCTGAGTTTGCTGCTAAGCCACGCTGTTGTCCAGTGCACGTTTGCAGGGCTTTTTTTTTTTTTTTTTTTTCTTACCTCCATCTTCCACTGTAATATGTTCAAGATCCCGTCAGATTTTTCCAGGGAAAACATCTGTGCCAGTAGGATTGAACACCAAACTATATTCATGGCTCTTGCAGTGTTTCCCCTGAGTTCTTCCCCTGAGCGAAAATGCCTTAGGCATTTTCTCTAAGCAGAGGTAGTCATTAGCAAGTGAGAGGAGACAAGAAAGTATTGAGGGAAAGTTTCTACCCTAGTCTGTTTCTGAGGCTCAGTCTTGCTTCTAGAACAGAGGAGCTCTTAACTGACAAAGAAAGTCAGGCACTTAATCCTTGGTTGGTTCAGAAATTAACTTAGGCCTACGCAAAACATTTAGTATAAGGAAAGTCAAACTTCCGTAATGCACAATATAATGTTGATAATTGAATGATGATAAAGATATTGACAATTGTGGAGGACTGCTATTACAGATGACGTCAATTGTATTTCAGCATTCCAACCCTTTGGTTGGGTTATGATTATTCAACATTTGAAATCTTTCTTTCTAAAATAAAGACAGCATAGAAGCCAATGTGGAAAATGCAGATGTACATGTCCAGCAGGCAAACCAGCAGCTGGCGAGAGCAGCGAACTACCAGGTAATGTCAATGCCAACTGCCAGTTGTGTGTAACTGTCCTCTTTCAGTAGTCCTGACTCCCACTTACTTTTGCAGTTCAAATTTTGCTTAGCGTTTTCCTCAAGGCTTTGGGACTCGCTTAAAGGTTTATGATTAGGATAGGGCAGTATTTCTAGGTCACTGTGAAACAAAAGTCAGTGACCTCTGTAAGCTTTGGGTCTCCTGTAAAATTAACTCGGTTATTTCAAAGCACTGGGAGTTTTACCCTTAGTTTAAAACAAAAACCAAAAAAAAAACCACTTCTTTACAGTCCAAGAAGAAAAGGGTTGACTGTGTGTGGAGAAGGAGCCTCTAGAGATCGTTGGGGGACTAGAGAATGCAGGCAGGGAAGTCTTCTGAAGACGCTGCCAAGTAGCATCAATTTTTGCTGTATATGTAAGCAAAATCTTCTTAAAGCTGTGTAAATTCTGCTACACTGATTCGAAAAACATATTTCAAGCTCTCAAACTTTTTGAAAAGCCTTCTAAAGACCTTTTAATACCTCCTCTTTTTAAAATTTTTGGCATTGATTAGAAATAATCTTATTAGTAATAAATCCTCCTTCTCTAGTCAAAGTTAGCTTTTAGATGTTTAAATCTTCTTACGTGTGCTTGTAGTAGCCAGGCCAGTAAATTGATGAAAAAACATTTGAAGGATTGCCTACTCATCTCAGAAGAAGTCGAGGAGGGGAAGGAGTGGAGGCATCGTCAATTTTTCTTTTGTTCCAGATGATATTACTTGGTACAACCCATTGTGAAGTATGAATGGTTGCTGTTGCTTTAGTGCTCATAGGAATGACAGTCAAGCGTAGGGTGAAATTACAGCGCCATGTCTTTAGTCCAGGACCTTGCCTACGTAGTGTTACAGGGATAATGTTTGACTTCAGCGCAGTGTCGGTAAGCAATGGTCTCCAGGATGGTAAAGGAACAGACTGGGAGTGTAAGAGCTGGAAGGAGAGAATCTGGCAATAGATAAGAGATGGAAGGGACTCTGTCAAAAAGATTGAATTCTAGCCAGTAAAATGGTGACACAGCTAAGGGAAGAGCTTTAGGTTGACAGTGAGAGGAAAGAAGTAACAGAGAGACTTAGCAAAACTAGAAGAAAATAGCTATGACAAGAAACTTAGTTGCCTGGGTGGTAGTGAGGTGGAGAAGTCTGTTCCAATGAAGAACAGAGACAGATGTAGTTCTGCAGGAAAAAACAAACAAACAGGCCATCTGTTACTGGAGGGGAAATATCCAGAAAAGCCTCTGCGAAATAGGGCAAAGCCTGGATTTGCTTTTGGAGCTGGGGCCTAGAATCCCAAGATCTGAGTGTTATCATCCCTTGGCTATCAGCAAAAGCCTGTGAAACCCACTGGTAAAGTGTATTATTCCCTTTCCTCCTGCTTCAGATAAAAAATGATGATCTGATCCTCATCTTGGTTGCTCTGCTATCTCAAGGGATAGACCTGTGTGGGAGACGTAAAAGTTCTGGGTATGCTCAAGACTTGCACAGTATTGTAGTGACATCAATATAACTGGATGTCTATTCAGGTCTTTTCCCCCTTTTCGGGCAAGTTGACCCTTAAGAAACTTCACAAAAACAACTTTAAAACACTATTAATGGATACAAAGTCTGTCTTCCAGAACTCTAGAACGGGCAATCCTTTGCCCCCTTCTGTGTATATATTAATATTGTATATATTAATAGTCTTTAAATAATTTTTCCAGAAGACCATTCCTGCTTCCTCTACTATGCGTATTGTATGTCTGTTTTCCTCTGTACATGGCCACGCGCTCTCACATTTTCTTTTCCCTGCTATTCTAATTATTTTCATGTATTGTCCGTGCTCCTGCCATTTTCTTTCCTTAATTTATTATGTATGCTAGAAATATCACTGAAATTGTTTTGTTGAATATAATATAACCTTAAATTTAATACGTGAATGGATTACTCTTCTTTTCTCAAACAGCTTTGTATGATTTATTGTTTGTAAGGACAGCATTTATTAGGATTACATAAGTGATAGGATCATAAAAGCATTTGACTAGTCTCCTGATCTTATGGTACTATTTTCAATCAACTTATTTTTTTTCTCTATTGGCAGCAAAGGTCCCGAAAGAAAATGTGCATCCTCATTCTTATACTTGCTATTGGCGCGTTGATTCTTGGAATCATCATATGGGTATCTACAAAATAAGTCTCTGGAGAAAGCATTGTAATTGGTATTTAAATTATGAAAGGAAATTCCTGCAGTCACGGTTTTCTCATTGTGAAGCTGAGTAAAATAATGGGTCTGTACTTCATCACACTTGCTTTTTTATGAGACTTTGTTTTGATCTGAGAAGTAACATTCTCAGTGCTCCAGTTGGTATAACTGCCTGCCCTTTTGGATGCGAGTGCTTCTTATCATTAAAATCAGTCAACTTCATAAACTGTTCTGTTAACTTAAACATAAAAACCTCCTAGGGTTTAGGGGGTTAATCAAAAATCCTGATAACTTGTTTTGAAGGAGGGGGATAGTTATCTTTGGGGGTATTGCTAAGTACTGCTGCCAAAACAAACTCCCGAATTGTTCCTTGGGGCAACAAATTCATATCTTGGACTTTATTTTTAAGCTAGTAGTATCTTTCTATCTCTTTCCCTTCCCTTCTGTCCCACCCGCCTGCCCATTTGTTATGGGTGGTTCAAGAATAAAAAGTAGGTTGCTGAAGTTGGTGTGATTTCTCTCTTTTAAAACTGAAGCTTTCAAATTAAGCCTTCAGTTTGCTTAAAATCTTTCAGATGCTTCACGTGTCTCTATGTGGCATTAAGTGCCATTATGTCTGGAAGTCTCCTGCAGAGGTGGGTCGGGTGGATGGTGTAATTTGTGAGTGTGGATTTCTTGTTTCAGTTCTTGCATTAAGAAATACTGTGTTTAGTGCGTGCACACCTGATACCTTCACGTCTGAAGTGAGCATCAATGAGCTTGGCTAGATGAAAACAAGTTCTAGTCTGTGAATTCTTAGATTTACTGGGAAGAATAGAAATTCCCAACTTCCTAACTACACTTGAATGTCGCTGTTCTGGAATCGCTGTGATTCAGTTTCTGTGAACAGACCTGAAGTTGTATGTGAGGTTTCTTATACAGCTGGGGAAAAGAAGATTACAAGTTAAATTTCAAGTTCAGCAGTGGTATTTGAAAATAAATTCATAATCAGTTGAACTGATTTGAACTGCTTAAGAAGTCTGATAATGCTTATAGCCTTTAAAATGACCTTTTTCCTTTTTGTGCCATTTTTTACTAATATATTAGAAATGTAACTGAACACTTTTTTGCCAATTAATCTATTTGCCTTTTTAATTAATGTCGGTGCACTAATCTGAAAAGTGTACAGGTGAAAAAGGCACTTAATCTGTATTTTATAAAGTTCTCGTACACTAGATTGGTAGAGAATGCACTGTCTACATGGTGAACTATGAAGTATTATTTGGGAACAATTTAACTGTAAACATAAATGAACTTCAGAATTGTAACTGTGCAACCAAAATAAAGGTCTCTTAAAGAGTACGTTTTTCTAATAGTTCCTTTTTTCAGAGTCTGTCTTTACAAGCACAGCTATCTTCTCTACTTTTATGTAAATGTTTGAAACTTTTCTGAATGACTCCAGAGAGTACCAGATCTGCTCGCTCATGAGCTCAGAAGGATCCACAGTGCGGGAAGGGGGCTTTTGTTGCTGTATCTGGATTCCAAAAGCAACGGAGGAAAAATCTTTCATTTTAAAGTGCATGATTATGGTCTACGTAACATGGAGAGCACCTCTGAGACTGAAAAGGGAATTTAATTTTCACATAGCTTCCAGTATGGGTACGGGGTATGGAGATCCCAGCTACTGCGTTCATGCGACTGCCTTTATGTTGAGAGCGATGCTGAGACTCCGTTTGACCTTAGTTGCCAAATAACCATCAGATATGATTTTGGACACTACCAGCCAGAATATAAGCTAGTCATGCTAATACTGTTTTCATTTCCAGATTACAGTAGGCAAAGCTAGAAGAGCAGTCAGCACTTCAGCCCAGTAGCTTTCTTTATGCTAGTCAATCAGCTGAAACTGACTTTGTAATACATTGACCTTGTAACTTCCCAGGGTTTTACACTGTTACACACAGCCACAAACAAGAATGACCTGGTCCAACTTTTCCAGGAGATCCTTTTCTCTATTGCAGTATCCACTTTTATCAGCAACTGTTTGATTTTTTGTTAATGTGCATGCGAGGGAAACACAACACTTCAGCAGAGCTTCAGCTTTTGACAGAGCAGTTCTGTCTGTGCTTGATAGTTATCATGTTTTGTATGCATTGCAAGTTGTCTTTGTTTTTCTACTAGCAGGGTTTTCTACTAAAAGACATATCAAGTTGAAGATTATTGTTCACCCTGGGATGGAAGTGATGTATTTTATGATTGCCCATTTGCCTTATAAAGGGATGAATACTTTCCTTAATGAGTTTATCCAGTGGTGACTGCAAAGCAGAATAGCGAGGATTTGAAGCTTCATCTGTCAGGAGCTGGTCAGAGTCCAGTTGAGGCAGCCGTTTTCAGTGACTGAGTAGTACTGAGTTGCACACCATCACATTTCCCAAACACACTTCAACCTGCTGCCGCTGTTTGTTGTTCTTTGTCTGCTTCTGATTTCTCTGAGTGTCTTTATTTGCCATGTGCAGGTGGCTTTTTCCTTTCAGCCAGCTGTTTGTCTTCTCTGTTCAAGTGTTTTCCTGTCCTCGTGGCTCAGGCACTGTCAGGGAGCAGAGAGCACTGACGTGAACCACTGTGTCTGTATTCCTCACTTTCATGCATTGCCTCCTACTTGTAAAGAGTGCTGCTGGGCCTGGGGGTCCCTCCCCCATGTCCTCGCAAAGACAAAGTTTTCCTCCTTGCTTAAATCTCAGTGGAGGGGCAACACTCTGTAGCCCTTTACCTATGGAGGAGATCAAGGACTAGCTGTCAGAAGTCATGGGACTGTCTCCATGTCAGCAGTCTAGTTAGGGCCGACCTATCCTGGCAGGCTGGGCTGCCTCTGCCTTGCTGGCCCAGCCTGGAGGCAGGGGGTGGAGGACAGTCAACGCTTGAGTATTTACTTTAACGTGTTCCTATACCTGTTGGAAAGACCAGCTTGCAAGGCCTTGATGAAGAATCTTGCTGCTATTAGTTTTCAAACATGATTAGGAAGAAACAAAATGGGTGGGTTGCTTTGTGCTTAGAATGTCCGGGTTGGAGGGCATAAATACTCCTCTTTAAGCTGCTCTCAATGGAACTCCTGTCTTTCTGTCTTCTTCCTCCCTTTGCTGCATACGTGCAGCGTTAGCTGTATAAAATGCAATTTTCAAGTATTTAAAGAAAGCTTTGATATCTATTAAGAACCTAGTAAAACATCTGGATATAACAGGTATGCATTAGTGTTTTTAGAACAAAGAATATTTTGGCTGTTCCAAATTAACCATCAATATCTGTCAGATTAGCAAGGCCAAAAAATGCAGTCAAAGCACCCTTCATTTTGGTGAAGAAACCTGGTAAGAATAGATCCTTTGTAGTTATCTTAACCACACATCAGGGTGCTTTTCTGTTCTTTCGTGCTTTTTCAGAGCTGAAAATCACAAGGGCAGACAGCTTTCTAAAGGGATTTTTTTTCTGCCCTTCCCCCTTGGAAATTGTTCACAATAATCAGCAATGTGTACATTATCTCCAAAATAGCTTCCTATCTTGGAGCCTTCTTAATTCACATCCCTCACTGTGTGCATAAAGGCAGCAAACATAATGGATGTCAGAGGTATGGGCTGGATTTTGGCTATCAAAAATAGTTTGAAACCATGAAACAAATTTTAAATTTGGGAAGTAAGAGATCAAAAGGCGGGTGGAAGGGAGATAATGACATAATCTGCTAGGAAAGCTTGAAAGATCAAATACCCTTGTTGTTAATCATGGTTTGGGGGCTATTTCAAGGACTGTTTGCCTTGTGTTGCTGGGTATCAGGTTTGGAACGGAAGACTTGGTTTGCTTTTGTTTAGTTCTGATTGAACCTATTTCATGCCTTCAGGAGCAGAAGGTTAGTGAGAGAGGAAAGAGTAGTGCTGCAGTATATCAGTTTTTGATGACTTTCTGTTTCTTATGATACCCACAGTGCTAAGTGGTGCTGAAGTGCATAGCACGCTGCTTTCCTTTTCAGTTTGCAATTAAGTCCAAATATCTCTCACCCAAAGCTGCTGTGGGATGAGGAGTTAATTATTCTCTGATGAGGTGCCCACCTGCAGAGCCATTCCAGATGCTATTGCATCTTAGAGTTTCAAGAACAAGTATCTGAAAGTGATAACCTTTCGTGCATCTTTGTCCTTGTGTATGCCTCCAGTGGTGCCTCCAAAGCTGCAGTCCTTTCCATAGCTTAAGGATGCAGATAATAAGAAAGCATTTATTTAGTTCTTTGTGCGTCCTGAAGGCATTTATTTAGTTCTTTGTGTGTCCTGAAGGCATTCAACAGTAAAGGAAGCCAATTGCACGACAGTAAGGTACTCTCCAGAAATAACCAGAAAAAGTGACAAAATGTTCATTTTCAGAAAGTAGATTGTATTCCCTCAAGTAGAACATCATAAGAGCACGAAATCATGTTATAGTTTGCTATTTATACAATTGATCGTGTACTTTCCCTGTTGGTTATTTTGAGTATCTAGGCTTGATCACAAGCTGCGATGATTCTTTTTGCTTCTATTCCAAATATCCAGAAGGTACTGGAGATAAGGGAATGCATCACACCTGTTTCAGTTCATCTTTGCAATAATATTTTGCAAGAATATTTTGAAGAAGAAATATTCGATATGACTGTTTGCTGGTACTTTTTTAATAATCGTATCTCTGTCCATGAACCCAGCACTTGCATGTTTCTGCTGCTGGTGCTAAAATAGATTTTTCTGATTCAATAAAAAAACAGCCTAGATTCAAAGACTTGTTAGCACAAGAACATGAATTGGATCACAGCTTTGTTTTTATTAATGTTACGTATTTTAAAGTGTGTCTTGCAAAAAGAAAAAAAAAAGAAAAAAAAAAAAAAGAAATTGCTAACAGCATTGCTTTCTTCTCCCACTCCCTCCAGTTTTTCAAGATTCATCCTGGAATGATTTATGATCTTGCTTTTTTAACATTTAAGGAGAAAATGTTTGGTCCTTGGCAGTGCACACAGAAATCTGAAGACTTTCATGGTGGTCATGAAGTGTGGAAAAGAGAAGGCAAACTGAATAATCAGGAATGTATAAATGCTAATTTACTTTCTTGCCTTTATGCAAAAACGAAAATCTGCTGCAGCTATTGCTGTAATTTCCAAGCTCACAGCTTATGAGAGAAGATTTGCCTATACTCAAGACTCACAGCAAGTGTCTCAGCTACAACTTTAGCTACTCCTGAGTCCTGTCAACTATATTAAACTTTACTTAAAGGAGGTAAGTAGGGACAAACATAGACCATTTTCTGCTGCAGGGGAGAACAGCAACTTGTGGAGAGGATAGTTAAATATATTCCCTACCATCTGCATTGTGTTTGCTCCCACCCACCCTTACATAGGTGTGAATGTTCCCTCTGCAGAGAAGGAACTGAAAATCCAAAATCGGGTTTCCAGAGCCTAGAAGAAGGGAAGAATTAGGCTTTCATATGTCTTGCTCTTCAAGAACTTGTGTCATAAAGTATCACTGAAATAGCAAGAAATCTCATTGTCTGATGTGCCATTCCCTGACATCTCTTCTTCAACTAGATAAAGAATAAATATAATCTTGGAGACTAGCCACTGTGTTGTCAGGGAGAATTAGGCTGAAGAAGCTAGGAAGATTAGAAATGCTTGTTAAAAATTGGATTTAAACTGTCTTTGTAAGATGACAAAAACAATGACTAAGGACTCTGTCATCCTTAGTTCTGATATCTTCAGCAAATCATTCTTTATTTAAAGTAATAAAAAGAGAACTTGAAATGGAGAAGGAGAGTAGAGCATTCTTTTTTGATCTTTATTGTTTCTCTTAGTTTATAAATTGGCATATGCTCGGGGAAATGTAAACCTTGCAAATCTCCAAGGAGGGAGGGGGGAATGTCTCTGCAGCAATAAGCAACTACCCTTACACGCAGGAAAAGCTTCTCCACTGCAGACCCATACTGGACAGGACAGCGGGGTCCCTGGAAAAGGGCAATCTGAGCTGCCAGGCAAAAGTGCAAGACATAATTCTCGAATCTCAAGGCAAAAGCCAGTTTTTCATGCTTTTAAAGGAAGAAATACTTCTAAATACCAACCAGGTATTTAGGAGGAATAGATGTGGGCCTGTCTTTGATGTGTGACTGACTTTAGGGTTCAGGGAAATGGCTCTTCTACAGCCTGGTCTGCCAGCATAGGCTGTTGGTATGTGTGATGGTCAAGCCCTAATAGCTGCAAATCGGAATATGGTTAGGAGTTTGGACATCTGAAAAATCTAAAATTATAACGTGAAAATGTAGCTGGATTATTGGTGAGAGCCACATAGGGTATCTCTTAATACTTGCTTTGCAAATGAGTGTTGGAATAACTCTCGTCAAAGGCTGAGGTGCCTTGAAATGAGTTAAGAATGTCTTTGTTAATCCTTTTGTAGAAGTTTCCCTCACAGTTTTGGTATCTGGATGTTTTGATAAGGATTAAAATTGCCTTCTCCTAATCTGTTTGGAGCAGCATGGATTTTGTTAAATATATTTGGAATATAAAATATATTTTGGAATATACCTATTTGCTTTCAGTTGTGTATAAATGGAGGGTAGTTGATTATGTGCTATTTGAGATTTACTCAGGAAAAATATCAATATGATTTTGTAAAATGTGTAAGATATTTTCTTTGTTGCTAATTATGCTAAACTCTAAACAAGCAACTGTCTGAAAAGATGGGCTGTTTCACTAAGATTTTTATAACCTTTGGTTTAAGGAAGCTCCTGGCTGTACGGACTGTGATCCTGTCAGCTGGCTGCTGGGTCGTTCTGCTTAATCATGGTAACACCTTGTCCCTTTGAAACAGCGTCTATGAAACACTGCTTACGATTTGTGCATGTAGGAGCTTAACAGTTGAAACAAGCACTGTTTTTTGCAGGGGAAGCTTTATCTGTTTCCTAAACAGAGCGCAGGAGATGTACAGATCTGCGCAGAGGAAGAAACCAGCGTGCAGTCTGTCCCTGATGCTCTGCTGCTCTTGGCATGGTGCCCTCAGGAATCTGAGATCCCTTTCAAGCTCAGCCTCCCCTGCTTCAGCACATTCGCTATGCTCCCGGTGCCAAGTCACCTTCCCAGACAGTAGGTAGTTTATGTAAGAGCAACTCTTTGCCCAGTTTCTCCTTGTCTTTTCTACTAGTAGCTTTTCCGCTGCTCCAGCTTTTGTCTGGCAGCCCATATGGGTAGGATCTGCTTGTTTTTAAGGTTCTGACTATCCTATTGTTCTAATTTTCTTCCTGAAAATGAGGTCACTTAGGCTGACTACTTGATTGCTGTGCAACTCAGTAGTTCCTAAATTGGGAACAGACATATTATTCACTCAGCTTTGAAGGCATTCAGTAGTAGAGCGATTTCACATAATCAATTCAGTAAGTTTCTTGAACTTCTCAGCCAACCTTCCTATCAGTGTAGATACTGAAGAAGAAACTTTATTGTACTTCTGGCAGGCACAGGGGTGAGATTTGTTTTTTAAATCCCTACCAGTTCTGATATTTTGATGGGATTGCACCTGAAAACAGACTAGTGCCCAGCAAGTCAAGCAATTCCGTTAGAGTCAACCGTCCTGTCATCTCTTCTGTCTCCTTTTGGTTTACTTATGAACATAGCCAGGAGAGTGGAAGTTTGACCTCAGCTTTCTCTTTTCTCTCAGATGTATGACATCCATAACATCTCTAGCTGAACTGCAATGCCTCTGTATTTTCAGTAGAACTTATTTCTTAAGAAGAAGATACGAGATTTGTGATTCATCTATTTACAAACACAGCTTTGGCTAAAAAGACTAAAAGAGTATTTTTTTAAGCATGCACATAGACTAGGAAGGCTCTGAAAAAAGAGAAATACTCCATAAAGATCTCAAGACTAAACAAAAGTCAGAAAAATATTTGAGGGGAGAGGATGAGGTAGGGGAGATAGAAAAGAATCTTTCTGTAACTTGGGCTGCAGAAAAGAGCAGAAACAGATATGACAACTGTCGGTCTGAGAAAGTGCAGGTAACTGCAGAGGGTTGTGCTGAATATACAGCATTGTTCTGTGCAGCAAATGGTGGCCGACTGTCGTCCATTGCCATCCAAATGACTCAAATATATAAAATTACTTCTTTATGAATAGCCTTCTAAGGCTGTTCTTTTCTGCACCCAGAAAAAATTATCTGTGCTGTTGTTGTTTTGCAGCTTTGGGAGGAAAAAAAACACTAGCTTTTCTTCATGTTGTGTTTCATTTGTAATCATAAGGCCTCAGTAATCTGAAGGGATCATTTCTGTTATGAGTTTAGGGGAAAGCTCAAATCCCTAAACTTTTCCTTATTTCCCAATTATGTTCTTATTTTCTAAGAGGAGTATGTTCTAAGTGAAAAATCTACTAAGGACCAGAGCAGAGGCAGAATGTGTTATAGAAGGATTAAGAGGACCAAAATAATAGCATCCTAATACTATCAAGAAACTGAGGTATACAGACATAACTCACTCTGGGTATGCATGCATTATTATGAGACAAAATAGTTTCCAATCACAAAACTTAGACATTTAACAAGTCATGTTTTATTAAGTCAAATTCAAAATGTCAGGAAGGCCTTGCTATAAATATGCTCAGCATGACAGCATCCTTAGGCTTGCAAAGGTTCCCAGCATGCTGTTATTTTAATGCATCTTTTATTTCTTAATTATTTTTGTGTCACCTCATTATTTCTTGTTCTGTCAGGACAGTGTTGGTGAAGGAAATTTGCTGTTCCCAGTGCATATTTTGTTTATTTGTGCTTTCTCCGTGATTCGTCTGTGCCAGTATCGTAGCCACAATCCTGCTCCTACGTAGCTATCAGTACAGGCTCTGTGCTGTTCTGTTGGGATGTTTCTAGCAAGAACTCTGCCCCAAGCTGCATTTTCCACACAGATGCAGCACCTCACAGCCCAAAAGAACATGGGCAAGACTCTGATTTTTGAAAGATATGTTCAAAATGCCATTTCAGCTATGGAGGATGTAGCAGAATCCCTTGCTTATTTGATGTGCTGCTCTAAGAAGTATTCAAGTCCTGGTTGGTGTCAGTTTGGCATCTAAATGCTTTTTAGGAACCCCAAATTTGGGCTGCCTGTCAGTCCTCTTTCCTGAGGGAGAAGGGAGTGGTCCTGCCCCAGTGGTGCATTCCAGCTTGGGACCTTCCCAAAAATGCAGCAACGATGTTTTCTATATGTGACCAGAGGCAGAAGAGATGGTGATAACTTTCACCATGAATCTTGATACCATAGTGACATGAGGACCCAGAGTCTAGTTTATGCTCTGCCCTGGCGAGATTCAAAACCATCACCCAGCAGAGCCCCAAGGCAGCTGCAGACCTGCGGCCTGGCAGCAGAGGTTATAGGTAGCACCAAGGAGAGAGGCCTGCCTGCCCTAGCCATTTGGAGACTCCTCTGGAGAGCGACAGCTGTCAGTGCATCTTGTGGGGTTGTTCCACCCCAAATAAGTCTTGGGGTAGTAGGAGCAGGAGAGCAGGTAGCAGCATGAGTTTGTAGCCTTAAGGTTAGGGCCCGCACCTAGGAGGAAAAAGGATTCTGGGTTCCAGTCTTTACTTGGAGGCTTTGCAATGTAGATACACAGAGGATCTTTTGATGAAGTCCTTAAAAGATTCAGACCAGAAGTGTTCAATGAAAGTAAAAAGTACAACATTATCAAATGCTTTTTCAAGAAATCATCTGTCTGGTCAAGAATTCCTGAATGCTAAGGTATAGAGGGTCTTTAAATTAAAAGGAGAAAGGAGAATGCAAATTTAACAAGGTTTAACCCAGCCTCTAGCAAGAGTTGTTTTCGGGAGCTGTTTGTTGTTTTGTTTCTTTTTACTTATCCAGAGTTGTAAAATTTTCTGTGGATTTGCATTACACAATACTGCCCACTGAGCTGAGTAGTACTTAATGACTATTAGTCATTACATGCTAATAGTACTGATTTGCTTTTAATGGGTGCCAAAGTACCTTAAGTGTTTACTTTGTTAAACATGCTGTGAGCAATAGAATGAAATAGATTTAATTGGATGGCGCAAGACTCAAGCTAGTCTGGACTGGCGTATAGTTATTACGTCAGCTGAGAACAAATAGGTAACAACTGCACCTTAGGACAGTGCTGCTGTGGTGATGGGGAAATCATTTATTAAAAAAAAAAAAACCTCTCAAAACCCTAACTGTCTGTTTGAAACTTGGACAGTAGCCTAGTGGTAGAGCCTGTAGCCTAAAAATCTGTGGAGTTAATATCTAGATTGCCTTTTCCCTCAAAAAGCGTCAGAAAACCCTGGACAATTTGCAAAACAATCAGTCTATTTATGACACTTTTCTGCCTTTTGTACTACCAGCTATGAAAGCCCATATTGGTGATACCAAGTTAAAAAAAAAAAAAAATCTGCCAAAATACACCATCATCCTAGATCTGCAGACACTGGCTGAAAACCCCTCTAGGCTTATTTTAGATCTTTCCTGATGATTATTTGATTTGCTAGAAGAATGAGCAGGTGATTGGGGATTTTATTTATTTATTTATTTTTGAACTAGAGGTCATGTACTTCACAGAGAAATTTTTAACAAGAGGCTGTAGTCTAGTGAATGTAAACTAGCAATCTGCAGGGAAGTTTGGGTTTGGAACGTAACCTCTTATCCCACCAGGGCCTTGGATTGCACATAACAAGAGTATGGCGTTAAAATAATAGAGAAGCTATTGAAAAATGCTGAGGAATCAAACTCTGATCTATACTTAGTACAGCGAAATTACAGTACAGCACCGATGAACCAAAGTTCATTACCTGCAGACCATCTATTTAGTGGAAAACTGAGACTTCAGCTGTTGCAATGTGAGGCTTATAGGAATAGAGCTGAATGAAGCTAAACAAAGAAGTCATTACGATTTAAGTCCATGCAATGCCACTACTTACTGAAAATGACACATTGTGCATCTAGGTTGGAAAGAAGTGGTCGAAAACAACACTGGTATCACATGAGTCTTTTGAGGTCATGACCACAGATGGATGTGTACTGTGACCATCGTCTTCAGCTTCCACAAAGGGTTTTGGGGAAGAGCATTGAATTCATTGTTTCCTTGAGATCTGCTTCAAAAGCAGCAATATTGCAAGTTCAGAAATGTGAGCCCCACGGTATTATGCTGCCAGAACAAATAATTTGCTGCTGGCAATAGTGGTATTGATATCGCCCTAGCAACAGGGCAGGGGGCCATCAGAAAAAAAACACTGTTGGTATGTTTTTCTGATAAGTGCTCGTAGTGATGCGTTGGCTGGAAATAAAGCTGTGGTATTGGAGTCTTTAAAGGGCTTAGCTTCAGAGACAGGAAGTCTGTGAAACGGCTATGGAAGTGCAAGCTCTCCTAGGCAGAGCAGCTGGAATGGGTCACTGAAGGAGGAGAGCTTCTCTGTGCCCAAAGTGACTCCTCAACGCTGCCGTCTCTGAGGCCTATCTTACTTTCTTCTATATCCCTTCCAAAATGAAAAATGGAAGATCCTCTCTAATAAATTGTCACTCCCAGCAGGGATTGTAATTACTTGTGGATTTTCCCTGCTGAACTATTCTTGTATCCAACTGATCTCAGTAAGGCCCTTTTTCGCTTATTGGAGGAAGGAAAAAAACTCGTTTTTATTCCTGCTCTGCTAAAGACCATCACTGTTTTCAAAATGTTGTATTGTGAAGAAATCTTGGGCTGTGCAATATTATGCCCTGTAGACTGTCTGTTGGAAAACACTTTTCTTAGAGTTTTTTGCTTGCAAGATGCTTCACAGGTTTTATCATCACACAGCAGCACAGAAGACAGCTGCTTGAAACCTACGTACCAGAATGGGGCAGGCAGACATTTAAGGAAAAAACAATCCTTCACAAAAATGCAGTTTAGGGCTTCCTTCCACCTTCCCTCCTAGTGGACAGAAGATTGTTTGTACATGTGTATTTCCGTATCCAGATTGTACAAAAGCCACTGGTCTTATATTTGCCCTTTCATCAGCTGCCTGTGCAATTGCACACATGCGTTGCTTGCCCAGCCAACAAAGTGCCTCCTTAGGGCTGCTGGAGCGTTTGTGCAGGGAGCATTCCCGTTGATTTAAGGCTTGTAGCCTGGCAGTGGTAATGGGAAAGCCTGTAGGAATCATACCCAAATCAGGGCTATTTTCCTCTCTTTATGCCTTTTTTGCAGCCTTTGGGACTAAGCAAAGGGCAGTTCCTGCTTTGGCCCTTCTGTAAGAAGGTAGGAGCAGGGAGGGCTCCTGTGTTCTTTTGCATCTCTTTCTCTTTTTTCCTCTGCCCTTAACCATGAAGCGACTACACACAACCTGACCTGAAGTAAATTTAGGAATCAAGTCATTGGTCTTGATGCTCATATTTAAAAGTAAATGTTTCCCTAAAATAAAATAAATATTTATGTGGTTTTTTTTTTTTTTTTTAACTTGTCAGCTTTTTATATTAAAGAACTGCAGTTCCTGGAAGTTCAAAGCAAGCTTGGTTATCGGAAGAGGTAATTTCTTTTTCCCACAGCCCAGTGATGTTTTGGCAAAATAGGATTATCTATGTATTTTGTTAATATCATGAGTTATGACTAATACAAAAGGAATTAAAGCCTTGGTTAAAACAAAAGCCAGCAAATTGGCAATTGCTTCCGCATGATTTATGCGCTCCCCCGCCACACACCCACACAGTTTACCATAGTTAGGATCATCTGAAAGCTTATAAAGCAGACAGAGGCCCAAATTCCTATCACCAGTACAAAGTGTTAAATACAGCTCCACCCAGGAACCTCTGCAAATAGTCTGTGGATACTTCTGAGTTCAGCTGGTAGAGTCACATGTAGAAAGGTTACTTCTGAAAGTATGGGTTTCAGACTTCAGTCTTGTGGGTATATTAGCAAAGCTGTCATTGCTGAAAATTGCAGTAACATGTATTCATGCTGTGGATTGGTATTGTGTGCTACGAGCGATGATTTGTTTAGTTTTGTTTGGAAAAGTCTAGCTTTGGTGAAGTGAGCCATAATTTGAAAATATTGGTGCCTGTGAATATTAGGGAGCTGAAGATCTTTACAGTTAGTGCTCATATGGGATCATTTGACAGCTGTTTTTCTCCCGATATTTTGAATAAATGACTGAGATTTGTTGTGATCTCGACTTAAGTATCATCAAGGAATCTAGAAATCTTTCAGTCACACGTATTCTTTCTTTCTGACATTTGCATAGCATCTTTGAAAAAATGTTAAATAGTCATAAAATAGTAGGTACTGATGACACTGTATACTTAACCTAGCTATATTAGAAAAGAATAAGAATGTAAAGTTAAAATGTAAAGTTAATAATAGTATTTCCACTAAAGTAGCATTGCAATGGCCAGATTGCGCATGAGAGAATATTCTGCTAGATATGACATTCTCATACAGTCATAAACAATCCAGTGTAAACCTCTCTCTAGATAGACAGCTGATGAGAGGGTAAATGGTGTTACAAAGAGATGACAATGGTTACCTGTAGAAATATTGAGCAAGGCTATATAGCAAGCCAGGAAAAAGTCAATCTGGTGAGCCAGGCTAGTTTAAATGTTTTAAAAGCAAGATTTTTAGCCCAGTTCATTTTGAAAGCATTGAGTTAGGAAGTAGTCCAGTAAATTGAGGAACAGAAAGAGTATAAGGAAGGAGGGGAGAAGATGGGAGAAAACTTGAAACTACTGGCTAGGAAAGTGATGCTGGGTATCTGAAATTTGACTGGGACAGCAATCTTTTTACCTAGGTCAGCTGCAGCAAGAACAGGCCATGTGCAGCAGCCAAATGCACTTCAGATTGTATTGCTCTTTGGATTGCTGATGAAAATCTCTTACAACGGTAAGTCATTGTGTCACACTGGGAGTTCATGTTCAGTAGATTACTTAGCATGATCCCATGATATCTTTCAGAGTCACTGCATCCAAGGTTCTTTTCCTATTGTATAACTGTGATTTTTTTCCTATGCTTGGTGTTACGATCTTGTGATTCTGTGTTCCTTCTGCAAGCCTCTCTTGTGTCCCTTTGAAGTTAGTATTTCATTGTTAACATCACTAATGTCAACAGGTGACATCATTTGTTAATGTCAAGCATTTTAATTTCACCACTTTCTGTCATATTTCTTTCACCTTTGTAGTAACAGTGCTTATCATTCTGTATGTGAAACCATCATTTAAATAAAACCTTTCAGCAGATCAGGGAGTTAATAATATTGGGTCTGTTGTACAGGCTGCAAAACTGAGAGAGTAAGAGAATAATCCAAGTTTCCAGAGTCAAAATCAGAACTCTGCCAGCTGCAAGATCTCAGCTATTTGCTCATATTCTTTCTCTGTCTCCCCAGTCTACCTTTTGTACCCATATATTTACCTGCTTCCAGCATAGATCCCTAACATCTTAAAATCTCTCATCACTTCTGGTGTTTCTCTTCTGTTTTACTCATAGGACATTTTTTTTGCAGAAATAAGTGGTTGGTCTGGGAAGAAACAGGAACTCGACAAAAGCAGCTGTCACCATGACAAGCTACTCAGAAAATCAAGATCAATACATACATAAATTGTAATGATGACCATGTGGAGCACCATCTTTTGGGAGTCCTATAGTAAACACACCTGCAAACCAGCATCTCTTTCGTCACCCTGTGTATACTTTATATGTATGCACTTTATATATGAACTCTACATTTCACTAAAACTTACTTATTTGCATAAATACAAGCCACCTCTGTCTGTGTGTGTGTGTGTGTTTGTGCTTGGGGTGGAAGTGTTATATATAAAGGCAAAATGTATTGCATCACTTCTGAGGGAAAAAACTCAGTTCAACAGAGTGTTTAAAGGTTTTAGAGATGGGTAATTTTTTTCCTCCTAGGAATGTTTTTTTTTTTTCTCAAAAGGAAGGTTACTTCTCCTGTTTGCATTGGGAGATTTACCACTGACTTCAGTGGAAACAGGACTGGGCTCAATGCTTCGCTGTGTCGAAAAATTCTGGAAACTTTTATGTTATGGAGAAATTGCATGCTAATCTTCGTAATTTGTTCAGAAGACAGATGCTATCATTGTTGTCCAAAAGATGCAGTACGTTTGGTATCTTTCTGCTACATTTTTGTTTCTTGTGCATATTTATAGCTTTTGACTGGCTATGCAGTCTGTTTGCACAGAGACAGGCTCTGTTTCTGCAAATTGATGTATTTCCATGAAGTACCAAGCCCCACCTCCCATTGTCCTTGTTTTATGTTTGTTCTGCTAATTTTGACATTATAAATAAGAGAGGGAAATTAAATCCAGAGGTAAGTTGTGCCCTCTGTACCCATCTGCCCATATTTAAACTAGGAGAAAAGTGAAGATTGTCTGTTTAGATTCAGAAGAACATATGTCTATCGAACTTTGTGAAGGCTACACATGATGGAGGTCTTCAGTTTCTTACAAAAGTCATACGGGTTCAAAACACATATTCAACAGTTGTTTGCTGAACATTATCAAGAGAGAGAACAAGACAGTGAGGGTTAGGGACCAGGAAAAGCTTCCCTCCAAGAGCAGCTGTGATGGATTTCGGTCAATCAAATCCAGATGCTGTGCATACTCCCCAAAATTGTTGAATTATTACTCTAAAAGATGGGTTGAATTTTTAATGGGAAGCCAATTTACAGGTGGCAGAACTTCAGATATTTTGGAGTACCCTAAAC